>NC_092370.1:115296272-115663147 GCF_030028105.1 Mobula birostris | reverse complement strand
TGTACGCAACATTCTGATTTATGAAGGCTGTTGTGCTAAAAACTCTCTTTTTGACCTTACTAACTGACAGCATTTTCAAGGAATTATCCCTCCATTCTATCATGCCCCTCAGTGCCCTACTGTTCAGTGTGCAAGTTCTACCCTGGCTTTTCTTCCGCAAAGTGCAATGCCTCACATTTGTCTGCATTAAATTCTACCTGTCATTTTTCAGCCCATTTTTCTGTTGGTTCTGATCTTGCTGCAAGCTTTGATAGCCTTCCTCATTGTCCATTACACCTCAAATCTCGGGGTCATCTGCACATCGTCACCAAATCTTTAATATAGCTGGCAAACAACAAAAAACCCAGCACTGATCCCAGTGGCCCACTAGTCACAAGCCTCCAGTCACAGAGGCAAACTATTTCCTACCATTCTCTGGCTTGTCGCACAAAGCCAATGTCATCCTGAATGTCAAGTGACTTAACCTTCTGGAGCAACCTCCCATACGGGACTTTGTCAAAGACCTGCTAAAGTCCACGGAGATGATATCCACTGCCTTATCTTCAAAAGTTTGAGCAAGAGAGAGCACAGTAATTGGCCTAAACGAGTACTGCCCAGTGGCACAGATTCAGCAATCATTTAGTACTTTGAGTGGCTGGTAATAGATCATAAAATCCCACCTTCATTGGACTTTTTCCAGTTCTCCTAGCACTCAGATTAGTCCACTAATGACATCTTAGTCTCAGCCCTCCATCCAAGGCCCACCTAGAAAATTATGTCTCATCCACCAGTTTGTTGTTCATCGACTTCAGCACAGCATTTAACGTGAAGCTGGTGGATATTCTGTCCACGTTGGGACTCAACACCCCTCTTTGAAATTGGATCTTGGACTTCTTGACGAAAAGATTCCAGTCAATCTGAATCAGAAACTGCAAGGCATTGGACTGTAAGGTCCTACAGAGGACAGCAAAAACTACCGGGAAGATCACTGGGGTCTCTCTCCAGCCCCCCCCATTTGTCACATTTACTGGAAGTGTTGCAGACAAAGGACCTGAAGCAATGCCCATCACAATCTCTTTGCCCACTATCGTCAGGAAGGAGGTGTAGACAAAGGACCTGAAGCAATGCCCATTACAATCTCTTTGCCCACTATCGTCAGGAAGGAGGTACAGAAGCTATCAGGATTTGGACTGCCAGACAGGTTACAAACTTCTTCCGTTAGGCTACAAGACTAATGAATACCCTGCCACTACCATAGAGCAGTGAGGTTTTACCACACTGTGCAATACATGCATTTGATTTATATTTTATTACCATACGTTATGGTAATATTTCACTTTATGTGCTGTGCATGATACATGTTTTGTGGGTGCACTGTGGTTCAGAGGAACATTGTTTTGTTTGATTGTATATATGCACAGTCAAGTGACAATTAACTTGAACTTGAAGCTTCCTGATAACCTCCTCAGGAAAAAAACCTTATAGATTTGATTAGACAGAACCTGCCACACACAGTCATGTTGATTATCAAAATCAGGCCTTGAATATCCAAATGATTAGATATATCGTCCCTTAGAATACCTTCCAATAATTTACACACTACTGACATCAGACTCACAGGGCAATCATTTCCTGCCTTATACACCCTGGCGACTCATCCCCCCTAATTTATCTCAAGCCATAAGTACCTCCGCTTCTGTAATCTGAATAAGGTCATGACCGCACTACTGTTTTGCCTCAATTCTATAGCCTCTATGTCTGTTTACCGAATAAATACAGATGTATTAAGATCTCCGCCATCTCTTTCAGCTTCATGCACAGATAACCATGCTGATCTTCAAGGTAGCTCAACTGGAGGAAGTGCGTTCTAAGTTATGAGTTTCAATAAATAAAGGGAAAGTGTTCCTACTGACAAGTAATCTGTAACCAGAGGGCACAAATTTTGCTTTTACTTTTGACGTAACTGTGATGTTTCAACCTCAGCACTGTGGAAGTAACTGCAGTTTTAGATTTAGACAGACTGAAAAGAAAACAGCAAAGCAGAATAATTTCAGTGGTTGAGTTTTTTAAAAATATACATAATATAAAATGAATAGCAGTTTCTAAAGGAAAAAAAAAACTAAAAGGAATCTATCCACTGAACCACTGATTACTGGCTTTGCATTGGTATTCTTCCATTCATTCATTTAGTTATTGAAGTCATTAGCAATAACTTTACCAGTTGTAGTTTTATACTTTGACGAAATGCCATAGAGGTTATTTTTAAAAAGTCCAACTTTCCAAAAATATTAGCATTTAAACTGTTAAGCAATGATATTAAAAGGGAATATTTTCAAGGCAAAGGTGTTGCATTAGATTACAATTTTCAAAAGTAACCAGTAGGAATTGGTAAAACAATACAGCCATTTATCAAACTTTTGAACAAAGTAACTACTAAACAAAATAAACCTGCTGCTCAACACAACACTCCCCTGTACTTGTGTGTTGGCAATTTCCTTGCCCATCCATTTAACTATGATATTCTTTCTATTCCAAACATACAGCTTGTCTGCAGCACCAAGATCTGTGGTTGGTCACATCCCCTCCCCCAATAACATCTCAGACTCTCTTTCAATTAAGGTTTCCATCCATTATTAATGCATACATTTTATCATTCCCACTGGAAAACAAGTACAGGATCTTTTCTCATTTGAAGGAACAAACTGGGCTACAAGCCATGTGAGGTTCTTCCAAGAGATCTGAGAATAATCTGCAAATTCAAATTAAGCAATTGCAAACCAAATGACTATCAAAGCTGGAACAATTTACTTTAGTTGAAATGCAACTACTTGGATAGATTTTGCCAAATTCATTTTCAGTTTTAAACATTATCTGGTTCTGTTTCAACCTTGTATGTACGAATTCTTTCCCTTTTCTATCTGTTCATAGCTCAGCACATTTACCAGCCTTCTCCCTTCCATATGGTTTGCTACTAAAAATGTCATTGTTGCAGCTGCTCCTTTGGCTTCCCTCCTGTCACTGTCACAAGGAGCAAGTATCTTGGAACATGAATCCTTTATAGACAACAGCATGCTTCCAATGGAATTTATGTTTGAGCTGATTTTAAAGCTAATAATAAAATATTGCAACTTTAAGACCTTCATGTGGTTGGGAAAAATGAGTTACATATTTATTATACTATGAGATTAAATATTCTGATTGTTTCTCTGAAATATAGAATCTTATAAAAGTTACTGCATTTTACAAGATCTTATAACCAGGTGTAATTTAAAACTATTGGCTTGTGAGCAAACTGCTCCACCTTAAGAATTAATGAACCCACAAAGGCTAATAATTACCAATTGAAAACAAAGCATCCCCCATCAAAATCAATGCAAAGTTTTGTATTCCATCAAGTATCCCCTTTATTTGAGGCTATGCTTCCTCCATATTATCTCTTGGCCAGCTGTTGTACACTTCAACTTGGAATAGGCAGAAAGTACCCCACAGTTAATGATATCCTACCTTTATCTTTTTTACCAACTTATTTTCTTCTTCATCATCAGTTTCTGGGAATTCATAGATCTTTATTTTGTGTTCTTGGATTTCTTTCATCACCTGCAAAACAGTAGTTAGTGGAATATAACTCAAAAGCTCTAAATGTAGGTCTGTACCAGAAAGTTGATTGGCTAATTCACACTGGTAGATAAAGCCTGATAATTGAATGGCATTCTGTCAAAATGGGTCACCCACTCCACGCAGTTGATTGCATTCAATACAGCTTGTTAATTCTCTGAATGCTTGCTTTGCTACATTTCTTCAAAGATACACTGTTTAACTGGGAATTTCAGTGCCAAACTGTTCCAAGCTAAAATGGAAAGACTTTGTCCCAGACAAATCCACAAGAGGATTTGACCACTGAAACACATTACCAGAATCTAAGTTTTGTTTCTTTGACTAGGTCAATAACAGATGCTCAGATTTTATTTCTAGGGAAGATTTTGCTGAATTCAGAAACTTGCTTAATATAGAAGGTTAACAGATGGTCATTACAGATGCAAACTTGTTATTTGATGTGACCGTAACACCGAGGAATACTGGAGCGACGTGGAAGGGTTAGGGTGCCATGGCAGCACAGTAGTTAGCGTGACACTATTACAGCTTGAGTATCCGAGTTTGTAGTTCAATTCCAGCACCGCCTGTAAGAAATTTGTACGTTTTCCCCATTACCGCATAGGTATCGTCCAGGTATTCCAGTTTCCTCCTGCACTCCAAAGACTTATTGGTTAGTAGGTTAGTTAGTTGGTCATTGTAAATTGTCAGTGATTAGGATAGGATTACATAAATAGGTTGTTGGGTGGCATGGCTCACTGGGCCAGAAGGGCCTGTTCCACACGATCTCTAAATAAATAAATAAAATGACAAATTATTCAATTTTATGGCACAAAAGACAGCCATCTTGTCCTGGACAAAATGAAGCACATTTGTGCTCTAGCTTACTAGATTTAAGTTACTTATATATATATATACACACACACACACACACACATACAATGGTTTTGCCATGAGAAATAGGGCAAGTCTCAGCAGGCAAAGCAACTACTACAGCAGTAAGACACACACTGTGCAGATTGTCATTTTACTTTAAAAAAAAAATCCATTTCTTCCAATATACCTGCAGTAAGAAATTCACTGAAAACCATCTGAGCCTGTCTTCTTACCTGTCTCTTGAACTGTTGGCATTCTTCTGGAGTGAGGGTGTCGGCTTTGGCAATGAGTGGAATGATGTTAACTTTCTCGTGTAGGCGCTTCATGAATTCAATATCCAAAGGCTTTAATCTGCAGAAATATTACACCGAAATTAGTCAACTGTGAATACAAAACAGAGAATATTCAAGGCTGAAATAGATTGATGCATGGACTCCAAAGGAATCACAAACTTAGGGTAGAGAAGGAAAATCAAGTTGAGGACACAGATTGGATCATTGATGATCTTATACACTAGTTGGGCTATTGACATTCCATTCCTGCAGGTCAATAACAATCCATTATTTATCAAGGCAGATCAAAACTCCCATCAAACACTGAAGTCCAGTGGCAAAAAGATCATGGCTGATCTTTCATCCAAAGGCCTCTTCCTTCTATTGACTCCATGTCCCCTGATTCTTTGTCCTGGACTGTGTGAAGGTTCTTTCAAGTTCGAGTTGATTTTGCAATCATCCAATGCAAGCGCAGAATATTGCATCATGTGCCTGACCTGTGCTTTGTAGACTGGGCAAAGGCTTTGGAAATTCAAATAATCATAATAAAAAGCCTTGACATTCAACTTTAAATAGAAAATAAACATTTATTTTTAAATTTACTCATCTGCATTGTTTAAACTGCTGTACATGTCTAACTGTTCCTCATCTGAAGCAGTTAAGACTCAACTGCCATGTTATTCTGGAAACATATAGAGCCAAACTGGGCAAGAATTGCAGATTTCAACCCCCTTCAAGACACTGATTTTAGGCCTATCGCATGCAGTGTTACAGAAGAGTCTTTTTGTAAATTGCAGATTTTATTCCTTGAATTTAAGCCCCTCAGCTGTCATAGTGGGATTTGAACTCGTTATTTTATCAATAGTCCAGAACTGCAGTTGCTAATTAATCTAGCTGGCCTGAGCTATTTTATGAAGTCAAGTTACTTTTTATTGTCATTTCAACCATAACTGCTGGTATGGAACATAGTAAAAATAAGACAACATTTTTCAGGACCATGGTGCTACATGAAACAATACAAAAACTACACTGAACATGTAAGAAAAACCACAAAAACTACACTTGACTACAGACCTATCCAGGACTGCATAAAGTGCACAAAACAGTGCAGGCACTACAATAAATAATAAACAAAACAGTAGGCACAGTAGAGGGCAGTAGGTTGGTGTCAAGCCAGGCTCTGGGTATTGAGGAATCTGATGGCTTGGGGGAAGAAACTGTTACATAGTCTGGTCGTGAGAGCCCGAATGCTTCGGTGCCTTTTTCCCAGATGTCAGGAGGGAGAAGAGTTTATACGAGGGGTGCGTGGGGTCCTTCATAATGCTATTTGCTTTGCGGATGCAGCGTGTGGTGTAAATGTCTGTGATGGCGGGAAGAGAGACCCCGATGATCTTCTCAGCTGACCTCACTATCCGCTGCAGGGTCTTGCGATCCGAGATGGTGCAATTTCCGAACCAGGCTGTGATGCAGCTGCTCAGGATGCTCTCAATACAACCTCTGTAGAATGTAGTGAGGATGGGGGGGGTGGGAGACGAACTTTCCTCAGCTTTTGCAGAAAGTAGAGACGCTGCTGGGTTTTCTTTGCTATGGAGCTGGTGTTAAGGGACCAGGTGAGATTCTCTGCCAGGTGAACACCAAGAAATTTGGTGCTCTTAACGATCTCTACAGAGGAGTCATCGATGTTCAACAGAGAGTGGTCACTCCGTGTCCTCCTGAAGTCAACAACCATCTCTTTTGTTTTGTTTACATTCAGAGACAGGTCGTTGGCTCTGCACCAGTCCGTTAACCGCTGTACCTCCTCTCTGCATGCTGACTCATCATTCTTGCTGATGCGACCCACCACGGTGGTGCCATCGGCGAACATGAAAATGTGGTTCGTGCTGTGTGTTGCAGCAGAGTCGTGTATTGTATTGAATTGAAAAAGAAGCCACAGTGCAACAGGTCATTTAACAACCACTGCAACATGAATCTGTGAGCTCAGCACATTTGGAAAGGAAAGCATCACCTGAACCATGTCCTATAATCTTCATTTATCAATGATACTAAACCAGTGACCCAGTAGGAATTTAGTAGCCAAACTGAGGAAAATTTGAAGCCAAAGTTAAAACCAATCTCAAGCAGTCGATTGTCAGCAATATTGTGCAGAACAGCTATTTAAAGATAAAATACAGGACATTCATCCACAAGAATTTGAAACTGTTCCCAGCTACACCAATTTAAAGTATTTTTAAAGAACTCTTTTAAAAATATGATCTGGCAGAATAGTAATTCAGTTCAAAGAATGGCTGAACTTGCAGAAAACTTGCTAATCTGTTTTCTTAAAATGTTATACAAGAAGTTATTAAGCTAAGTGCACAGCTTCGGAGGTGGTCAGGGGATGACTCAATTTCTGCTTAAAAGGAATCAGTTATTTCCACAGGTCATTTTCATACATGGGTTCTGGTTGGAGGGTGTAACCAAAGTAATGTAACAATCTCTGTCAATGACTTAGATGAGGGAATGAAATGAGATGTACTCACATTCATTGATGATACCAAGTGGCAGTGTGGGGTGAGAGGTGTTTGTACAGAGACTTCAGTGGGGGTAGAATGCACAGCAGATATTATCCACATTGGTATTTTTAGATGGTGAGAGATTAAAAGGTTCAGGTGTTGAAGACTGAATGTTAATGCACAGGTTCAGCCATTAGAAAGTTTAATAGTATATTGTGAAGGCTGACCACATTGATCAACTTGCCATCTCAGGAATTGAAGAGGAAAAGGTTAAACAAATTAGGCCTGTAATTTCTGGAATTTGGTAGAATGAACAACAAGTTCATTGAAACATCACGAGGCTTGCCAAGATGGAGCACAGCTAATATTCCCCCGCTTAGAGAGTTTGGAATTAATGTCTTTGGAATTCAAGGCCGTGGAGGTTCAATTGCTGAGTATATTTAAGAAAACATACAAAACTCTATACACAAGATATTGGATTGGATGGCTCTAGTTACAAGGAAAGATTGAATAGGCTCAGATATTGAAGTAATGTTAAGGGTTCACTATGGATTTGTGAAATAATCCCGGCATGAAGCAGCAAATGCAAAAAAGTGATTAACAAGTGTTATGATAGAATTGCTTGAATATATGGAATAAATCAAATATTGCCAGGCCTCTTCAATTGAATGGGGCAGTTATAGGTACACAAAACTTCTTTATTTTGTAAATGGTGAAGACTTATGAGTTCCTGGCAGGCCAGATTATACAAATAGAACAAGAAAATTGAGCTACAACATAATGACAGGCAGAAATAGCTCTGTTAGAGGACTGACAGAATGATGTACCTAAAAGTTGAAGAATTTGAGATTAATTCCAGAAGGCTGCAAGATGCCCAGTTGAAAGATGATGCACTGTTCCTCAAGCTTGAATTACGCTTCAATGTAATAGTACAGGACACAGTGACAGATGGATAGGAAGTGAATTAAAGTTGAGCAAGAAGAAAATTGCTGGAAGAGTTCAGTGGGTGAAGCAGTAACTGTGTGCATATGCGTGTGTGTTGGGGGGGGGGCGGGAGAGAGAGAAGAATGGTAAATGCTTTGGGTTGTGACCCTACATCATTAGTGACAGGAAAGTGGAAATTCAGGATCACCCCTTTGGACTGAGTGCAGGTGCTCCACATTATGATCATTCAAGCTGCATTTGTTTTACCCAATGTAGGGGAGGCCACATCATGCACCTGGGAAGAGTGTTTGGTTCCTGAATTGTGCGAAGGGAAGTGGAAAGACAGATGTTTCACCTCCTGTAACTGCACAGAATTTTCTTTTCTTTCCTGAACATCTTTCTGTTGTTTGAGAGAAGGTGGCAGATATGATAGACACATAGGTTACAGTACTCTTTAGTGAGGATGAGAATCATCACAGACTGAGTTGTGAGGCTTCTTTATTAAATGCTGAACTTTAAATTATTTTAATCCCTTTTTAAAGGGTTTAATATTAACTGATTTGTCAGTGAGACCAAACAGCATTGTAAAACCAGCAGAAAAAGAATGAATTCAACAGGTTAACTATTCAGCTCTTGGAAATTATTGCAACTGTACAAAATATTTTACCAACCCATGACCTGAAGGAGCGATAAAGTATAAACAACAGTGGACTCTGCTGTCTGGCATTTGGCGTCGATTCACACGGGATTCAGCATTAAGGTAATCTTCAAACTTGCTGTCTATGTGATCAATGACAGGTTGCCAGCTGAAAATCAAACATTGGAAAAGTGATCAATTAATCATGGTCCCAGCATGGAATTTGCAATAATTATGGAATTTGTGATAATAGATAAACACAAAATGAGAAAGAATCAACAAATAGTGTTACTTTTTATTTTTGTTACAAAATACTGTGGGGCATTGGATATAATATTACTGTAGATTTGGTTGGCAGTTACAGCAGAGACCCTCAAACTCTCCAGTCTGAGGACACCTGAACAGAAATTTCAGGTTGCAGTGCTGCCTCAATCTTCATCTGTGAGATATTTTCTGACATGCCACAACAGCCATGGCCATTGCTCATTATCTTGACTACCACTTTTCTCCAAAGAACTCTAAATCCTCAAATCCCACACTTTCCCTGATACCCCCACTTTCTAAATCCTTTCCTACCATACAAATCTAATATTGATCCCAGTTGTAGAATAACAGAGTTGATCCATTTGTTATCACTGATAGAATGAATTAACAACAGAAAAACACCAGTACAGATGCATACAACAGGAATTCTGCAGATGCTGGAAATTCAAGCAACACACATCAAAGTTGCTGGTGAAAGCCAGGCAGCATCTGTAGGAAGAGGTGCAGTCGATGTTTCAGGCCGAGACCCTTCGTCAGGACAGATGCATCTCTACTTATAATAAGGGATTTAATAGGAAAAGGTGGTGTGTATTATGGAAAACTGTGATATTGACTGTTTTCCAGCAACTCAATCTTTCTATAATGTGTGGTTCCCTATACATCCATTTTCTTCTAATTTTTTTTGGCAAAATTAACCAAAATATTATTTCTTTAAAGCATTTCTCAGAGATTCTTGTGTGACCTTCAGTTTGTTTGCCTGTTCTACTTTTCACCCTGTAAACTTTGGAAATTAGGATTTTGGATCACAATCTTAAACTACGATGGCCTTGTTCATCCAAACCCATACAGTTTCTTCCCTCAAATTTCTGGCTCAGTTTTGTAATTATTACAAACTGAACAACCATCTGGTGTATGTTTTCAGCAGCCTTGACCTTGAGCTCTGAAATTCCAAGCTCCCCAAACCTCTCTTTCTCTATCGCTCTTTCCTTCTTAAAGATGCACCTTCTAATATCTCACTTCACATTTAGTGAAATTTAAACTAACACTCACTGTCCAACAATGCAAAAGAGTTAATAGTAATGCCAGAATTGATGAGTGTTGTAACTACAGAGGTTCTTCAGTGTTATACGAGTGCTCATGAGAAGTCTTACTTAAGAAATGGAATTGACAGATACAGGAATTATGATCAAGGTAATCTGAGATCTTCTTTGTAGTCAGTGGTAGGGAGCTACTTTCTGTTCTATTTCATTGAAATATTATCTTCAACTTCAAGAATCTAAATCTCTTCACCATATCTACAACAAGCATGCACATATATGTGGGGCCTTGTCTTCAAGGTACTGATAAGGATTTGACCTTGAGCATCATTTCATACAAACTTTGGGTTTGTGAATGCACTCTGTTCAAGCTGGTCATAAGCAGTTGCCTGGAACACGAATACCTCTACAGAAGTACTTTATTATTTGTGAAATATTCCATATAAATATAAAACCATGTAAAAACTTGGAAACAGTCAGTCAAGAAGTCTTGCATTTGAAAAAAAATGTTTTGCTATATTTTCACAGATGCTGCTTGAACTGCTTGCTTCCAGCATTTTCAGTACCTGTAGTTTTGTGTGTGTGTGTGTGTATGTATATATATAAATAAATAAAATAAAATAAAAGTACAATTTGGAAAACTTACCAGTTGCTGTTGTCCACAGCATCTCCAAATCCAGGAGTATCGACTATTGTGAGTAGTAGTTGAACACCACCTTCTTTAATGAATACTTTCGACTGTTCCACCTGTTTAACAATAAAACAGAAAAATGTAAAATTCTACAAAACACTTCAATTGCTCAAAGGGATCCTGGTTAAGTCACTGATGTCTGCTTAAATAAATTTAGGATTGCATTCATTCCTAATACAGAATAATTAGAATTTTTATGAAAACTAGCTCAAGATATCCAAATATAACTATGTCATAATTTAAAGACATTGATGAGAAACTCATATTCTTTCAATGTGCTCAGGTATCTCATGGAAACCCAATTAGCCTCAAATGCAACAAAGATTTTGAAGATTTAATCCCAATGAATATCTTCCTTACTCAACAATCAAGCTGATCATATAGGACACAAGATCAGACTAAGGTCTGCAGGTAGTGATCCATAGTAGAAAATGTTTAATCACAACCTTCGCTGAAATTTGCCACCCTGTAATTCAAAAGTAGATCATTCTCACTTTCCCCTCTTCTCCTTACATATTATCCAGTGTTCTGCTTCTACAAACAACAGGCCTCTCTGGGACAAATCTCCTTCGTGTCCTTAGAAGAACCACTATCCAGGACAATGGAAATTACACTGGGTTTAAATTGAATATCTAGATACAATAGTAATCAGAGAGAAAATTGAAGATTGCTTAACTATCTAGTAAAACAACAATTTCAGACGCTTTTTCTGAACTACAACACAGATGCTCAAAAGTGCTCAATGCTGAATTTGACTCCTTTAGGCTAAAGATATTGTCATGAGAAATTCCACTTGGGACTAAGATGAGTAGCTTCTAACAAATACAAACATCTTTCTTTGACTGACTCCAGCCGATGGAGTGGGTTCCTTGACACCCAACCACCCCCACTCTTCCGAATTGGCTTTAAATGGATCATCCTGGGCTACTGGCTGCTAGGTTCCCAAATTTCTTTTAGTGTGTTGTTTGGCAAGGCAATATTGCAATAGCCCATTGGGTCTACTTAAAATATTTATTCTCATAAATATGAGAATACTCAGGCAGCTTTCCATTTTGTCAGATACATGGCACTGTTGTAGCTGCACTACAGCTTAACTTGGCAGTAAAGCACCAGTCTACTTGTGACTGGCTAAAAGCTGCCAGAATCTTTGCTGGGTCAGCGCACTGGCCATTTCCTGGATAAAATAAGTTAGCTGGGGAGTGGTATAAGTGATGATGAAAAGTTCAAGACAGCAAGTCATGAAACTCCACTTGACATCTTTCTCTGAAGATGGTTGTGAACATTTGATATGGTGGTAGCACAGCAGCTGAATTACAGAATTAACTGTATTGTCATAAAAGCCTATTGGGTTCACTCATGTCCTTTAGGGAATAAAATCTGCTCTTCTTACTCTGACTTTGAACAGACTCCAGCTGGCCTCACACACCTGATATAGTTCAGTAAACCAGATGAACAAGAGCAAATTGGAATGGGCAACAAACACACCTTGTTAGCAACACCCAGATTCCCAAGAAATGAATAAACATGCTACTGACATCAGTTTGCAATTGATGCATTTTCTTTCTTTCATAAACATTCAAGATACAGACAATGGAGAATCGTGGTGAGTTTTCCTTTTGTGGAGACAGCCAAGTAAATGATCTGAGAAAACAGAACTTGGGATCCTCTCAATCAGTGATTACAAAACTCATGTGCAAAGGGATAATAAATTTTAGATGTTATTATTCCAAATATGTATATTGAATGGCTTAAATGACAATTATAGAAGCAGCTGATGGACACAAGTCAGAGTTCAAATACATAAAGACAACATGCCGCATGTGCTTGCAACTTAGGTAAACAGTGATCTTTTAGACCTTAAAACTCGATGTTTCATTCCAGGCTGTAAACCTGGTTCAGACAATCAAATAACCCTAGTTCATTCAGGGAAATTCTTTGCTAATAGTAGGTCTGCCTACTCAGTTCCTTTAAGTGTTGTTGAGAAAATAGGTGAACAAGTTTTTGGTCACTAGAAGCTACAGAATTCTTTCACCCTGTGTTAATACACTCTACTCAATACAGACTAGGATGTATTTATTATTCTGGTTAATTGGGCCACATCGGGACCAGAACATTTTGGCCCAATTAAGCAGCTGCCCCAATCAGCTGAAGTTTCATGGAAATAGTTAAAAGTATTTAAAAAAAGGCCAAACTACATAAATTCATAGTGTTCTAACATTAGAACACTGAGTATCTCTACAGTACTATAAAACTGTATTAGTTCCTACTAGTTATCGGAGAGACCTGCCCGGTGTACGCTACCGTGTTCGTTTAACTGTAAATAAACAAAAGCAGTGAAGACACCTTGTGCAGATAATGGACTGCATTCATGCAATATGTTCAATGATTGCATCCACCAAAATCTTGATTTTCATTGCAACATGAAGGATGTTTGTCGATATCTTCAAATTCTTCAGAGTTCCTAACTTGCGGAAGTAGGAAAATCATTTCATTTTCCGTTCCAGTTGTTTCTGGCATCTCCAAGCCAGAATGCTTGAAACTGCAATAAGCAAAACAGCTCTGAATCATCTTCCTACTTATTTCTCACAAACTATTAGTGATAAAAATTACTGATGTTTTGAACATAAACACTGACACTAAAATCTGTTCACTCTAGTCAGTGTTGTGTCTAATGACCTTGCAAGTGCCACTGACGCTAGTTAGAAATCTGCCCCAATTGTGGCATTGTGTCCCAAATAAACGAAGGGAATTCTGGCTATTTTCTCAATTAGTTTTTGTTCCTTAATAATTGTCCCCAATAAGCAGCTGCCCCGATTAACCGATAGCCCAGTTAACCACAATCTACTGTATAAAAAAACCAAAAGGTATTTAATAATCTATTCGAATATTAGTTCAACTAATTTATCAAATGAGTTACAATTATTGGTTCAAATAATTTTTGAAACAAACACAATTTGGAAGTAAACAGTTAGGTCTTCACTTCCATCCTTCTCCAGGATATTTCTGTTCACAGATTACACGATTTTTCTCATTCATTGCCACCTGAGTTCAATTGCATCAAAATGGAGTATCAGTTTGTCAGTAATCTGGTGGTAACTGCTCAAAAAAATACATAGAACACTACAGAACAGTACAGGCGTGCGCCGACCTTTTAACCTACTCTAAGATCAATCTAACCCTTCTCTCCTACACAGCCCTCCAATTTTCTATTAACCATACACCCCTAATATATCTGCCTCTACCACCACACGTGGCAGGGTGATCTTCACATTCACCACTGTGTAGAAAACTTGCCTCTGACATGTCCCCTATATTTTCCTCCAATCATCTTAAAAGTATGCCCCCTGATATAACAATATATTTTGAATAAATGAATAATATGAGGGATGATTGATAAGTTTGTGGCCTACGGTAGGAGTCAATTTTAGAAAACCTAGCATATTTATTTTTCAATTTAGTCCCCTCCTACATTTACACACTTAATCCAGCGGTCATGGAGCATACGGATCTTGGACCTCCAGAAACTGTCCATAGCAGGGGTGATTGATAAGTTCGTGGCCTAAGGTAGAAGGAGATGAGTTATACAGCTCTCGTTATATGCACATGCAGTTCAACTCTTTAAGTGATTATGCAGAAAGTTTGAGGTTAATAACTCACCTTCTACCCTAGGCCACAAACTTATCAATCACCCCTGATGAGTTATTAACTTCCAACTTTCTGCATAATCACTCAAAGAGTTGAACTGCATGTGCATGTAACAGAAGCTGCATAACTCATCTCCTTAGGCCACAAATTTATTAATCACCCTAAGTAAGCCAGTCAATATCTGACTTGTAATGAACTGTGTTCCTGAATTAAAACAGGCAGAATAAAACCAGGATTCAACTCCAATGCACTTGTACACTACGCCTGACATCCTCAGATCCTCCATTTCAAAACTTTGATCTTAAAGATGAGACTTTGTGTGAGCACCATCTTTATAAAGCTGCAACTACTCAACAAACAGGGCCATGTTTTTGCAATTGATAGAGAGCTCATTACAGAGCCATCATCCAATATTATTAGTGCATGTATACGGTCATTGCGTTATTCTGAGAGAAAAGTCCAAAGCAAAAATTGTAGAAGTAATGGAAATTTAACTAGCCAATTCTGTTCTTTAAAAGTTGCAGCAGAACTTTTCATATGAAGACTAAGTGAAATTCCTGGTATAGTTTCGTTGCAATTTCAACTTTTTTTAAAAAAAATAGACAAATTGTGATCTTCTGTAGTTGTTTCAACTACTTAAGACTGCAACTGAAATTTCCATCCTTCTCTCAATTTAGATGAGCCTTCCTGTTACCACAGCTGGAACTAATAAAGAGTTGAAATACAAATAACGCTTGCCAATCCTCTCACACAATGTGTGACTTACCATAAGGATAAAGATATAACCAGTAGAGCAAGGCACTAAGAAGCAATGTGACTTGTATTGCAAAACCAAACAGTTGATATATCATTTACATGGAGATCTAGAAAACACAGCCATTCAAAGCAAGACCTCCAAATCCAACTGAGCTTAGTTGTCACATCAAACTGATGATAAAATCAATCTGAAGCAGGAACAGAATCAGGAACAAAAATGCTTCAAAGTTGCAAAAATATAGTTGTTAAATAGCAGTTTGTCCCAGAAACTATATAGCTTTCATACTCTGGCAACCAGAAATATGCCACCTAATAAAAGAGGAACCACACTTTGAAATGTTTTTTTATAAACTGTCATTTAACCAATGGATTTCAAATAGCAACTCAAAATGCTAGAGGAATTCATCAGATCAGACAGCATCAATGAAGGGAAAAGGACACTTGACTTTTCAGGTTGAAACCATTCACCACGACTGTAGGGGGCAGGTCAATATATTACGGAGTTAGAGCAAGAGCTGGCAGAACTCGACTTTTCTATTTGTCACTTCAGCTACAGTTATTGTATCTAATTACCCTCATCAGGGAGAGGGATGATACAGCTTGCTACCCATTATCTGATATGAAAGAATGAATGTAATTCCATACCTACATAATTTTACCATAGTGATGAAAGAGCACAACATGGCCAGCTGAAAGGAACAGTGCTGAGCAACTAGTGAATCATGGAACTTCCATAACTTTCATTTCTTGTGTATTTTTTTTAACATCCTGAAGTTGCTTATTCAGGAGGAACAAAATATACAGTATTGAAACAATAGCACATATTCAACAATTTTACCAGTAATCTTGTTTTCACAGATTATTGACAAGCAAATTTCCATAAATATAGTTACTGACCAAAACCAATTACATAATTAAAAAAATTAAGTGTGGACCATATAACATACACCCTCTTCCACATAATATTCAGTGGTTACATAATTTGGACGAACTCCCTTTCAGAATCAACAGACTAGACAACTAACCTTAAAATGGTCTTAACTGCTGCTTCAAACAAGAAATAATCAAAATGCTAAACTATCAGAAAATTAAGATTAAAACAGATTGGTCATTTTGGTTGAATTCTGGCTCTAACTGTTGGATTCATAGAGAAAGATGAAAGCTGCAAATGAGTTTGTGTAATCTACAAATAAATCTTTGGTACCGTAATCAATGGCTGCATTCAGCAGCACACAACAGGGAAGTCTCTAAATCAAGAGCTCAAAGATTTGCATCACAGATTCCATGATTCCACATTCCTTTATTTACTGAATTCAAAGGTTGGTTCTACACAGAGCTGATTATATTTCACCCTCCTCACACCAGGATGAACAATTACCTAAATCTATAAAGTATACTCAACATATGATTCAATTCATGGCTCTTGATTTGATATTTCCCTATACTTCCTACCCAGTCTTCAACAACACATTGCTCTACTGATGTAATCCCCAGACTGGCTGTTTGATTCATAACATAAATCAGAAAACATTTTCCACAGCATTACAGTTTGATTTAAAGTTAAAAGTGCCCAAAGGGAAGGACTTCTACAAATTTCTCACTCCTTCCCATTGGTCAATTTATAAACGATCATCTTCTAACATTGCTTGAGTTAGACTCAACCCCTCCCCTCCCCCATCAACTTTCACAGAGGAAATTAGAGAAAGCCTACATTTATCAAGAAAGGTTTCTAAACCTCACATGCATTAGGGCCACCATACATGGGAAAAGTACAAAATGAAAAAAAAACAACTGGAAACAATCCAGAGAATGTTCGTATAAACAACAGATTCACATAACAATCTCTGACCATATTCCATCATCTGGTTTTCACATCATTCCCATGAGAATCCTGGAAACCAGAATCCAATTCTTGGCATTCCAAGCTTACACTGTTCAAATCACAGCATTCCCCACTATCATTTTACTTTATTAAACTGACAAATTTATATCCCTTCAGAATGCTTCCACTGAAAAAACATACGTACATATTTGAGATATTTTTAGCTAGTCAATGATAATCAAAGAAAATAGTTAGTTTAGGTCAAAGATGTTAATGGCTTAGGCTGTGGGAAATAAGATCCCTTTTTAAAAGAAAAATAGTTGACATTCATGTCACTGAACCAAGGACTGCAAACAAAGTACTATCTTAGTGTTTCCAGATGCCATTACGTGCAACTCTGCATTTGCATCATGTTAAACCCAGTTGTTCAGACAATATATTGAAGGCAAAATCATGTCACTTTCTCTACAAGGGTTAATGAAAGGACCCGAACAACTGATGGGCATCAGGTCTTCATAAAACCAATTGAAATACTGAATACACACACATACATTACAACACTCGGCAAGTTATAAAAGAAATCTACAGATCAGGAAATGGCTAATCAAAACTTTGTTACATTTATCCAAATACTGGATATTCCTCATGGCTCAGATAAGCAACTAGGTCAAAGTAACAAAGTGGCTCATTACTAAAAGTGCATGGGAAACTTGAAGCTTAAAATCAAAGTGCTTTACTACTGCAGAAATTTGGGCTGGTATCAACAATCATCACAGAATTTCCACTGGGGAATTAGTAGCTGTTAAATAACAATTATCCTCACAGTTACATTATTAAAGATAAAGTAATCTTTATTTGCTCCCTCTGTTGAAATTTACTGTTCTGTAGAGTCAAGTACAACAATGTTCTGCCTGACTGCTTTATTCCCCACCGCCCCCCAGTTCAGTCCCTTCCTATCTTCACACTTCACACACCGTGGATC
Organism: Mobula birostris; assembly: GCF_030028105.1. NCBI lineage: Eukaryota > Metazoa > Chordata > Chondrichthyes > Myliobatiformes > Myliobatidae > Mobula > Mobula birostris. The sequence continues at coordinate 115,645,179 of NC_092370.1, read as the reverse complement.
TTTTAAATGATTTCAAGTTCCCTGGCCCCTATCATCTTATCTTCACTATGGATGTCCAGCCCCCACCAGGAAGGCCTCAAAGCTCTGTTTCTTTCTGGACATCAGACCCAACCAGTTCCCTCCATCACCATTCTCCTCTGTTTAGCTGAACTTGTCCTCACTCTTAATAATTTCTCCTTTGGCTCCTCCCACTTCCTTCAAACAAAAGATGTAGTCATGAACCACATCAAAGTTGCTGGTGAACGCAGCAGGCCAGGCAGCATCTCTAGGAAGAGGTATAGTCGACGTTTCAGGCCGAGGGTCTTGGCCCGAAACGTCGACTGTACCTCTTTCTAGAGATGCTGCCTGGTCTGCTGCGTTCACCAGCAACTTTGATGTGTGTTGCTTGAATTTCCAGCATCTGCAGAATTCCTCACGTTTATGTAGTCATGAACACTTGCATTGGTCCCAGCTATGCCTACGTTTTTGTCGGCAACATGAAACAGTCGATGTTCCAAGCCCCAATTTTCCTACGCTACATCGATGACTACATTGGTGCTGCTTCCTACACCCATGTGGAGCTCGTCGACTTCATCCATTTTACCCCCAACTTCCACCCTGCCCTTAAGTTTACCTGGTCCATTTCCGACACCTCCCTCCCCTTTCTCGATCTGTCTCTATCTCTGGAGACAACTCATCTAATGATGTCTATTATAAACCTACAACTCTCACAGCTACCTAGACTATACCTCTACCCACCCTGTTACTTGTAAAGGCACCATCCCCTTCTCTCAATTCCTCCGTCTCCACTGCACCTGCTCTCAGGGTGAGGCTTTGCATTCCAGAACGAAAGAGATATCCTCCTTTTTCAAAGAAAGGGACGTTCCTTCCTCCACCAATGCTGCCCTCAACCTCAACTTGTCTATTTCACACACGTCTGCTCTCACCCCATCCTCCTGCCACCCTACCAGGGATAGGGCTCCTCTTGTCCTCACCTACCAGTCTCCACATCCAGCACATAATTCTCCAGAACTTCCACCATCTCCAACAGGATCCCACCGCCAAGCACATCACTCCATCCCCTCCCACTTTCCGTTTTCCGCAGGGATCGCTCCCTACGCGACTCCCTTATCCATTCATCTGCCCCCTCTGATATCCCTCCTGGCACTTATCCTTGCAAGCAAAATAAGTGCTACACCTGCCCCTACACCTCCTCCCTCACTACCATTCAGGGCCCCAAACAGTTCCTCCAGGTGAGACGACACTTCACCTGAGAATCTGTTGAGGTTATATACTGTGTCCGGTGCTCCCAGTGTCGCCTCATGAATATCGGTGAGACCTGCTGTAGGTTGTGAGACAGCTTCACCGAGCACCTACGATCCTTCCGCTATAAAAAGCGGGATCTCCCAGTGGCCACCCATTTTAATTCCTATTCCCATTCCAATATGTCAATCCATGGCCTCCTCTACCATCATGACGAGGGCACATTCAGTTTGGAAGAACATGTTATATTCTGTCTGGGTAGCCTCCAATCTGATGGCACAAACATTGATTTCTCAAACTTTGGGTAATGCACCCACCTTCACCAATCCCCACCCCCTTTTCCCTCTTTCACTTTATCTCCTTGCCTGCCCATCACCTCCCTCAGGTGCTCCACCCTCTTTTCTTTCTTCATGGCCTTCTGTCCTCTCCTACTAGATGCCCCCTTCTCCAGCCCTGTATCTCTTTCACCAACCAACTTCCCAGCTCTTCATTTCACCTCTCCTCCTCCCAGTTTCACCTATCACCTTGTGTTTCTCTCTCCCCTACCCCCATCTTCTGAATCTACTCCCTATCTGTTTTTCTCCAGTCCTGCTGAAAGGTCTTGGCCTGAAACATCGACTGTACTCTTTTCTGCAGATACAGCCTGGTCTGCTGAGTTCCTCCAGCATTTTATGTGAGTTGCTTGGATTTCCAGCATCTGCAGATTTTCTCTTGTTAGTATTCTACATGGACAATGAAGCAACCATGGTCGAAAATGGAAATCAAAGACAGCATAAAAGCAACAGAGCATACAACATAGGCATGATAGACAAAGGAAAGTCAGCGGATGATGCTTACTTGGATTTTCAGAAGGCCTCTGACAAGGATTTGCACATGAGGCTGCTAAACAAAATAAAAGCCCACAGTATTACAGGAAAATAGTAACATCGACAGAAGATTGGCTGACAGTCAGGAGACAAAGATGGAAATACAGAGGGCCTATTCTGGCTGCTTCCAGTGACTAGTGGTGTCTCACAGTTGTCAGTATTGTGACCACTTCTTTTCATGTTCTATGCCAGTGATTTGGATGATGAAACTGATGGCTTTGTGGCCAAGTTTGCAAAAAACACACAGAAAGGTAGCAGGGCAGGCAGTGTTGAGGAAGCAGGGAGTCTTCAGAAGGACTTAGATAGACTGGGAGAATGGGCAGAGTGGCAGATGGAATACAGTTGAGGAGAGTGTATGGTCATGTACTTTGGTACAAGAATAAAGGCATAGACAATTTTCTAAATGGGGAGAAAATTCAGAAACCAGAGCTGCAAAGGTACTTGGGAGTCCTTGTGCAGGATTGCCGAAAGATTAACTTGTGCATTAATTCGGTGGTACGGAAGGCAAATGCAAATGTTGGCATTCATTTCAAGAGGACTCGAATGCAAAAGCAAGTAACATTAAGGCTTTAAAAGGCATTTGTCAGACTGCAATTGGAGTATTGTGAGCAGATTTGAACCCCTCCTCTGAAAAAGAATGTGGTGGCATTGGAAAAGGTCCAGAGGAGACTCACGAGAATGATCCTGGGAATAAAAGGGTTAACATATGAGAAGCATTTGATGGCTCTGGACCGGCACTTGCTAGAGTTCAGAAAAATGAGAGGGAAACTCATTGAAACTTATCAAACATTGAAAGGCCTAAATAGAGTAGACATGGAGAGGACGTTTCCTATATTGGGGGAGTCTAGCACCAAAGGACACAGCCTCAAGAATAGAAGGGCATTCCTTCAGAACTCAGATGAGGAGAAATTTACTTGGCCAGAGGGTGGTGAATATGATTGCTACAGACAGTTGTGGAGGCCAAGTCATCGGGTATATTTAAAGCAGAGCTTCTTGATTAGTAAGAGTGTCAAAAGTTACAGGGTGAAAGCAGAAAGATTGGATTGAGAGGGACAATAAGTCAGTCAGCATGGAATGGCGCAAGTTTGATAGACCAAATGGCCTGATTCTGCTCCTTTGTCTTTTGGCCTTCTGGCATAAATTTTTCTCAATACTCTGAAAACACCAAGAGCCTGCTGCATCCTTTGCCAGTTTTCTCTACTATCCACGACATCAATCTTTGTATCCTCATCTCTTAAATGTTAACTGAAGTGGTGTGGATATCTCTTAAACATTTAACTGAAGTGTTAGCAATAAGCAATAGTATAGGGTATGGATGCAAATCTTGTGTCGCAAAGACTGATCAAACAACTACTCTGGAAACTCAGTATAAAACTGACAAAGTACATGGCAAGTTATTCCATTCTCAAAGTGATAGGTGGTTGAACAGTGAAAATATAATGCAAGGTCATCACGGCAATTAATTAAACTTGTCCCAGTTACAGCCACAACTTCAGTTCAACTAGTCTGGGTTGCTTAGGCTGTGGGAGTCAGTCTGGGGTCAGCATTTATTGTCTGTCCCTAATTGTTATCAAGGTAGCAGTGCAGTAATTCACCTTCTTCAATCACTGCAGGCCTGAGATGAAAGTGCTCCCACAATGCAAATGGGAAAAGATTGAGGTTTTGAACCAACTGAATATTATGGAATTAGAATAAATTTCTAAATTAGAATGGTGTGCAACTTCAAGAAGCCTTACACTTTGGGTCAGTGTTGATGGTGAGGAAATTGCCAATGGTGGTGACAAGGAGAAATTGCTCAGCACTCATTGTAGCTTGTTTATCAGAGAGACTGTGAAAAGAGAACAACTCATGTAAGGGTACCATTTAATGATTCAGATCAACCATGACCTTGTTAAATGGTGGAGCAGGCAATAGGGGCTGAGTGGCCTGCTCCTGCAGCTAATTCATGTGTTGATACTGTATTTATGTTCGCACAAAGCAGATGAGGAAAAACCACTGAAAACAGCCTCCAAGGAGTTTTTACTATCACGCAGATTTTCCTCAGTGTATAACAACAATCCCTCCAGGTTTTCTTCACTGTAGGCTACTGAGCTTAGATTGAGGCCCCTAAGTCTATTTAGATGTTTAAACTGAATAGTGTCACCATCACTGTTCCCATTTATCTCTTGCATCTGCATTTTGATTAAGGATTAATTTCATGCATATAGAGCCTATAAAGTATTCATCACCCACCCCCCCCTGCCCCTGTCTTTTTCAGGTTTTATTGTTTTACAACATTGAATCACGGTGGATTTAATTTGGCTTTTTTGACACTAATCAACAGAGAAAGATTCCTTTGTGTCAAAGTGAAATCAGATCTCTACAAAGTGGCCATTTTCAAAAACTCTCTACAAATCTCTTCATCAACCGTGGGATTGAGATTAAGAGCTGAGAGGTAATGTTGCAGATACATAGCACCCTGTTCTGACCCCACTTGGAGAACTGTGTGCAGTTCTGGTCGCCTCACTACAGGAAGGATGTGGAAACCATAGAAAGGGTGCAGTGGAGATTTACAAGGATGTTGCCTGGATTGGGGAGCATGCCTTATGAGTATAGGTTGAGTGAACTTGGCCTTTTCTCCTTGGTGCGACTGAGGATGAGAGGTGACCTGATAGAGGTGTACAAGATGATGAGAGGCATTGATCATGTGGATAGTCAGAGGCTTTATCCCAGGGCTGAAATGGCTAGCACGAGAGGCCATAGTTTTAAAGGTGCTTGGAAGTAGGTACAGAGGAGATGTCAGGGGTAAGTTTTCTTTTCTACGCAGAGAGGGAGGGGGTGCTGCCAGTGTTGGCGGTGGAGGCGGAAACGATAGACTCTTAAGACACTCCTGGATAGGTACATGGAGCTTAGAAAAATAGAGGGCTATGGGGAAGCCAAGGTAATTTTTTAAGGTAAGGACATGTTTGGCACAGCTTTGTGGGCCAAAGGGCCTGTATTGTGCTGTAGGTTTTCTATGTTCTAAAGTAATCTAAATTAATTACAAATATAAAACACAAAATAATTGATTAGATAAGTATTTCACACCCTTCAAGTCAGTATTTAGTCCGCGCAAGGCTTCAATGGCAAATTTGGGTGGGGCATAGCACAGATTTATTGTCTCCATGGTGCAGCTACACTCAAACAGCTTGTTCTATGGTATGTATAAAATCACAACTAAGCCTTCTTTTGAAAGATGGTCCAACAAATGTTTTTCATTCTAGGACGAGGGAGATGTCTTCATTTTTTAAAGAAAGGGGCTTCCCTTCCTCCACTATCAACTCTGCTCTTAAACGCATCTCCCCCTTTTCACATACATCTGCTCTCACTCCATCCTCCCGCCACCCCACTAGGAATAGGGTTCCCCTGGTCCTCACCTACCACCCCACCAGCCTCCGGGTCCAACATATTATTCTCCGTAACTTCCGCCACCTCCAACGGGATCCCACCACTAAGCACATCTTTCCCTCCCCCTCTCTCTCTCTGCATTCCGCAGGGATCGCTCCCTACACAACTCCCTTGTCCATTCGTCCCCCCCCATCCTTCCCCACTGATCTCCCTCCTGGCACTTATCCATGTAAGCGGAACAAGTGCTACACATGCCCTTACACTTCCTCCCTTACCACCATTCAGGGCCCCAAACAGTCCTTCCAGGTGAGGCAACACTCACCTGTGAGTCGACTGGGGTGATGTACTGTGTCCGGTGCTCCCGATGTGGCCTTTTATATATTGGTGAGACCCGACGCAGACTGGGAGACCGATTTGCTGAACATCTACGCTTTGTCCGCCAGAGAAAGCAGGATCTCCCAGTGGCCACACATTTTAATTCCACATCCCATTCCCATTCTGACATGTCTATCCACGGCCTCCTCTACTGTAAAGATGAAGCCACACTCAGGTTGGAGGAACAACACCTTATATTCCGTCTGGGTAGCCTCCAACCTGATGGCATGAACATCGACTTCTCTAACTTCCGCTAGGCCCCACCTCCCCCTCGTACCCCATCTGTTACTTATTTTTATGCACACATTCTTTCTCTCACTCTCCTTTTTCTCCCTCTGTCCCTCTGAATATACCTCTTGCCCATCCTCTGGGTCCCCCCCCCCCCCGTCTTTCTTCCCGGACCTCCTGTCCCATGATCCTCTCGTATCCCCTTTTGCCAATCACCCGTCCAGCTCTTGGCTCCATCCCTCCCCCCCTCCTGTCTTCTCCTATCATTTTGGATCTCCCCCTCCAACTTTCAAATCCCTTACTCACTCTTCCTTCAGTTAGTCCTGACGAAGGGTCTCGGCCTGAAACGTCGACTGCACCTCTTCCTAGAGATGCTGCCTGGCCTGCTGCGTTCACCAGCAACTTTGATGTGTGTTGCTTGAATTTCCAGCATCTGCAGAATTCCTGTTGTTTGCCAACAAATGTTTTGATCTTTTCATGTGTGGTGTAGAATAGAATTTGTTAATTTCAAATCATACAAAAACCCTACAAATTACATACAACTTGATTTAATGCCAACTTCATCTGTATAAATAGGATGGGATTTAAGTTTCTCAAAAAATATTTCAGTGCAAATAGACATCAATAACACCATGAAAGCTTTGGGCCCATTGTACTCCCTGAGCATCTAAAGACAGCACGGAAGGCAGTCCCTCATTCGACTTTATAATTAAGAATGCCAACATCCCAGTTCAAAGAGTTAGGAATTCTGGGGTCAAAAACTCAGCTGGAATGACAAATCCAAATAGATATCTAAACAAACTTCTAAAAAACTACCAACTATAAATTGTTTGACTCATAGTTAAGCTGTATGACTCCAGAAACTGCAAACTATTATTCAGCCAATGCACTCAGCTACAAATATACAAGCCAATGGAAGGAGCCCATTGGAGCACTTACACATTTATCTGCAGTGCAAGTTGAAAAATGCCTGGTAAAGTGAGAGCATTTGAGAACAGGATAGGAGAAAGGCACTTCCAATTGGCTCAGCAAGCTCTCTGATTCAAAAGCCACAGTCAACTGGAACACTGGACTCCACCTAATTCATTCAATTTCAAATTCACTTGATGCCCTGTAGAGCTTAAATTTGCTCCTGGTTCTCCAATCCAGACACTCATAGTCTGATAGATTTATTTTTCTTTAAGAAAGAGGATTAATGAGGAGAATGCAGTGGATATTGTCTATGTGGATTTTGACAAGATCCTTCATGGGTGGATATTCTGAAAAGTAAAGCCTGATTTATACTTCTGCGTTAACTGGACGCCGTAAGCTACACGTGGCCTACACACGCTGTGAGCATTTATATTTGTGCGTTGGTGTGTCTGCGTCACTCTGCAATTCGCGCACGTCACGCATGCGCACTCACCTACCCGCGCAAGGCTTCATGGCCATGGTAGTCTTTCTCAGGGCAAACAAGATGCGAGCGTCTTTTTTCGTAAAAGCAAAATGTGTCCTCCATAATTTTGGAGGTCTGTTAAGCTTTATGGAAAGCATTGCAGCCAGAGTTCCTTCCCTGCCCTTCAGTCGCCCAATGGGAAGCTATTGCAGCGTAGGATGAAATGCGATGCTACCAAGCAGACCAACCACAGTTCTTACGGTCTGCGTTGCCACAATGCGCGATTACATTTTGGGAGAGGTGCGCATCGCAGCAGTGCAGGCTCTGGCGTAGGGATCTGCGTCGGCTTTGCGGCGACGCGTTGACGCAGACGTATAAATCAGGCTTAAGATCACACAGGATCCGAGGAGAGTTAATTAAGTGGATACACAGGAGACACTCGAGACAGCAGGCATTGGAATCTGGAGCGACCAAGATGTTGGAGGAAGTCAGTGGGTCGGGCAACACTCATGGAAGAGTTTGGGGTTGAGAATCTTCATCTGCCTTATGATACAGGTGAGGTAGGTAGTATGAAAAGGTGAAGAGAAAAAGTGGAGCAAGATCTGGCAAGTGACAGGTGGATCCAGCTGAAGAGGGGTGACAGGCAGATGGAGATAAAGGTGGCATGGATGTGGCAAAGAGCTGTAGATAATGAAATCTGATAGGAGATGAAGATGGAGGATGGAATGGGGAGGGCAGATGGAAACAACAGTGAGAGGGGAGTCAGCAGAAGTAATGGGTCATGGGCAGTAGTGGGTGGGGAGGAGAAAGAAACAGATTGATGGGAGCTAGGGTTGGTGTAGGAGGAACTCAGTACATCAGGAGATTACCTGAAATTAGAAAAATCTTTCAGTACCTCACTCTGCTTGGGAAGTCTATAATCTTACAGAATGAATACTGAATTCAGGGAAGGGAACAGAAGGAGTCCAAATTGCAACTATAGACACAGGGAACAGATCGTGATAGGACCATGACAGCTTTCTTGTGTTGATTATACATAGCCCTCCCTTTTAAACAACTTGAGTTCTACTGTCAGACCACTTATGCCTTACATGAATTTTCCTTCTTCCATTAAACAATGAAAGTTACCTGTGAAGAAAATACTGGCCCTTTTCATCCATTCTATCCCCTGTCTACAGGCTTAGATAAACTGAACTGTTTCAACCTCAGTGCTCCAAGTTGATCCAAAACATTCTAGTATCTTACCCCGGACAACGATCTGCCTGCCCGTCATCTCCATTTGCTTATAAATACAAATGCATTCAAAAGCACTATTTTGCAAATCTCATCAGAATTACTCACCGTCTTGGCCTCCTCATCATATACCTACAACTTCTCTAAATGCCCACAATACCTTTGGACTTTCAATTGCTCAGACCTCATCATATTGTAACATATCACTTTCACACCAATACTGAGAACCATCAACAACTACAAAGACACCAAGCTCAGTAGCTACCTATGTAAACAAATTCTCAAAATCATAAGATAATTTCTCTAGCTCTGAGGCTTTTGTTTTAGTCTCAAGAGGATTGAATATCAAACTTTGTTGTTTTCAAAAAATGGAATATTCCCTAATCTAAAGGCATGTGATGCTCAGTCTTGTTCACATTCAACTTGTTCTTAAAGATAGTTGATGCCAGTGAGAATGTTGAATGATTATGGTGGGAGGGAGAAAAAATTCCATGTCATCTGATCTTGGAACATATCAAAATGAACACTTCTATAGTCATTCAAACAGTATAGCAAAATGCATCATGATGGTTTGTGGAAACTATTCGAAAGAGTGTTATGCAGTACTTCTGAACAACGGCTGCATTTTCTTTTACAAAAGATTGCTCAACTCAGCAAGAATTTTGAAGATTAGCAATGACTTCCTGCAGTATTTCTCATGAACAAAAATAAAATAACTAATATAAATGTGACATTTCAAGTAGCTTACTTGCAGAATGTTTATTACCTATCCCCAAGTTCGGTAGGCCACCATTTTAAAATTATTAGGCTTCCTTAAATGTTGTTGGATTGAGAGTTCTAGGATTGTGAGCAAGTAATCATCGAAGAGTCAGGAGTGTTTGTGAAATCCAGACAACATTAAAGTGCATTCATTCCTTTGCTCCCTTTCTCCTCTAAGGCTCTGACAGTATCAATTTCTTAGCAAGTAACTTTAGTCAAGTCCTCATCAGGCACACACTACAGCCTCAGGTGAAAGGAGTGATCTCGAAGGTGCTGAACAGGTTGGCATCAAGAAATATTTCCCTGAATACTGTTGAGTTTGTAACATTGTTACAGCTTCGGACACACATCAAATATTCAAATCACACGGATAAAACCAAACTGAATACTTGCCGATGGATGTTACATTTTAACACATCAATCTGTGCTGTTAACATATTTTGTAAATAACAGTCAACATTCTTGGAGGCAGCATTCTTCCCTCGCAATCTGCCAATGAAGAGCTCTGATGAACAATCAACATGAACTTATCTCCACAGGTGCTGCCTGATCCACTGTTTATCATCCATTGTAAGACCTGTTTGCTTTCTCCAGTAAGTACACAAATTTTCTTTAACTATGGCATCCAAAAATGTGAAGAATGAAGCAATACTCAAGCGGGGGCCTCCCACTCCAGGACAAGTGACATCTTATATGTCCTCCTTTCCATTCCTCATCACCTGCTATGGTTGATTGGGCCCTTGCACCCACCACATTCATTTTCCATACCCTTTGCTCTCATCCTGCCTTCCCACAGACAGAAAAAGGATAGAAACCCCTTACTTTTCACCCCATCAGCCTATGCACCCAGTATCTCATTCTTTGACACTTCCGCCTACTACAACATTATCCCACCACCAATCATATTTTCCCCCTTACCACCTATTTCTGTTTTCTGCAGGAACTTTTCACTCCATGACTCCCTGGTTTGCTCATTTTCCCCACCCATTTCACCAACTCACACCCCCTCCCTACTCCTGCCTCCACTCGAGGCACTTGTCCCTCCAACTGTAGATGTAACATCTGCCCCTACACCATCTCACTCACCTCCACCCAGGCACCTAAGCAGCCCTTCAAGTGAGGCAGAGATCTGCATACATCTCCTCCAACCTTGTCTATTGCATTTGGTAATCTCTGCACTGGTGAGACCAAGCAGAGACAAGGAGACTTCTTTGCTGAGCACATGCACTTTGTCCATCACAGTGCCTTGTTGCAAGTCATTTTAACGTCCTTCCCCCAATCCCACATTGATTTGCCTGACCTCTGTTACCTCCATTGCCAGGTTGAGGCCAAATACAAACTAGAAGTACACCATATTGTATACCATGTGGGCCATCTACAATCTGATGGCTAGAACTCTGACTTCTCCAAACTTGTCTAAACTTGCTCCTTTGTTCCTTTCACTCCCTTTCTGACCCAGCCAGCCCCTCTCACACAGCCTTTCCAGGCCATCCAGTGACTCCTCTCCCCAATTCCCAGTTTCTTTTCCCTCCCCACACACTCTTTCCGCCCACACCCTCACACTCTTCCTACTATATCCTCTCCCAACACTGTTCCTATCTTCCCACCATATGTGCCAAATTTGGTTTCTTTTCCTCATCAAATTCTTGCCCACTCATCCCCCTCAACTCTTTCTCTGGCCATCTTTCCGGTATTTATCAGTCCAGATCAAAAGTCTTGAACCAAAAAATTAACTATTTCCCTCTATGTTGGTTGACCTATTGAGTTCTGCCAGCAGTTTGGTTTTGAATCAGAGGACAAAGTAGGTCTGTGCAAGATTCAGTCTTAATATTTTGATTTAAATGTAGGGTGTATGATGAACTCTTGACAGGCCATACATAAGTTAGTATGCAGTAATAGTGAAGTAAGCTTGTGACCGTAGGATAAGCAGATTGTCTGGTCAATTGGACTGAAAACAGCAAATGGAATTTTAATCCAATAATCTGTGAGGCAATGCATCTGGGTGGTGCAACAAGTCAGGCAATTACACAAACAGGAGAATATTGAGTGGTGTAGAGGAACAAAAAAGGTCTATACCCACAAGGCATTACAGAAAGTAGGGCAAGAACTGAATAGATGAGTTAGATCACAGCTTGAGTATCCATGAGGAATAGAGTGAGGGGCATAGGGAAGAATGAAAAAAAAAGGGTGGTGGCTGGTGTCTGAGACACACTAACTGAAAGGTAGTGGAGGCAGAAACCTTGATCACATAAAAGCTATACATGGCTGTTTACTTAAACAGCCATGATCTGCAAGACTATGAACCCACAGCAGGAAAATGGAACTAAGCTGTATCTTATCAACTGCACAGACATGATTCTGTGATGTAAATTTTCTTTTAACTTTGTAACAGATGGCTGGAGATTTGGCTGAAAATGGTAAGCTCAGAGAAGTTTCGTTATTCACATTAAAAGAAAAAAGTTTCACAAAATATAGGGCCTGGGGCCAGTGTCATTTAAGGCAATGTGGCTGTCAACATTTGCAAAAGACACCAAACATTCTACAAGCAGAGGTGAATAGCTCACACAGGAAGAAATTAAGAAACACGTTAATGGGATGGGATAAGTAAATTGATAATTAAATGGCAAATCAGTTTTGATATTAATAATTGGGAAGTGTAGGGCTTTAATAGGAAAAACAATCTATATCTGAAATAAATAATGGCATGCAGATTCAAGAGTTTGAGGAAAATCATGAACAAGTCTTAAAATGCAGTGACCAGCGTCATTTCCAGAGGTAAACAATTCAGACAGCTTATTGTAGAGGATCCTGATGGGGTTGCAAAAATGATACAGAAACACCAAAAAAAAACAGAAAAAAATACATGAATGGGATCAGACTTGATATTTCAACTATTGGGAAGACTAAAACCAATAAAATACTTACTGGGTATTAAACTAAGGGTCTTTAATATATTCAGTGACTTTGACATGATAAAAGATCTCTCTTTTGGTTATATTTGAAATCACAGACCCAAATATTGGACAGTCACTAATAAGCAACAGGAAAAGCAGAGAAAATTCCTTTACCTAGTACTTAATGGCAGTTACTACATGGAACTCATTACAACAGGATGTGGTTGAGGCAGATAGCTCAAATGCTTTAAAAAGGAAACAGTGCAAGAGAAATGGGAATAGAAAGCTCTGCTGAAAAGCTGAGATGAGGCATGGAATGCAAGAAGAGAAACAAGCATTTACACTGAAACAAATTAGTTGATGAATGGCGCATATTGTGCTGTGTGGTCAATGTAAAATATGGGAGAAAACAGTGCAATGGGTGAGGAATAACTTAACCAAGATATTTTTTTTTTCAAGTTTTACATCTGAAATGTTCCTTGGTACTAATATAAACTTATTAGTACCCAAGAGGCATATACGTGTAAATTTATGCCAGGTGTCAAATTTCATTTACTAATTACCACCAGCATGTGCTACTTCCTTATGATACTTTATATTAATCATAGTGATCACACAGCATTTGTTCTGGCTTTCTACAAAACTTGCAGCACTGTTCAGGGACAGGATTTAAGCTCAAAATGCAATAGTGTAGCATATATTGGGGGGGGGGGGAGGGGAACGTTGACTCATATTGAATAATGCCAAAATACCCACTACATTTAATCCCTAGATTTTGGAGTCAGATTACACAGAGCAATCCAATACATTAATTTAGATGCCAATGGTCAGTTTAAGGGTTAGCCTGTGGTTATTGATATTTGCCTCAGTGGATTCAAAAGAAAATTCAATTCCTTCACTTTTACCCAAATACAAGTCAAAATACATGTACAAACCTCTGCCACAAATCACTTGTCATTAAAAAATACATTCTGATAGCCCAGCATTGTTGGACTATGAAACTAGAAAATATAAATGCTTTGGTGCAAATAGTGCTCATGTTGCTCCCCCAGGAACTAAGCACAAGTGCAAGGATATGCAAGTCATTTATTACAATCTCAGTCATCTGATTAAGCATGCTGAGAAAATTATTTTGTACCATTAGCAACAAAACAGCCCAACTTTGCAAAGATGTGCAACCTGTAATGTACCTTAAACAAGCTAATTACTGATCTTTCAATGAAAATCAATACAGCAAGTTGATTAAATTAATACTTTGCATTTCAAACAGATGATGTCCTGATTCACATTAGTGCAACAAATTCCAAAGCACAACTGATGGAACTCAATGCTTATAATACTATTCAAAGCAAGTAAGTTAATGACAAGTGGAGTACGATTCTCCAGACTAATTTTTCCAACATTATATCAATTCTTACTCTTTAGTTTCACATGGCATAGAGGCCATCAAAATAGCCAAGTCTAATTTTAAAACTAGGGTTAAGAACCTGCACAGTACATAAAATGAAACTTAACTTAAATACACTTCATTCCAGAACACTTACACACAAAAGATTAGCGAGAGTGGCTGGCAGGTTTAACACAAAGTTCTACTCAAATATTCACTGGTTCAGCGATGGAAAATTAAGCAAGGGATAAGGTTGCTTGACAGTTATGTTTAGTTAAGTAGCCCAGTCTACAAAAATTTGTCGACACCACAAATACCACTTCCGCTGGTCAGAACTGCAAATAGAAGTTTGGTTAATGATAGTTGGCAGTCTGGCTGAATAACTTCATTGCAGTTTTACAGCAACAAATTCCAATATTTACAACATAACATCCTACACATTCCACTAATTTTGGTGCCATTTAAATTTCACAACTCAAATCATCAGTTGTCACAACTCATGTGGAAATTAAAAGGAAGGATACCAAATATGAAAAGCTTCAAAAAAAAACTGCAGATGCAGAAAATCTAATGAAAGATAGTGGGGCTGAAAAACTATCTCCTTCTCTCTCTATACACTGCCCGATCTGCTGATCATACTAATGGTGTATTCCTTCTGAAATAGAATTTTCAAAAGCTTTGTGAACCACAGCCATCAATTTGCAAGTCATATTTTTCTATATTTATCCGGGATAAAAGTTATCCTAGTTATCAGATCATTGAATGGTCCGTGGAATAATAAGATGGTCTCTTGAAGTTCTGGCCTGTAATTTCTGTGTAACACTTTACTTTGCATTCAGTTATTATTTTCTCCTGTACCTCTATGCATTGTGTTGAAATGATCTGTTATGGATGGCATACAAAATAAAGTTTTTCACATCTTTGTACATGTGAGAATAATAGACCAATTTACCAGTTATTGAGGTAGATAAATCTCACTCCTTGGAGGATTATTTTATTATATATTATACAAATGCAGTCTTAATCTGTCTCAAAGCACATCATTGAGACTCGATTTCTGAAACCCAGCAAATGTAAAATTTCAAATAAAACATACAATTTCATAAAGTTCTAAGTCAGTGGAGAAGAAATGAGAAATTAACTCAAAGATACAACTGCTATGAGGAAAAATGGAAAATGTTACCAATTGTAATAGCACTCAAAACATTTTTCACGGGGAAAATACAAAACTATACAAAAGTGAATGTGGAGAACAGATTAAAATAAAGTAGCTTTTTAAAAAGCTGAGAGAACTAAAGCCCAAGCAGCATCTATGGAGGAAAATGAACAGTTAATGTTTCGGACTGAAAACCATCATCTGAAGGGTCTTAGGTTGAAATGTCAACTGTTCATTTTCTTCCATAGATGCTGCCTCATCTACTGAGTTACTACAGAAATTTGTGTAAGTTTTCCAGCATCTAAAGAATCTTGTGCTCAGAAAAGGCTAAGTTTTGATAGATACAGAAATAGCTTTAACAGAAAGTTTGAATTGCTAACTGGCGTGGTCTTCTGATGAATAGTATCCCATCATATTGAATCATTTCCTTGGTTGATATACTGGTACAGGGCCAATGTTTCACAGTAAGCTTGGCCAGCTTGTGCAATTATTCCCTCTGGGATCAGCTTTAGCATATCACGCCTTTTTAATCTGTACATCAATGAACTGCCAAAATTCAGACTGCAGCTATCCACTTATTCTGGTGACTCGTACCATTGTGACTCAAGCTCGTTGCTTTCCTATCCCAGAAATTATGCTTCCCAACAATTTGAAACTTAATAGATCATTGCACAAAATGCACTGTCAAGTACCAAAACCGTTCCAGCTTCCCTGGAATTTCTACTAAATGGTAAACTTCAGTCTACATGCTATTACCCAGAATTGGTCACCAACACAAAAAACTTACTGAATATGTATGTAAGCCGGAGCCAGAAATTATCTATCTTTCAACACTCGATCTATCAAGTGAGCAAGTGCTGAAAATGACACCGCACTTCCATTTGAACTTGCTTACACACCAAACTAGCAGATACTCATCTATATACCGCTGTGTCCCATTTCAGGTACAGTACACCCCACAGTACAGTACCACTGGCCTGCAATATCATCCCCGCCACCTTGAATTTTCTGATTTTGTAGAAAGTACAAGACAGTAATATTTGACACCAGTTAGCTTGAATCATTCACTGCACACCACTTTTAGACACAACAAATAAGCCAGTCCATTGCCATTCCCTGGTCTTTGCCAACAGTGACAAAAAAGAAAGTGGACAGAACTCAAGTGATTTTTGAGCATGGTTGGGGCATTCATTGGAAGTGGATAAAAAGGGTAGATATTGAAGTAATTGTAAAGTCGCAAACAAGAGGAAATAACTACAAAAGAAGCAGCTGGTCCTTTTAAATTAGCATAGATAGCAAGACGGTGGAGAATCTCTGGAATTCTTTAAGACAAGGTTGGAAAGATTTTTGCATATTAGGAGAACTAAGGGTTATGGGGAAAGGCAGGTAGGTGGAAATGAGTCCATGGCCAGATCAGCCATGATCTTATTGAATGGTGGAGCAGGCTTGACAGGCCAGATGGCCTACTCCTGATTGTTGTGGAGGCCAGATCATTAGACACATTTAAAATGGAGATAGATATATATTGAAAGATCAAAGTGTTGAGGGTTATGAGGAAATGGCACACAGAAAAGGAGTTGAGGTTAAGATCAGCCATAACCATAGCGTATAGTGGAGCAGGTTTGAGGGTTCTGTTGGTCTACTCCTGTTTAATTTTTCTTGTGATCTGATTGGTCATTTAGACAAACTACGGTCTGTTATATTGTGTACTTAGCTGGACCAAAAAATTTCAAGTCACTTCACAACCTGAAAAAATATCCAAGCTTGCTAATAATTATCAAGTTAGGCAGCACATCCAGCAATGAGAAGTAAAACACTGTAAAGGACATTCATTCAAAAAGCAGTTAATAAATTATATGTAAAGAATCAAAACACATTATCTGTAATAAAACTTTGTATATCACTCTAGAAAAAGACCAGTAATTTAAATGGATCTCTAGCAAATAAAAATCACAAACGTACACTGAAGGGTTGTTTCCAATTATGTCTTGTTTTTGTCAACAGCTACATTCATTTGACAAGTTGGAAATTCGAAGACAATTGGTGCTGCAAGAATTTTAAGTATGAAAGCAGTTCATTGCTACTTTCTGCAGGCTGGCACTGACAAATCTGGCTAGCACAAAAACTAACTATTGTATCCAGACTGATAGGTTTTGTTTGTTCTTCAATCAATACAGTGAGACCCTTTATTGCTGGAACATTACAATATTTCACTTCATCATGAACAAACTAATGAATATTCCTGTCATTTGAAATCCTGAAAATATAGGCTGGTATTCATAAAAACTATGGGCCTTTATTCAACTGATATCTTCAGATAAGCTATATAGTTT
Source organism: Mobula birostris (assembly GCF_030028105.1). Lineage (NCBI taxonomy): Eukaryota > Metazoa > Chordata > Chondrichthyes > Myliobatiformes > Myliobatidae > Mobula > Mobula birostris. Next base: position 115,627,965 of record NC_092370.1, on the reverse strand, counting down.
ACAGGTAGTTGTTTATCTTCCCAAAGATGGAACACAAATACAATCACAAATATAAGCATGACAAATTGTGAAATAAAACACCATTTACACACAATATTTAATTCCACCCTCCTTGCTATCCTATTGCACACTCAAAAATTAAATTTTCTGTATCACTCAAGTAGAACTGGCAATTCACAACTAATTTGGGCAAAATAATTTTTTTTGGTAACACTCAGAAGCTTAATTTCATGTTAACTCAAAGCACTGAATCAAATTCACAAAAATCAGAAGAAACTAAGTGCACTGAAAAGCCGTGAGTCACAACAAATAGTAACATGAGCTGGCTGAATAATGTGGAATAATAAAATCCAAACCATATAGCGGATTAATTGAGAAATGCAACGTAATCTAAATTACAACACAGAACATTCACGTCATTCTGATTTTTTAATGAATAAGAAATCTTCAACAAAACTCACAAGCAGCACTGGGAATCCAGATATGAGTTAATCTTTGGGAAACTTCAGGACCGACCATTGCTGCTGCAAGTAGGGATCAAGCTTAAATGTCCTGTTACTTAATTTCAAAAGTCCTTCAGTTGTGCAAAAAAAAATTATTCATGTCACTTCTTCAAGATGCAGGTAGTTTTAGTTACTTAAATTGCTAAGCATAAGATCATACTTCCTGACAGCAATTTTTTCACTGCATAATTACCCTCCTTTAGGAGTCATTAAGTTTCATTGTATTTTCAATTAGTACCTACAAATTATATCAAAACATGTTTTGCCTGGTATTTTTGAACCAATGTACCAAGTCCTCTGATTAATCTTGTTACCTTGCATTCTCGGCACAAAATTAACCAGAATGTACCTCAGTTGTTTCCTTCACACAGGAAGTAGGAACTGGGGAATCTGACTTTTCTGCTCAAACCTGTTCATTGTCAATCTTCTGTACATCACAAAGCTAACAAATTTCCATGGCCATGTTGTTGTCTAATAAAAACCTATCAAATTCAGCTAGCGTCTCTCAATTTTTTATGACAGTATATTCTATACTTACCTCTTTTCGTGGTGTATTTTCTAACTTCTCTTCTGGATGGCTTTGCCCATCTCGGCTACTAAAGTTACAGCAACTTGAACTGGATTTCTCACTGACATAATGCTTCAATTTACCCCAGTAATTACTGAAAATTTAAAATATGACAAAATTCTGAAAGTCTTGTAATGTTACAGTCCAGACGTGGTCTAAGGGCAATGCAAAGCAGCAAAACTAAAGCTAACATTCTATTATGATGAATTATTTTATGATTATAAACTTAACATTTAACAAACGTCAAATGTGTTCCTCTTTATTCCAATTAGAACCAGGCCACAATTTTGTTCACTCAAACTTTGTAACCTTCTGCGCCATTCACATAACTGAATATGCCGCTAACCTGTGTGCTGATTTTCAAATTTGGTTATGTGCCTCCAATGAATAACCAAGTCATTATAGTGAATTTTTGCAGTTCCTGCATAACGTTGTGGTCACCTTTAAATCACTTCTTTCCCAGTAAAGCCCATTCTATTCCATTAACCATCTAACTCATGTCCTACCCCAGGTTAATAATCTGTTTTTAATTACTTGGATTTCAGACTTAAGTAAGAGACTCCTCTGTGCAGTCTTGCTAAGTTCGTTTTGGAAATCAACATCAGCAATGGCCAAAGACATCCTTCTCCACTACTGTACATAGTTCCATTAAGTAATTAGGGTACTCACTTCTTTACAATTCTACTTTGGCTCTAACTAGCATTATTTTTTTTCCTCAAGGACTAACTGATCACTAAATTTCATTAAGAGTTCAGCCACTTTTTCTTCCTACTTTTTCCGAAGACATGTAGCTGCATTTACTACTTTCTTAGATAAGAGGAGAAATCCTTATTTAAGGGTAGCATAGAAACTACTGCTTAGCATTTCAGAGGAGATCTGATAGAGGTATACAAAATTATGAGGGGTATAGATAGGGTAGATGCAAGCAGGTTGGGTAGGACTATAACTGGAGGTCATGGGTTAAAGGTGAATGGTGAAATGCTTAAGGGGAACTTGAGGAGAACTTCTTCAATCAGAGGGTGATGAGAGTGCGGAACAAGCTGTTAATGCAAGTGGTGCATGTGAGATCAATTTCAATGTTTAAGAAAAGTCTGGATAGCTATACGGACGGTAGGGGTATGGAGGGCTATAGCCACAGTGCAGGTCAATGGGTTGGCTCAGCATGGACTAGATGGCCCAAAAGGCCCGTTGCTGTGCTGTACTTTTTACGACTATGTTATTTCCTCTGCTGCTCCCCTTAAAGCAAAAGATGGAATACAACAGACCATGGCAATTTGCCACTCTTTAATCTCATTAATCTTTCTAATATTGTCCTCTTACATACTTCGAGTTCCAGCCCATGGTTTATTATTTGTTCCTCTCAATCATCAGATATGTTAGCTTCCTCTTCTATTGTGCAGATGAAGTAATTATTCAACAAGTCTGACATTTCCTCACTTTCATTTGAAATATTACTTGCATCTATTTCCAAGAGGCTCTATATTACCTCGAATACAACTGAAAAATGCTAATGTTGGAATTCATTGCATGTGGCCCTGCTTTCAAAGTCCTTGATTGTCTGTCTTCCATGTCCTTTATCTCTGCTCCAGTACAAGTCTATACTTCCTTCATTACCTTTACAAAGTGGAGTTCTATCAACAAGTACAGAATAGTCTTGAATGAAAGTAAATTGGTTTGTGAACTCCTCCCAACATTTAACTATATTTTCTCCCATTAAAAATTGGTGAGAATTTAGTTTTGTCAGCTTCCATCACACCCGCTTAGACTGCATTAACAGCTTGATTGACATTCATATATCATGCCCCTTAGCAGCTGCTAACAGGAAGTCTGTAGACACCTCATGAAGCACTTTAAAGCCCTTCTATTCCTTCACCTAAACCATTCTAAAATGAACAGATGGAATAAAAACTGAAAAATGCCCAGTGATACTTGGGTAAATATGTTTTACCCCCAAATCAGAGACCACTTTTCAGATTGTTACTTATTCGACTAAAAGGAAAATCACATCTCTTCACCTTGCCAAGTAACAAACTTGGTAGGCCAGATTTAAAACTGGTCAGACAGCAATATGAAAAAGTCTTGAAACTATTCCAAATCCGTTGGTTTACAAGTTACAGTGAAAATTTGACATTTGGTTTTATTTTTAAACTACAGAGAAACCTCCAGTAATGCCACAGGCATTGGAAGAAAGACAACATGAGTAAAATGAATTTAATCTTTCTTGGGTTGAAGCCGACTTGTGCCAGACAGACTGATGTGAGGAAACTGCACAATGAGGCAACATGTGGCAAATACAAACAAGGGGTTTGAGAATAAGAGAGGCCCTACTAAGTGGTACAGTGGCTTGTATTTTGACACCACTCCTCCAAATGGACCTTGAAATCAGGTGAATCCAAAGCACAAGAAATTTCAACATCTGGCATCTTGACATTCATTATGCCTCTACCCTTTGGGTATATTTACATCAAGCACTCAGTTTATAGGCATATGCCTTTTTAATCAGAGAATCCCAAAAGTGAAATAAATATTTAGTCTACATAACAAGCTCAACAGTTAACTTTTAGACTCTAGTAAATATTGGCACTTTTGTAATAATCTTTTAATACCCAAATGGAGAACTTGGATAGCATTTGAAATCTACAGCACAGCAAGCTTTCAAAATGTTATAATGGTTCAGGAACAGTTATTACCTCTCAAACATCAAGATCTTGAACCAGAGGGATAACTTCACTCACCCGCATTATTCAACTATTCCCACAACCCATGGATTCACCTTCAAGGACTCTTCATCTCATGTTCTCTATATTTATTGCTTTTTTTCTCTCTTTCTTTTTGAATTTGCAGTTTGTTATTTTCAGTTTGCACGCTGGTTGTTGTCTGTCCTTTAGGGTGGGCTTCTTCAAAGATTCTAATGTGTTTCTTGTATTTACTGTGATTGCCCACAAGAAAATGAATCTTAGGGCTGTATATGATGACAGGTATGCACTTCAATAATAAATTTTACTTTGAACTTTGGAGTAATATATTCTAACTTTCAGATTATATTGGGTTGCTTCATCCATTGCAGACACACTGGAGATTTATGCCAAAGACAACCAGCCAACAAATTGAAACAGAATCCCAACCCCCACCTCATTACTCCATGTATGGATACATGTATGATCATTGTTGCAAAAAAAAAGCGCTAAACATGTTGAACACAGTGGATTTCACTGACCATCAATTAACCAGGACAGCCACTTATTTGGGACAAACCTTAGGATTCCCTTCATTGATTTATGACACTATGCTGTTTGACTGAGACAGGAGACTGTAGCCGAACAGTTTCTAACTAGCATCAGTTGAGTGCATTTGCATGGCCGTTAGACACTACACTATGCTTAGAGCGAACAGGTTTTAAATAGTATCAGTTGAGCGTGTTTGTGTTCAAATAGCAGTGATTTTTGTCACTAATAGTTGGAAGGAAATAAGCAGTAAACAATTTAGAACTGATTTGCTCAATGTGGTTTCAAGTATCTAAGCTTAGAGATGCCAGAAAGGGGCAGGACTGAAAATGAAATCATTTCACTACTTCAAGTTAGGAACTACGAACAATGTGAAGGTATTGACGATTGTCTTGGAAGTTACAATGAAAATGAAGATTTGGAGTTTACAATCATCAAAAGCATTGTATGAAGGCAGTCCATTATCTACACACTGTGTCTGCGTTGATTTTGTTCATTTAGAACATTAAAGTATATACTGGATGAATTCCTCAGTCAATAACTATTAGGTATCAATACACAGTTTCAGAGTACTACAATAGTATTGATAGTGCTCTAATTTGTTCTGTATTTCATTTAAATACATAATTCATTACTCAGTTAAATGGTAATTTCTCTTTTTTATACCTTTTTAATTACTTCCACGAAACTTCAGCTTATTAGGACAGCTGTTTAACTGAACCAAAATACAATGGTCCTGATGTATCCCAATTAACTGGAATTCATTGCCACTTCAATTCAACACAAGTACAAACACTCATTGTGAAACTAAACCAGCCATACATTTTGCAGACTGAAGACATACCATGACTGTTTTTTTGATCCTATGTGAAGGGCCGGGGTACTCTGATGAATACAAATCTGTCAGAAACAAAGAGTTGATGAGCGTCGACTTTCCTAATCCTGATTCACCTGCAACATAAAGTTAAGAAAAAGTTCAGTGTCAGGCAACACATTCTACAACTTACATGCATTCCTAAATGTTGTTAAGAGTCTTCACCCTCTTGCACTTCCGACATGAAAAACATTGTTTGCCACAGTGAGATTATTCAAGACCTGTTAAAGCGATGTGAACAAATAAATTACCAGAATTTCACTGTGCATCCAAAACCAGCAATTTAAACTAATCAATAACCAAACTACTCTCAGTGTTTTCAAATTAATTATACAAGTCCTGTCAAACAGCGCAGTGAAGGCCATCAACCTGAAACATTGATGGTTTTCCCCTTCACTGATACCAGATGATTTGGCGTGCATTTCTGGGAAAAATGAGGAAGGTGCAGGATATGTGTATTCCAAAATAGAAGAAATACTCAAATGGCAAAATAGTACAACCGTGGCTGACAAGGGAAGTCAAAACTAATGTAAAAACAAAAGAGAAGGCATACAACAAAGCAAAAATTAGTGGGAGTATAGAGGATTGGGAAGTTTTTAAAACTGACAGAGGGCAACTAAAATAATTATCAGAAGGGGAAACATGAAATATGAAAGCAAGCGAAAATATCAAAGTGGATAGTAAAAACTTTTTCAAGTATGAAAAAAAACAAAAGACAGATGAGAGTGGATATAGGACCGCTAGAAAATGAGGCAGGAGAAATAACAACAGGAGACAAGGAGATGGCAGATGAACTAAATGATTATTTTGCATCAGTCTTCACTGTGGAAGACGCTAGCAGTGTGCCAGATGTTGTAGTGTGTGAAGGAAGAGAAGTGAGTGCAGTTAGTATTACAAGGGAGAAGGTGCTCAAAAAAGCTGAAAGACCTAAAGGTACACAAGTCACCCGGACCAGATGAACTGCACCCTAGGATTCTGAAAGAGGTAATGTTAGAGATTGTGGTGGCATTAGAAATCTTTCAAAGATCGTTAGACTCTGGCATGGTGCCAGAAGACTGGAAAACTGCAAATGTCACTCCACTCTTTAAGAAAAGGAGGAAAGCAGCAGAAAGGAAATTATAGACCAGTTAACCTGACCTCAGTGGTTGGGAAGATGTTAGAGTCAATTGTCAAGAATGAGGTGACACTGGACAAGATAGCACAAAGTCAGCAAGGTTTCCTTCAAAATCCTGCCTGACGAATCTTTTGGAATTCTTTGAGGAGATTACAGTAGAATAGATAAACAGGATGCAGTGGATGTTGTATACCTAGACTTTCAGAAGGCCCTTGACAAGGTGCCACACAAGGCTGCTTACCAAGTTAAGAGCCCATGGTAATACAGGAAATTTACTAAGGTGGTTAGAGTATTGGCTGATTGGAAGAACGCAGCAAGTGGAAATAAAAGGATCTCTGTCTGGTTGGCTGCCAGTGACTAGTGGTGTTCCACATGGGTCGGTGTTGGGACCACTTCTTTTCATGCTGTATCTCGAGGAAAAGGAGCCACTAGGAGGTAGTGACCATAATATGAAAAGTTTTTGAGAGGGAGAAGGGAAAATCAGAAGTGTCATTATTATAGTTGAACAAAGGGGACTATGGACGCTTGAGGGAGCAGCTGGCCAAAGTTGACTGGAAAGATACCCTAGCAGGGATGATAGTGGAACAACAATGGCAGGTATTTCTGGGAATAATACAGAAGGTGCAGGATCGGTTCATTCCAAAGAGGAAAAAAGATCCTAAGGGGAGTAAGGGGCGACTGTGGATGACAAGGGAAGTCAAGGACAGTATAAAAATAAAAGAGAGGAAGTATAACATAGCAAGGATGAGCGGGAAGCCAGAAGGTTGGGAGACTTTTAAGGAGCAACAGAAGATAACTAAAAAGGCAATACGGGGGGGGGGGGGGGGTGGGAAAGATGAGGTACGAAGGTAAGTTAGCCAAGAATATAAAGGAGGATAGTAAAAGCTTCTTTAGGTATGTGAAGAGGAAAAAATTAGTTAAGACCAAAGTTGGGCCCTTGAAGACAGAAACGGGTGAAATTATTATGGGGAACAAGGAAATGGCAGACGAGCTGAACAGGTACTTTGGATCTGTCTTCACTAGGGAAGACACAAGCCATCTCCCAGATGTAATAGTGGCCAGAGGACCTAGGGTAACGGAGGAACTGAAGGAAATTCGCTTAGGCAGAAAATGGTGTTGGGTAAACTGCTGAGACTGAAGGCTGATAAATCCCCAGGGCCTGATGGTCTGCATCCCAGGGTACTTAAGGAGGTGGCTCTAGAAATCATGGACATATTGGTAATCATTTTCCAATGTTCTATAGATTCATGATCGGTTCCTCCGGATTGGAGGGTAGCTAATGTTATCCCACTTTTTAAGAAAGGAGGGAGAGAGAAAACAGGCAATTATAGACCAGTTAGTCTGACATCAGTGGTGGGGAAGATGCTGGAGTCAATTATAAAAGATGAAATAGCAGTATATTTGGCTAGCAGTAGCAGGATAGGTCTGAGTCAGCATGGATTTACGAAAGGGAAATCATGCTTGACTAATCTTCTGGAATTTTCTGAGGATGTAATTATAAAAATGGACATGGGAAAGCCAGTGTACTGGACTTTCAGAAAGCCTTTGATAAGGTCCCACATAGGAGGTTAGTGGGCAAAATTAGAGCACATGGTATTGGAGGCAGAGTACTGACATGGATTGAAAATTGGCTGGCAGACAGGAAACAAAGAGTAGGGATAAATGGGTCCTTTTCAGAATGGCAGGCAGTGACTAGTGGGGTACCGCAAGGCTTGGTGCTGGGACCGCAGCTATTTACAATATACATTAATGATTTAGACGAAGGAATTAAAAGTAACATTAGCAAATTTGCAGATGACACAAAGCTCGGTGGCAGTGTGAAATGTGAGGAGGATGTTATGAGAATGCAAGGTGACTTGGACAGGTTAGGTGAGTGGGCAGATGCATGGCAGATGCAGTTTAATGTGGATAAATATGAGGTTATCCACTTTGGTGGCAAGAACAGGAAGGCAGATTACTATCTGAATGGTGTCAGGTTAGAAAAAGGGGAAGTACAACGAGATCTGGGTGTCCTTGTTCATCAGTCACTGAAAGTAAGCATACAGGTACAGCAGGCAGTAAAGAAAGCTAATGGCATGTTGGCCTTCATAACAAGGGGAGTTGAGTATAGGAGAAAAGAGGTCCTTCTGCAGTTGTACAAGGCCCTGGTGAGACCCCACCTGGAGTACTGTGTGCAGTTTTGGTCTCCAAATTTGAGGAAGGACATTCTTGCTATGGAGGGAGTGCAGCGTAGGTTCACAAGGTTAATTCCCGGGATGGCGGGACTGTCATATGTTGAAAGATTGGAGCGACTGGGCTTGTATACACTGGAATTTAGAAGGATGAAAGGGGATCTGATTGAAACATATAAGATTAAGGGATTGGACATGCTAGAGACAGGAAACATGTTCCCGATGTTGGAAGAGTCCAGAACCCGAGGCCACAGCTTAAGAATAAGGGGTAGACCATTTAGAACTGAGTTGAGGAAAAACTTTTTCACCCAGAGAGTTGTGGATCTGTGGAATGCTCTGCCTCAGAAGCCAGTGGAGGCCAATTCTCTGGATTCTTTCAAGAAAGAGTTAGATAGAGCTCTTAAAGATAGCAGAGTCAAGGGCTATGGGGAGAGGCAGGAACAGGGTACTGATTGTGGATGATCAGCCATGATCACAGTGAATGGCTGTGCTGGCTCGAAGGGCCGAATGGCCTACTCTTGCACCTATTGTCTATCAATGATTTACACTGATGATGAAATAGATGGCTTCCCTGCTAAGTTTGCAAATGATATGAAGATTGGTGGAGGGGCAGGTAGTGTTGAGGAAACAGGATGCAGAAGACTGAGATAGATGAAGAGAATGGGGAAGAAAGTGGCAAATGAAATACAATGTTGGAAATTGCATGGTCATGCTCTTTGGTAGTAGAAATAAATGTGCGGACTATCTCTAAACGGAGAAAATCCAAAAATCTGAAAAGCAAAGGGATTTGGGACTCCTTGAGCAGAACACCCTAAGGGTTAACTTGCAGGTTGAGTCGGTGGTGAGGAAGGCAAATGCAATGTTAGCATTCAGTTCAAGGTACAGTTAAGGCAGAGATTGATAGGTTCTTAATTGGACATGGCATCAAACGTTACAGGAAGCAGGCCAGGAAATGGGGTTGAGGAGGAGATGAAAAGCATCAGCCATGATTGAATGGCAGAGCAGACTCGATGGGCCAAATGGCATAATTCTACTCTCATGTCTTATGATCATATGATTTGCTGAGCTTTTTTAGTTGCTTGTGTTTAATTTTACATTCCCAGCATCTGCAGGTTCGGCATTTGGATTAATGCATGATTATAAAATGGTCAAATATCCTAAACACCTGCACAAACAAAATCAAAATCCTTGTCTTACAACAAAGGTCTTCTTACTACCCGACTTCTTTCAAAGCCCAAATGATTTATTTGGTGCTTTACCTCAGTTATTTAACTTCAATGTAAGACCAACAGGTGAACAAAGTGTTACTGCCAAAATAAATTTGTGATCATATCCATTTCACTGAAGGCGTATGATTAACTTTTAGCCAGGATATAATATTGATAAGCAACAGTGCCTGGAAGTAGGAGCACCAGTCATCCAGTCCAAAGCTGAAGCAGAATGTGAACAATATTTTCCATTCCCTTTCCTCCCTACAACGAATATCCCCAAGTGAGAAACAGAAAGAATCGCATCTTTTTACACCTCTCATTATTTGACAAGGTAATTCAAAGATTCCGCGCATTGATAAAACACACTTTTATTGAGAAAATTCACTTAAAGGTGAAGAATGGAAAAAACTAAGGAGGAAGGTTTGTTACAAGGGTAAGTAGCAGATAGAATGGAAGTAAATGTGCAGAACAGCAGTACCAACTTAGATTAGCTGGGCCACGTGGCTTCCTCCTGTGGTACACAATTATTAGTACTGCCATAGAGCTCTGAGTGTTTGTTTACCTCTTCAGTGCAAAGAAATATTCCACAAATATTATTGGAATACTAACACAATGAAAAGGTCCACCATTTTTAACTTCAAAAACATACAAATAATTACAAGGTTTGCTAAGACTCGGCTAAAGCTTTGCCACCTGATCAATCCCAATGTTTTAAATTGCTTTAGCAAATTCAGTACCTGCCAAGCCTAAAGAATCGCAGACCCTATTTCATGCTGCACAACTATGACCAGCATTATTTTTTTTTAACCTTTCCCTATTTAAAAACACCATTTTTCTATTTTCCCCCACTAGTCAATGCCACATTTTCTCATCTTCTATTCCATTTGTTACTTCCTTGCCAAGAACTACCCAAGTACCCCTCCACATCTTCCTCAAAGCCCACTCCATCCTCTGAAAACTTCAGACTTTTTTAAAATCACATGTATATTGAAGCTTACAGTGAAATGTGCTGTTTGCATTAATAACCAACACAACCCAAGGATGTGCTGGGGCAGCCCACAAATGTCAACACACATTCCAGCCCCAAAACAACATACACACAATATTCAGCAGAACAAGCCATTCTCCCACCCACACACAGACAGGCCACCACCCACCAGTCCTTGGCCACAGACTCTCAGACATCAGGCCTTTAACGTTCTATCCCAGCCCAGACTCTCAGATCCAGGGGCTTTGACCTTAAGCTTCAATCTCCTGACTTGGCTGACCTCTGGGTATCAACACCAGGACTCACCAACCATAAAACTTAACTTTAACCTCCAAGCCTTAACCTCTGGACTCACATGGGCCTTGACCCCAGTTCACAGGGACTAGTGGGGGTTACGTGCCCTCCTGCCCGCATGGATGTCCGAGACTGGATTCTCCGAACTGGAGGTCATCAGCTCTCATCATAAGGGCCCGTTGCCCTTGGTCATTGACCAAGGTGCCTGCTCACCTGACATCTATCCACGGGGACTGCTGGCCTTCAACTGTGTAGTGCTCTGAATGTTGGCTTTTGCCTGTCTTTTCAATTACTGCCTGACCTCTAACTCCATCTTATCCCTGTCCCGATACCCTAACATGACCCCAGCTCCCTGCACTTACCGCAAAACCATCCGTACGAACCTAAAAGTCTAAGCCAAAAACTCCACAGACATCACACCTCAGTGCCATATTGACTGGAAGGATGGACAAAGTTAATGAAAAGTCACAACCCTTAAAATGATCTTTTGATTTGATGAAAGACCTCAGCCCAAAATGTTCCTCCAATATTTTGTGTGTTGCTTTTGATACTACTGCTTTGTTTCTGTTAACTAATCCTCAATCAGTGTCAGTATATTATTCCCCCCCCAATGTACTCAAATTTTATTTAACTCCTTTTATGTGGTACCTTTTTGAAGGCTTTCTCAATGTGCAAATACTTCATTTGACTGAAATTAAATGTAATCACAACCCTTATCATTTGAATTAAAACACTTCAGTTACCCATATGGAATTCTGTTCTGAAAATAAACCCTATGTTAACCTGTGAATGATTAGAGTGCCACATCTGAAGTGGAACAACTTCCCATATCTCCACTCTAAACTTCTACTCATCACTCTAAAACAAGAACATTTTCAAAGTAAATTGTTACATGCCTGACATCAGAAAATAAAACATGAAAATAGAAATAAATATAGGTCGACCTTCACTAATCCAGCACCATTGGGACCTGAGGAGTGCCAGATTAGTGAAAATGCCAAATTACAGAAGGATCACATTAAGCAATAGCTAACCTTCACTAATCTGGCACCACTGGGACCTGAGGAGTCCCGGATTAGTGAAAATGTCGAATTACAGAAGGATCACATTAGGCATAATCAGTAGCAAACATAAAATGCTGGTGGAACACAGCAGGCCAGACAGCATCCATAGGAAGAAGCACAGTCAACGTTTCAGGCTGAGACCCTTCGTCAGGACTAACTGAAAGAAGAGATAGTAAGAGATTTGAAAGTGGTAGGGGAAGGGGGAGATCCGAAATGATAGGAGAAGACAGGAGGGGGAGGGATAGAGCTAAGAGCTGGAAAGTTGATTGGCAAAAGGGATACGAGGCTGGAGAAGGGAGAGGATCATGAGACAGGAGGCCTAGGGAGAAAGAAAGGGGGAGCCTAATCGGTGCTGGATTATTGAAGGAACCAGATTACAGGTAGTCGGATTAATGAAGGTCAACCTATACTAATACTGAGCTATCAGGTAGGAAGGTGAAGAAAGGTGCCTCATGCATGTTATTCTATTATAGAATAAACTTCACAAGCCACTTTGCAGCATTATAAGCATACAAATTAAATATAATTGCTGAAAGCTTTGCTGGAGCACTGTAATATATATATACACACACACACACACACACATATATATATATACATACATACACACACACATATAGTTTGCTTTCACACTAAAAACAAAATAACTTTGCAATCAACTATAGGAGGTGAAGATATCCACTCAATATACTCACTCATTACTAGGATGCTGTGTTTAAGACTAGGAGTTAACATGTAGTCCCAAAACTAAACTGCATTATAATATGAAAATGCAATTTGAAACTCCATAAACAGCTATCAAGAACAAAACAGCACCAAATGCTAAAATCATCTTTAAAGCAACCTCTTTTGTCAAGGCACATGCACACACAAAAGGCAAATATTCACCAAGTACCCTTGCTACAGCATTCCAAAAATTCTTTCATTTTTATCAGTGCCAAAACATCCATGTCTATCCAGCAGCAAGTTTGCAGGAGACATTCCTGGAACAGATTACCAGACCAGATTGAGCCATCGATACTTGAAAATCCAAACAAAACTTGCATTCTTATGTGGTCAGCAACTTGACCTATATCATGAAGTAATGACAAGTGGTGATGCATTATCAAAAAACTGCTAACAACCCTCATTAAACTATCGAATGTATTTCAGCAATTTCAGAAACACTCTGCCTCGGCATGGATCAACTTGTTAGTTTAACCACCGAACATAAACAAAATCAGTAGAGCTATTTTAATGCTGGTTAGCAATGATATGCAAAATTTTGCACATACATACACCAAATCAGCTACCCTACCAGTACAGCATTAATGAGTTTCATGAAGTCAGAGAAACTGTACTGTGAGTACTGCAGCAAAGAGGAGGCCTTACTTGCAACCACAGCAGTGGACGCAGATTAGGACAAAAATCAAAGACAGCTGACAAGAGTCAGTTTAAGCTTGAATATACTACATGCTAAAATTATCTTAATATTATTAATTGATCTTCTGTCTAATATCTCTTTACTCATCAGATACCCAGCATGTCAGAGTTCTACAAGTCTCATGCCACAGGCTTAAGTGCATACTTCAGTGCAATGCTCACTAATGTTGCTTGTTGCTGGCAAAAAATTAGCTTTATTTGTCACACGTACATTGAAACATCAATATATAGTGAAATGTGTTGTTGGTAATTGATGCAAAAGAATGTGCTGGGGGCTACACCAACTCACTAACCCAAACCGATGCATCTTTGGAATGTGGATGGAAGCCGCAGCACCCAGAGGAAACCTGCACAGTCACTGGGAGAACATACAGTTGTGGGAATTGGTCATTGCTGGTACTGTCAAGTGCTGCACTAACCGCTACACTGCCATGCCATCCCCTTCTTTCGCCATTCAAACATATAAAAATAGGCTTCATTGCACTGTTTGAAGGGAAGAGCAGTTTCTCTCCACATCCTGGTCAAAATGCCTCAAATATAGAATTGATATATGCAGTTTGTGGAACCTGTATGCAAGATAGTTGCTGCATTGTCATGTATTACAACCATAGCTAGATTTCAGGAATAAAGCACCTGTTTGTTCCAAGATTGAGAATAACACTTCTGCATGTGGCTGCATATTCCAGAAGATGGTTCACAACTTAGTCACAGTGGGAAAGAATCAACCTGCTCATTATTGCTACAAAGAATGAGGCAGTTGAAAAGGAAGTACCAACAGGGAGGACGTTTGAGTCAAAGGTAGGGTTTCCAAATACAATGATAATTGCATGCAGCACGTATGGATTCAAGCTGTTGTTCAACTCAGCTGTGTCATGCCCAGTTGGCTTGGGTAACTCAACCCTTCAAAGGAATCCACACAAAATGCTGCCTGGCCTGCTGAGTTCCTCCAGCATTTTGTGTGTGTTGCTCAGATTTCCAGCATCTGCAGATTTTCTCATTTGCCTTCAAAGGAATTTATTCTTTTCTGTTTAACATTCCATCAGTTTCTGTACTGTATACAAAAATTACTTGCTGAATGGAGTTATAAAAATGACAGTAAAACAATACATTTTGAAGTCTTTTTTCAAACACCAATGGCATTTTCTGTTTCTATGTTTTAAAAGAATGAAACAAACAGGAAAAAAATTTTAAGACACACATGAAAGTTGCTGGTGAACGCAGTAGGCCAGGCAGCATCTATAGGAAGAGGTACAGTCAACGTTTCGGGCTGAGACCCTTCGTCAGGACTAACTGAAAGAGCTAGTAAGAGATTTGAAAGTGGGAGGGGGAGGGGGAGAAACGCCAGCTGTACCTCTTCCTATAGATGCTGCCTGGCCTGCTGTGTTCACCAGCAACTTTTATGTGTGTTGATTGAAATTCCAGCATCTGCAGATTTCCTCCTGTTTGCGTTTTTAAAAAAATTTCTAAACTCAGTTTAAGCAGTATTCACAGAAAGAGAAAAAGTTAATGTTTCAGGAACAACAAGATCTACTCAAGGAACCTGGAAGGTTAAGCAACATCCATGAGGAATGAGAGGTTAAGATGATGAACAGAATGAACCAGGTAAAAGAGGGAGGAAGGAATGGATAAGTGGACGATGGAAGCAGACGAAAGGAGCAGACGGAGCCGGGGGTAGTTTGGAAGGGAAGGAAGATAAATGGTGGAGACAAGTGTTGGATCGTGATAAGCAGGAACTCAGGGGGTACCAGTGCCAGAAACTGACAAGGAAGGCAGGCACAGGAATCATTAAGTGAAAGGAGG
The DNA here is from genome assembly GCF_030028105.1 of Mobula birostris. Lineage (NCBI taxonomy): Eukaryota > Metazoa > Chordata > Chondrichthyes > Myliobatiformes > Myliobatidae > Mobula > Mobula birostris. The sequence goes on along the minus strand of NC_092370.1, from coordinate 115,612,732 downwards.
AGGAACAAGGAGGGGGATGGGGAGAAGCAGGGCCAATGGGTGAAATGCGTGGGTGGTAGGTGAATAGAGAAGTGTATGGAGTGTCCGGGGAGGGGTACCACCTCTGATGAAGGAGCTTTGTGTGTCCATTCTGGGGCAACTCATTCACTTTTGGTCCCCATTGGACACTCAGCTCTCACCTGTGGCTCCAAGAAGCTGCTTGCATGCGACAGTGGCCACACACTGGTACACTACTTTAACAGGTGGGCTAAACCAGGGGTCCCCAACCTGTTTTGCACTGCGGACCGGTTTAATATTGACAATATTCTTGCGGACCGGCCAACGCAGTGGGGGGGGGGGGGGGTAGGGTTGCCGACGGACAACAGTAGCAGTCAAATACGTTGTGTTGACCCAGAGAAAGACTACAATAACCATGAAGCCTTGCGCGGGCACCAGTGCGCATGTGTGTCGTTGACTGGCCGATTTTTTTCCATCTCCGCAAATCCTTTTTGACGATTCTGTTCGGAGGGGGGGGGGGGGGGTGTTAATCACGACCAGAATGTCAGTGGTAAGTGGCTAATACACTCAATTTCGTTTCTAAAAGGGTTCTAACAAATTTAATATTAAACACACAGCGCATATTTTCCTCGCATGAATATGCTGATAAGTCAATTATCAGGGGAGCTTGAAGCAAGTGTTGAACGAACTTCCAGTATAAGTGGTAGAGGCATGTTCGATATTATCATTTAAAGAAAAATTGAATAGGTATATGGACAGGAAAGGAACGGAGAGTTATGGGCTGAGTGCAGGTCGGCGGGACTAGGTGAGAGTAGCATTTGGCATGGACTAGAAGGGCTGATATGGCCTGTTTCCGTGCTGTAATTGTTATATGGTTATATAAGTAAGTCAATAGCACCATAACATTTTAAGTAACGTTTGGATATTAAACACACAGCACATATTTTCCCTGTTTGAACATATACAATCATTGCAACGCACCAATATCGCTGAATCAGTGGGAGCCCTGGGCTTGTTTCCCTGTAACAAGACGGTTCTATCGCGGGGTGGTGGGAGACAGCGATACTCGAAGGGAGCTCCTTATGTCCAGTCTATTCTGCAATTTAGTTTTCGTTGCATTCATTGCAGAGATATGTTGGAAATAGAAGCAACGTTTTCAGTGCTTTCGTGGTTATCTCAGGATATTTCGCCTTGACTTTGATCCAGAATGCCGGCAGAGATGTTATGTCAAACATTTTTCATCCCGCCGTCATTTGCCAGTTCGAGGAGTTGATCTTCTTCCCGCGCTGACATGGATGACGCGCAGGTAATGACCTCGCGTGCGCATTGGCTCAACAGTGGCCGTGACAGGGAATGAGGAAAGGTGCAGCTGACTCCTATCACAAAATCATATCGTTTCCTCATGGCTCGGTAGCACTTGCTTTGCGGCCCGGTGGTTGGGGACTACTGGGCTAAACCAAGTAAAGGTAGGCGGCAGCCTCATATCTCCGTGGGATAAGGACATGCTTGTCCTAGCATGTGAAGTCAGCTCTAGCAGACTGGGCAAATAAGAACCACTAGCCAGGAAGGCAGCAATGCAATGCTCCATGGAGAGCGAAGGGCCTGACAAAGGCACTTAACACCTCATGGTCATCCAGTGCAATCAAGACACCAGTTTATGATGCTTGTTCATACCACTGGACCCAGACTTCTGAGGTCAAGAGAGTGGAACTGCCCCATTTGATTTCCAACTTTAAGAACTCTCTTGCCATTGAATGACATAAGCATCATAACCATCAGTATCCATCACTCCAAAATGAAACAAAGCTGGGATGGGATTGAAGCCAGGAACACTGAGATTCCATGTTAAACTTCGAAATCTTAAGCCTCATTTCCCAATGATAACACTCCTAGATTGGTTATTATAAAGTTAGGTGCAGAGAAAGCATCATAGATATTGGAGCTTTTTTTATAAAAAAGACACATTACTCTGAATGAGTGACAGTGAAAATTATTGCCCAATCAATTTGCACCACAGTTTAATGCTCACCAGAAATAGGTTAAGACAACTTCAACTTTTCACAAAGTATCTTTTGAACCACAAGGATCTTGGATCAGATGGGTTCTGATGTTTCAAACATAATTTCAAGCATAGTCAGCGTGCCAAGTCCATGATTTAATCATCCCCTTCAACAAAATACACACGTTTCACAGAAAATCCCAGCTGGAAGAAAAATGGATTTGTGACAACACCTTGCTCGTATTATACTTTACACATAGCAGAAAAATCAAGGGCAATTAACCCCCTATTAACAACTTACTGGTCATGACTGTCTGAAATTCCCTAGATAGTGAGAAAATTACAACTATTAGGAAAACCAAAAATCTAACATCCAATTCAAGAAAGGATGGAGACAGAGAGCAGGATACTTGGGCCAATTAATCAGGCATGTGTCAGTCACAAAATACTGGAATTATTGTTAAACAAATAACAGCAATATATTTCGAAAATCGTCAAGTAGAGTCGGTATGGTTTTATAGTGAAATAGTGTTTGCCAAGTTTATTCGAACCCTTTGAGAATGTATTGAGAAAGCAAGTGTAGGAAAGAACAATTTCATGTATTTGGATTTCCGAAAAGCATCTGATAAAACTGCTACTTAAAAAGTTGCTATGCAAGAAATGATGGTGTTGTGTGTTACAAGGATAATTGTGTAACAAACCAAAGAATTGGGATAGATAAGTGATTTTTCCAAGTAGGCAAGCTGTAACAAGCAATACCCCATACTAACAAGCTCTGAAACCACAACTATTTTAAATCTATATTGATTGTTTAGATTGAGGAGCAAGCACATTGCTTATGATACGAAGACAGGTGAAAAAGCAATTGGTGAGAAAGATATTATTTCTAACAAGCTTGTGAGATAGCTGGTATACAGCTATCCAGACAAAATCCACTTTACAATAGGAACACCTGGACTTGGAACATGCAAACCTGCATGAATAATCCAAATACCAAAGTGCCTAAATACTGTTCATCACCAGGACACTCAAAGGCTTTTACATCCACATTGTTGCATCGAGTAAGAGAAAATCAAGAGATGAACAGTTTTAGGAGCAAGGCAGTAGTACATCCAGATATCAGATCAAGGTTCTGTGTGGGAAGGTGACACATGAGCCAGTGAGGTACTAGAGTCAGTGAGTCAGTCATTCAAGGCCTATGGTTCAGGGTCCCCATCATAGTTCCAAGGCCTAGCTTTGGGGTCTCTGTCATTGGAGAATCCTGGGGCCGACAACAAAGAGCAACCAGATATCCGGAAGTCGAGGCTAGATGGCCGGAGCCCTGGTCTACGAGACCACTGGGGAATTTGGAGGCTGCATGTCTGCGAATCCATTGGACACACAGTGGCTGTCTCGCCTGGATTTGGAGGTAGGGTTGTGTGTGCCAGTATGTATAGTGACACTTGGGGTTGCCCCCAGCGCACTGTGTTGGTAGTTAATGCAAATGACACAATTTACTGTATGTTTTGATGTACATATTATAAATAAGTGAATCTGAAGGTACAAACCAGAAGACCAGCAACCTTCACAAACTAAGTTGGTCATTAAGAACAAGCCCCAGTAATTCTCCTTGTGGTTATCAGCAAATGCCTCTGACCACTTAGCTCAACAAAAGAGAAATAATATGCTATCATCAACACATACACTGCACAAAATGGGATTTAATTTAGATTCACATCTTTGTGATGGAATGGACAGGGCTTGGGGGAATGAAGTTGGTAACTGTCAGGCACACATTGAGCAGCAGTAAGCTACAGTTCGAAGTAAATTTATTATCACAGTACATATATGTCACCATATACAACCCTGAGAATCATTTTCTTGCAGGTATACTCGATAAATCCATAACAGAATAAGAACCATAGTAGAATCACTGAAAGACTGCACTAGTTTAGGCGTTCGACCAGTGCGCAGAAGACAACACACCGTGCAAACACAAAAAGAAAAATAATAAAAACTAAATAACCCATGAATATTGAGAAGATGAGATGAAGAGTCCTTGAAAGTGAGCCACAAGTTGTGGGAATATTTCAGTGATGGGGCAAGTGAAGTTATCCCCTCTAGTACAAGCGCCTGACGGTTGAGGTAATAACTGCTCCTGAACCTGGTGGTGAGAGCCCCAAGGCTCCTGTACCTTCTTCCAGGTGGCAGCAGCAAGAACAGAGCACGACTTAGGTGGTGGGGGTTCTTGATGATGGATGCCGCTCTCCAACGATACGACTTTGTGTAGATGGCTCAATGGTGGGAGGGTTTATCTGTGAAGGATTTGGCCATATCTAGTATTTTTTGTAGAATTTTCCATTCAAGAGCATTAGTATTTTCATACCAGGCTGTGACGTAGCCAGTCAGTTTATTCTCCACCACATATCTGTCAAAGTTTTAGATGCCACGCCAAATCTTCGCAAACTTCTACGTAGAGATGCTGCTGGGCCTTCTTCATAATTGCACTTACGTGCAGGGACAGGTCATTTGAAGTTATAACAGAAAGGAATTTGAAGTTGTTGACCCCACCTCCTCTGATCCCCAATAACGAATGGCTCATGGACTTCTGCTTTCCTCCTCCTGAAGTCAATAATCAGCTCCTTGGTCTTGCTGACATTAAGTAAGAGGTTGTTGTTAAGACACCACTCAGCTGGATTCTCAATCTCCCTCCTATATGCTGATCCGTCACCGCCTTTGATTCGGCTTATGACAGTGTCAGCAGCAAACTTGAATAGGGCATTGGAACTGTGCTTAACCAAACTCTTACAAGTGTAAGGCAAGTAGAGCAGGGGCTAAGCACACAGTCTTGTGGTGCACCTCTGCTGATGGAGATGGTGGAGGAGATGTTGTTGCCAACAGCACAAAGTTGTGAAGAAACCTCCATGTGATGTACCAAAGGAGGAGAGGTTGCTGACATTCTGGTGCTCTTGAAGTGTCATGTTATTATATTTGTAGGTTGGAAAGCTCTTAGTGATCCTTGTAACCATAAAAAAATGTATGTAAAACCAGTTGCATTTTAGCCTTAAAAGGTGAAACCTACACAGAGAAAAACAGCATTTGGATTAATACACAGACGATTTGCTTATGTTTAACAAGATACAAAATTTTAGGTTATTCCCATTCCAGATACCAGCAGCAATCTATCAGATGTCAAAATATTATGTCAGAGTTCCAAAATACAGTCTTGGCTCCTTCATGGCAACATAAGAATCGCTGGACGCAAAAACACCAATCCATCTGGACAGCTGCCTGCCATCTAAGTAATTCAAATACCAACACAGCAAAACAAGCAGACTTGAAACTTGATAGTCCATACAAGATTGCCTACACTGATAAATTCTCAATATGAACTCTCACAGCATTAAGAGCCCGGAAACTTATATCAATTTTACTCATGTTTCTCACAACCTTCTGGTTTACAGTATTGGCAAGATTAAATGTCCATCAATTCTGCCTTTTCAACTTACTACTGTTATTTTAGAAAGCCTTTCGTAGCCATAATAAAGATTTTGAATAAATCTTGAAGACTACTCCATGGACAATTCTTTGCTGTAGACCAAAACTGTCATTCATAGTCAAAGTCACATTCTAAGACATGATACGCAGATTTCAAAAAGCCATTAAAAAAAAAAATGTGCATTAGTTGCCTTAGAGTCTGCCTGCCTGAGGTTGAGTTCAAAAGCCACGGGACTGCTTTCAAAACAGAACCACAATGGTTGGGGATGGATGAGCCAAACTTCCAACAGTTGCAGAATAGTTATGAGGTTGTTAAAAAACTAATTTTAATATTCAGTTTATATTTATTCCAATAGAAATTAAATTTTGTTAACTACAGTACTGTAAACCAGTTTTTTTGCCAAGCTGGTCACAATTGCAATTTCCAGTTTAGCACTGCTTTCCATCTTACATCAGAACGGAAATGACACTCCAAAATTACTCAAACACGAGGAGTTCTGCAGATGCTAGAAATTCAAGCAACACGCATCAAAGTGTTGCTAAACGAAGGGTCTCGGCCCGAAACATCGACTGTACCTCCTCCTAGAGATGCTGCCTGGCCTGCTGCGTTCACCAGCAACTTCGATGTGTGTTGCTCCAAAATTACTCTTGGCTTTCTCCCCATAAACTCAGGATATTAAAAGGTTATATTCCCCTCAAAGGCAAACACAGTGTGCACAGGCAGGGAAGCAAAAGCTAGCCTTAAAGAACTTACAAATTCACCAATGGCCTCAGATTTTGTTATACATTTAATATAATATGAGTAATATTGTAAATATATTGCTTAAGCATTTTTTGGTGTTTACATAATGATTTATGGGTTATATCCAAACGTATGTATACGGCATATGTCATTACATCCCCACATCACATGTACATGCCTCATTTAAAGTAAAAAGCAAAACTAAATGTGCATGAGTAATCTCCCAGCTCTGTGCTTTTCTTTTAATTTGTTTTTATGTAACGAGGGATGAACAATTGCCAGCAATTGACATACGTATGAAATTTTGAAAATTGCAAATCAATGAACCTGGGTTAACTCAAATTCTCACAATGGACAGGAAAATCAGTCTACCATTCATTACTACAAACACAAAATGCTGGAGGAACTCAAGTCAGATAGAACGTTATGGAGGAAAATAAACAGTTGATAATTCAAGTTGAGACCCCTTCATCAAGACTGAAAAGGGCTGTGACCAGAGCCTGAATAATTGGTTTTGGGGGGGGGGGGGGGGGAGAGAGCTGGCAGGTGATAGGTGAGGGTGAGTCCTGGAATCTGCCCTCTCAACTACCTCGCATATAGTAGGAATGAGAAGAGGACATTTCCTTGGTACTGAGGATACTAATGATGGATTCCACCTCTTGAGGCACCAGCTCTTAAAGATTTCCTGAATGCGAGGAGGACTGTGCCCGTGATGGAGCGGGCTGAGTCTCCAACACTCTGCAGCCTCTTTTGATGCTGCACATTGCAGCCTCCATATGATGCAAGCAGTGAGAATGTTCTCAACAGTACATCTGTAGAAATTTGCCAAAGTCTTTGGTGACATGCTGATTCTCCCAATTCTCCCCAAATCTTAACAAAGCAGAGTCAACAATTCTTTCTCCAAATCCCCCTGATGCTGCTCAACCCACTGAGCTCCTCCAGCAGATTATTGATATCCAAACAACTTTCCCTTCCATAAGGTGTGTCCTTCAACACCACCTCTTTGGCCAAGAGAGCACCGCAGCACTTCCACTTCCTCAGGAGACTGAGGCGAGCGAAGGTGTTAACCACCCCACCCCCCCACCACATTCTCACCACATTTTACTGAAGCACTAGAGTGCATCTGACCAGCTGCATCACCATCTGATGGAAACTGCAGTCATCAGATCACAAGATCCTGCAATGGATACTAAGGATTGCTGAAAATATCACTGGAGTTCCTCCATGTCCTCCCACACCTCCATTTAGAATATATATCAGAAATACTGCAAGTGCAGTGCCTCCAGTATTTGCCAAAGAACCTCCAATTCTTCCCACAATCTCTTCAACCTCCTATCGTCAAGGTACCACAGTATAAGAACCAGAACTGTCAGGGTGGGTAACAGCTTCTTCCCCCCCCCCCCCCCAAGCTGTTAGATTTCTTAACAGCATGCTGCCATGTACTCCCTGTCTAAATGCCTTAAAGACCCCTCCTCCCCCCATTCCCCAGCTCATAGACACACTTCCATTCTGCAATGGTAACTTTTCATCTTTTAATGCTTCAGCTTCATGTGTACTATTTATTTTGTTATTATAGTGCCAGTAACATTATAATGTCTTACACCAACATGCACCTCTCACTTTATGTAAACCTGTAAATCTTCAGGCCACATCCATTGATGTAAATAGTGGTTAGCCTGTCTCCATTCTTCCTGTAATCCACAACCAGCTCCTTTGTTTTTGCATTTAATTAGTTAAATGTTTTAATTGATCATAGTAAAAATATACCTGTATCTGGAAGGGCCAACAGTGAGTGACCATGCAAGAAGGGGACTAGTGAGGTAGGCCACCAAAAGACTTACGACAACTCTGGAGGAGGAAAAGCTTCAGTGGCTGAGATGGGAGAGACTGTGCATACAACAACTGTTGCCCAGATGCTTCACCAATCACAGCTTTATGGGACAGTGGGAAAGAGAAAGCCACTGTTGAAAAAAAATTCACCTGAAATCTCGATTAGAGTTTGCCAAAAGGCATGTGGGAGACTGTGAAGTCAGCTGGAAGAAGCTTCTACGGTCTGATGAAACCAAAATTGAGCTTTTTGACCATCAGACTAAACACTATGTTTGACGTAAAGCAAACACCGCACAGCATCCCTACCATGAATCATGGTGGTAGCTGCTTCATGCTGTGGGGATGCTTCACTGCAGCAGGCTCTGGCTGGCTTGTGAAGGTAGAGGTAAAATGAATGCAGCAAAATACAGGGAAATCCTTGAGGAAAACCTGATGCAGTCCGTAAGAGAAAAGCGACTTGGGAGAAGATTTGTATTCCAGCAAGGCAATGACCCCAAGCATGAAGCCAAAACTAAACAGGAGTGGCTCAAAAACAACAGTTAATGTGCAGGAGTGGCAAAGTCAGAGACCAGACCTCAATCCAATTAAGAAATTGTGGCTGGGCTTGAAAGGGGTTTTTCACTCATGATCCGCATGCAATCTGACAGAGCTTGAGCAGTTTTGTAATGAATGGGGAAAAATTGCAGCTTCCAGATGTGCAAAGCCGATAGAGACTTATCCACACAGACTCAAGGCTGTAATTACTGCCAAAGGTGCATCTGCTAAATTCTGACTTGAAGGGGGTGAGTAATTATGCAATCAATTATTTTGTGTTGAATAATTGTAAGAAATTTAAGCCAATTTGTAGAAATTTGTTTTCAATTTGAAAAGGAGTTGTCTTTTTTGTTGGTCAGTGTCAAGAAGACCAAACTAAATTCACTGTGATTCCACGTTGTAAAACAGTAAAACATGAAAACTTCCAAGGGGGGCAAATATTTTTTATAGGCACTGTATCTACAAATCAGACTGGCGAAAATACATGATGCAAGTGAAGGTGAAGAGGCAACACTTTTCTGTCGCTACTCTTTCCGTCGGTGTTTCCAGGCAGTGTGGACTCTCACTCTTTTCTGTGAGGATTACATGTGAACTAGCGGCTTAAGAAAAAAAAATATTCACGGAAACAACCCTCTCTGCCTCTTCCAATATCCGCCAAGTGTTGGCAACAAAACAAATATATAGATCTCATACCACATGGCATGCTCAATGAATCAGTGGCGTCAATTCTGCATATAATTAAAACCATGCTCTAGCCTACAGTAGTTGCAGGTTTTGACCTCAAAATCTATTTTTAAATAAATGCTCGGCTCATAATGTGTTGTAAATTGACATTCATATTCCTCATATTTCCTTAAAACATGTGAGAACATTCTGTTCATATGGTTCAATGGCAGTTCACACCACAAACCCATTCCTCCACTTAAACATTTTCTTCATTTTCTTTATATTCACATCAACTCCCTGCGTTTGTCGGTTGAAGAGCAATTAAAAGTAGCCAACTAAGCCAACAATTCGCTTGTCCTTGGTATATGGGGTGGGGGTGACCCATGTAAGCACAGGGAGAATGTGCAAACCCCACAAGCAGCACGAGAGCTCAAGGATAAACCCAGGTCACTGGAATGTGAGGTAATAACTCTACTGGCTGGTCTTTAGTGCCACCCTTATCTAAATTATGTTACAAATAAGACTGGTAAATTTCAAGGAGTTCTTTGTTCTATTTACAGTATGACATAATATTGGATATTTTTAGTTCTCTGTCATCGATGGGGTGGGGGAAGGATTCAAGTGTAAACAGTTCAGTTAGTGGAATGCTATCCTAGCAAAATTAGTCTTTGTGTTGAGTTGTTCAGCAGCAACTAGACGTGAAACTGGGCAGAGGAAAGCTTCATACAGATATTAAAGATGCTGTGGAATTGTTAAGACTAAGGGAGCTCTTCCGAGAGCGTAACAGATGTGCCCAAACCAACAGCCAAGAGACAGAGTTTTCATATGGAAACTTGTTATGGCATAAATTAGCTGCTATCTTTAACAAAAGAAAATCTGCAGATGCTGAAAATCCAAGCAACACACACAGAATGCTGGAACTCAGCAGTTCAGGCAGCATCTGTGGAAAACAGTATAACTCTCTAACTCATCTTCGTTTCTCCAGTCCTGCTGAAGGGTCTTGGCCTAAAATATCAACTACACTCTTTTCCATAGATGCTGCCTGGCCTGCTGAGTTACTCCAGTATTTTGTGTTTGTCGCTATCTTTCCCATGTTACAATTTTAAAATGTAGTCACTATTGTAACACTGTGGCTGCAATGTGGAATGTTACAATTTTAAAATGTAGTCACTATTGTAACACTGTGGCTGCACTGTGGCAGCACACAGGATTGGGGAAGGTATTACACAAGAGAAAACAATGTTTACTTTAGTTGTAGCCACTAGAAACAAATCCAAGAGACATTTGTAGCACAACATGGGAACCACTGTAAATGAGTTACTAGAGTACAAGGTGAAATTAATTTAGGGAGGAGAGTAAAGAACTGGTCAAATTACTGTACATCAAACAGAATGAGTAAGCTTCTAACTTCATACAAAAATATTGAAAAGACAATCTATATTCCTGGAATTTCAGTGCTTAAAATTGTAATAAAAGAATTAAATTGTAATGATAGAATTAAATACTACTTGAAAAGAGAGAAGTGGCCAACTCCCCAATATGTTCAATGTTACTTTGAGTCTGAAACTGAGGGTGTTTTAACCAGACAAGTTGGCACAATAGGAAGTATCAGTACAAGGGTAGAATGAACAAAAAATCTGCATATACTCAGCAACAAAACATGATTTCTGAAAGTGTAGATCATGGTGCATTGGTGTACAGAAGTTTTACAAATGATTTTCTAGCCATTAAACCTATCCTGGAGAGATTTTGAGAACTGTAAAGTGAAAGGGCAAAGGGACTGAGAGCACTTCTGCCCACCACCAAGTCTGGACTGTGCCAGAGTCCAGTCCAAGCCTTCCATTTTCTGCATGCAATTACCCCCCCCCCAACACACACACACACACACACACACACACACACTTCAAAGACACTTGAGAAGTTCAGTTTCCATATACAGGCAGTCCCCAGGTCATGACAGGGTTATGTTCTTGAGGACTGCTTGTGGGAAATGAACAGTATCTGAGAATGAGTCATAGAAACAGCCGTAACTGGAGTGCGAGTGGGTTTGGGAAGAGTGGCCACCAGCTGACCTCACCAACTGAGTGAGGAAGCATGCTCAACACATCCAACTCAATCCAACAATCAGGTTGTTGGATTGTTGTAGCTTAGGAAGGATTGGGATGGGATCGGGGCAAGGGAGCAGTGTTCACGTGGAAATGCTCCATTCCCAGCTTGGAGATGCCAGCAGCAGGAAAATCCATCTAGTCTCTCAAACTTCTGTTTGTATGTATGGGACGTTCATTTGCTGGGGAAGACGTGTACCCAGCCAAATCACAATTCCACTTTCCCCCACTCTGGATCTCTACATTGTCTTATCAGATTGGCAGTGTGGGCAATGAGCCAGAGAAACACCTCTGAACAAGTTGCTCGTCTCCCCCACCCCCTTACTGAACATCAGCTCAAGCCTGGTATCAAATTTGGCCAATTATACACAAATTGTTTTGGAATGTCCCCCTCCCACCAAGTGGAAAGACATGATACAAGTCTTTGTTGCTCCAGTAGCTTTTAATAAACACATTCAGCATTTGTAACAAAGACTGAATATGGAAGCTCCAAAGACAAACAGCCTGGTCAGTTTGCCAAACATTTGTACTCCTGGCCTCTGACATTTTTAAGCTGTATGTGGTTTCACTACCCACATAAATTTCATCTGGGATAAAATAACAACATTTATAGAGATGTTTTCTGTTATGACAGTGCTTAACATCAACTGATCATCTTTCCATGGTCACCTCTTGTGCCAAGATGAGGCCACCCTCAGGGTGGAAGAGCAACACCTTATGTTCCATCTGGGTAGCCTCCACCCTGATGGCTTGAATATTGATTTCTCCTTCCAGGAAAAAAAAATTCCACTCCCTCCCATTCCCCACTCTAACCTTTTACCTCTTCTCACGTGCCTATCACTCCTCTCTGGATCCCCTCCTCTTTTCCTTTCTCCTACAGTCCACTCTCCTTTATCAGAATCCTTCTCCAGCACTTGGCCTTTCCCATTCATCCAGTTTCACCTATCACCCAGCCAGCGTTTTTCATTCCACCCACTCCCCAACCCACCAACACTTGAATTCTGCATCTTCTCCCCTTCCTTCTCAGTCCTGAAGAAGAGTACTGGCCCAAAACACTGACTGTTTATTTACTTGCATGGATGCTGCCTGACCTGCCAAAATTTCTTCCAAAATTTTGTGTATGTTGCCAGAGAAAATCAAAGTCATCAATAAAGTTTTAGTAAAATTAGTTTCAAATACAAGTAATCATTTCAGAAGGTAGTCAGCAGGAATTTCTCCTCTTGAAGTACAATGACACTTGAATTCTCCACAACAAATTCAAAGAATACAAGGAGAGTAGGAAAGTGGGGGGTGGGAATCAAATTAAAGAGACTAGGCGTGAGGAGGTTAGTTCACTACAGGGGGATGGGAACCAGTGCAGAGAGGCAGAGGGGTGTAAAGTGAGGGTAGAAACAAAAAGTACTATGGAGAAAAGTAAAAGTGGCAGGCCGACAAATCCAGGGCAAGCATTAAAAAGGGCCACTTTTCAGCATAATTGTATAAGGGCTAAGAGAGTTGTAAAAGAGCGCCTGAAGGCTTTGTGTGTCAATGCAAGGAGCATTCGTAATAAGGTGGATGAATTGAAAGTGCAGACTGTTATTAATGATTATGATATAGTTGGGATCACAGAGACATGGCTCCAGGGTGACCAGGGATGGGAGCTCAACATTCAGGGATATTCAATATTCAGGAGGGATAGACATGAAGGAAGGGGAGGTGGGGTGGCATTGCTGGTTAAAGAAGAGATTAACGCAATAGAAAGGAAGGACATAAACCGGGAAGATGTGGAATCGATATGGGTAGAGCTGCGTAACACTAAGGGGCAGAAGGTGCTGGTGGGAGTTGTGTACAGGCCACCTAACAGTAGTAGTGAGGTCGGAGATGGTATTAAACAGGAAATTAGAAATGTGTGCAATAAAGGAACAGCAGTTATAATGGGTGACTTCAATCTACATGTAGATTGGGTGAACCAAATTGGTAAAGGTGCTGAGGAAGAGGATTTCTTGGAATGTATGCGGGATGGTTTTTTGAACCAACATGTCGAGGAACCAACTACAGAGCAGGCTATTCTGGACTGGGTTTTGAGCAATGAGGAAGGGTTAATTAGCAATCTTGTCGTGAGAGGCCCCTTGGGTAAGAGTGACCATAATATGGTGGAATTCTTCATTAAGATGGAGACTGACATAGTTAATTCAGAAACAAAGGTTCTGAACTTAAAGAGGGGTAACTTTGAAGGTATGAGACATGAATTAGCTAAGATAGACTGGCAAATGACACTTAAAGGATTGACGGTGGATATGCAATGGCAAGCATTTAAAGGTTGCATGGATGAACTGCAACAAATGTTCATCCCAGTTTGGCAAAAGAATAAATCAAGGAAAGTAGTGCACCCGTGGCTGACAAGAGAAATTAGGGATAGTATCAATTCCAAAGGAGAAGCATACAAATTAGCCAGAGAAAGTGGCTCACCTGAGGACTGGGAGAAATTCAGAGTTCAGCAGAGGAGGGCAAAGGGCTTAATTAGGAAGGGGAAAAAAGATTATGAGAGAAAACTGGCAGGAAACATAAAAACGGACTGTAAAAGCTTTTATAGATATGTAAAAAGGAAAAGACTGGTAAAGACAAATGTAGGTCCCCTGCAGACAGAAACAGGTGAATTGATTATGGGGAGCAAGGACATGGCAGACCAATTGAATAATTACTTTGGTTCTGTCTTCACTAAGGAGGACATAAATAATCTTCCAGAAATAGTAGGGGACAGAGGGTCCAGTGAGATGGAGGAACTGAGCGAAATACATGTTAGTAGGGAAGTGGTGTTAGGTAAATTGAAGGGATTGAAGGCAGATAAATCCCCAGGGCCAGATGGTCTGCATCCCAGGGTGCTTAAGGAAGTAGCCCAAGAAATAGTGGATGCATTAGTGATAATTTTTCAAAACTCGTTAGATTCTGGACTAGTTCCTGAGGATTGGAGGGTGGCTAATGTAACTCCACTTTTTAAAAAAGGAGGGAGAGAGAAACCGGGGAATTATAGACCAGTTAGCCTAACGTCGGTGGTGGGGAAACTGCTGGAGTCAGTTATCAAAGATGTGATAACAGCACATTTGGAAAGCGGTGAAATGATCGGACAAAGTCAGCATGGATTTGTGAAAGGAAAATCATGTCTGACGAATCTCATGGAATTTTTTGAGGATGTAACTAGTAGAGTGGATAGGGGAGAACCAGTGGATGTGGTATATTTGGATTTTCAGAAGGCTTTTGACAAGGTCCCACACAGGAGATTAGTGTGCAAACTTAAAGCACACGGTATTGGGGGTAAGGTATTGGTGTGGGTGGAGAATTGGTTAGCAGACAGGAAGCAAAGAGTGGGAATAAACGGGACCTTTTCAGAATGGCAGGCGGTGACTAGTAGGGTACCGCAAGGCTCAGTGCTGGGACCCCAGTTGTTTACAATATATATTAATGACTTGGATGAGGGAATTAAATGCAGCATCTCCAAGTTTGCAGATGTCACGAAGCTGGGTGGCAGTGTTAGCTGTGAGGAGGATGCTAAGAGGATGCAGGGTGACTTGGATAGGTTGGGTGAGTGGGCAAATTCATGGCAGATGCAATTTAATGTGGATAAATGTGAAGTTATCCACTTTGGTGGCAAAAATAGGAAAACAGATTATTATCTGAATGGTGGCCGATTAGGAAAAGGGGAGGTGCAACGAGACCTGGGTGTCATTATACACCAGTCATTGAAAGTGGGCATGCAGGTACAGCAGGCAGTGAAAAAGGCAAATGGTATGCTGGCATTTATTGCCAGAGGATTCGAGTACAGGAGCAGGGAGGTACTACTGCAGTTGTACAAGGCCTTGGTGAGACCACACCTGGAGTATTGTGTGCAGTTTTGGTCCCCTAATCTGAAGAAAGACATCCTTGCCATAGAGGGAGTACAAAGAAGGTTCACCAGATTGATTCCTGGGATGGCAGGACTTTCATATGAAGAAAGACTGGATGAACTGGGCTTGTACTCGTTGGAATTTAGAAGATTGAGGGGGAATCTGATTGAAACGTATAAGATCCTAAAGGGATTGGACAGGCTAGATGCAGGAAGATTGTTCCCGATGTTGGGGAAGTCCAGAACGAGGGGTCACAGTTTGAGGATAGAGGGGAAGCCTTTTAGGACCGAGATTAGGAAAAACTTCTTAACACAGAGAGTGGTGAATCTGTGGAATTCTCTGCCACAGGAAACAGTTGAGGCCAGTTCATTGGCTATATTTAAGAGGGAGTTAGATATGGCCCTTGTGGCTACGGGGGTCAGGGGGTATGGAGGGAAGGCTGGGGCAGTGTTCTGAGTTGGATGATCAGCCATGATCATAATAAATGGCGGTGCAGGCTCAAAGGGCCGAATGGCCTACTCCTGCACCTATTTTCTATGTTTCTAAGTTGAGGCCACTTTACTGAATGGTGGAAGAGACAAAGAGGTGACGAGACAATGTAACTCTTGCTATGTTCTTGCCCGGGGCGGAATACCATTTTCAGAGCATGTGACCAAATTGGCAATAATCTTCTAAGAAATTCTCAACCGATGTTGAGCAAAGATTTTCATGGAATAATGAATAACAATAATTATGGACAGTTTTATATTAAAAAAAAGTGATTCCTGTTCAAAGTACATATGTCATCATATACTACTTTGAGATTTATTTTCCTGTAGGCCTTCACAGTAAAACAAAGGAATGCAATAGAATCAATGAAAACTATGCAAAGCCTGAATCAATCACTGTGCAAAAGACAAACTCTGCAACTTAGAAAGCAAACCAAATAATAATAAATAAATAATATTGAGCATGAGTTGCATAGTAGTTGAAAGTGAATCCGTAGGTTGTAAAATCAGTTCAGTGTTGAGGTGAGTTAAGTTATTATGCTGGTTCAGGAGTCTGATGGTTGAAAGGTAATAAACGTTCCTGAACCTGGTGGTATAGGACCCAAGAACTCTGTACCTCCTTCCAGTTGGCAGCAGCAAGAAGAGAGTATGGCCCGCAGTGTGGAGGCCCTTAATAATGGACACTGCTTTTCTGTGGCAGTATTCCTTGTGCTCAATGGTGAGAAGCCTACTTTTTGTAGGCTTCTCTGTTCAAGGGCATTGATATTTCCATACCATGCCATGATACAACCAGTCAGGATACTCTCCACTGTAGATCTATGTAAGTTTGTCAAAGTTTATGACATGCCAAATCAGCACAAACTTCTAAGAAAGAGGAAGCACTGTTGTCCCCTCTTTGTAATGGCATATACGTGCTAGTTTCAGGATAGATCCCCTAATGATGACTAGCTCATGGACTTCCAGAATCCTCCACCTGTAGTCAGTAATCAGCTCTTTGGTTTTGCTGGCAATGAGAGAGGTTGTTGTTATGGCATAATTCAGCCAGATTTTCAGTCTCTATCCAAATGCCGATTCGTCAGCACATTTGATTTTGGCCAACAACAGCAGTGTTGCCAGCAAACTAAAATATGGCCTTGGAGCTGTACTTAGCTTCACAATCATAGTATAAAGCAAGCAGCACAGGGGGCTAGGCACACAGACTTGATGGAGCCTGCTGAGATATTGTTGCTAATCCGAATTGACTGGGGTCTGCAAGTAAGGATATCAAGGATCCAGTTACTCAAGGAAGTTTCAAGGCTGAGGACTTGGAGCTTAGTGATATGTTTCAAGGGAATGATAGTGTTGAATACTGAGCTGTAGTCAATGAAATCATGGTTATGCGTATTCTTATTTTACTATCAATAAAAGTATAAAGATTACAGATTGAAATGAAGCAATTAGTTTCCTATTATGGAAAAGTCTATGACAAGAGGACAAAGCCTCAGAATAGAGGGGTGCTATTTTAGAATGGAGATGAGGAATAATTTCTTTAGCCAGAAGGTGGTGAATCTGTGGAATTCTTTGCCACAGGCTGCTATGGAGGCCAAGTCTTTATGTATATTTAAGGCAGAGATTGATTCTTGATTGGTCAGGGCATGAAAAGATACGGGGAGAAAGCAGAAAATAGAGGCTGAGAGGAAAATTGGATCAGCCATGGTAAAATGACAAATGACCTAATTCTGCTCCTTTATCTTATGGTTTTATGGTCTATATTAGTAAGCCTTTTCAGAAATCAATATTGATCTTTTTAATTTGAAAAATAACTATTTCTAAATAGTACCATTATTGTAAATATTTAGTATCGAAATACTGATGTGTACAAACATGAGAAAATCTGCAGGCGCTGGCCCTAAATAGTCCTTCCAGGTGAGGCAGCACTTCACATGCGTGTCTGTTGGCATCATCTACTGTATCTAGTGCTCCTCGTGTGGGCTCCTATATATTGGTGAGACTTGACATAGATTTAGAGACTGCTTCGCCAAGCACCTCCATTCTATCTGCCACATAAAGCAGGATCTTCCATTGGCCATCCATTTCAATTCTGCTTCCCACTCACAATCCAACAAGGCCTCCTCTACTGCCAGGATGAGGCCACACTCAGGTGGGAGGAGCAACACTATGTTTCATCCAGGTAGCCTCCAACCTGTTGGCATGATCATCAATTTCTCAAACTTCTGGTAATGCCTGCCCCTTCCACCATTCACCATTCCCCATTCCTGTTTGCCTCTTTCACCTCATCTCCTCAACTACCCAGTACCTAACTTTTGTGGTCCACCCCTTCCATGGTCTTTGTCTTCTATCAGATTCCCCCTTTATCTCCTTCACCAATCAACTTCCATATCTATACTTCACCCTCCCCTGATTTCACCTATAACCTGCCACTTTGTACTTCATCCTCCCCTCACCTCACCTTCTTACTCTGACCTCTCCCCCTTCCTTTCCAGTCCTGTCAAAGGGTCTTGGCCTGAAGCATCGACTGTACTGTTTTCCATGGATGTTGCCTGGCCTGGTGAGTTCCTCTAGCATTTTATGCGCGTTGTCACTGATGTGTACATCAGGTCTGCAAGTATTTCAAAATATACTCATCCAATGTCATGTGTTCTCATCACTGTCTAGCTGGCACCAAGCCTGCGTGAGACATTTCCTATGAAAACATCTCACTGCCCTTTGGTTGTAAAAAGTCATTTGCTGTTTCAACTGGCAGCATGGATAATCATTATGTACTTTTTTACTATGGATGGGGTTTAAAGAATCGAGGGAAAGCGCTGCATGCTAAATGGCAACTAATTTTTTGCACAGGTAATCTTGAGAATGTGTCATAAATTCATCACCCATTTCATAGACGAAAGGTAGAAACTCAAGGTCAAGTTTCATAACTGCTTAAAAAGACTTTTATGTTAACAACTGTGGATATGGTGATGCAGTTAAGAACAGGCTTTGCCACGTGATCCCAGCACAAATCAGAGTCTGCACCATAACTGCTTTGCAGTGGAATGGCTTTGTCAAAGAGATGACCATCAGGAGCAAATGAAAATTAACCCATCCTGACATGATTTGCTTCTTCATACATCTGGACAAAGCTCTTTATTATGTCACATGGGAAGGGAATCAAGTGTTATCATCCATACTAAAATAAAAGGTATGGCCGACCTATACACAAAGTTAAGCAACAGCCAAAAAAAATAGCAAAAGCTCTTGGCTTCAAATTACATTTGCCTTCAGAAAATCAATCTGAATCTGTCAAGGTTGAACAAAAATATTTTTATGAACTACCTACATAGCCTACAATTAATGTGACTCGTTACCAAATTTTGCTGGTCACCATTTACAAAAATGTTACTATTCTCAATTCCTTCTCTGCTAAATACCCATACCAGGACCAGATACCCATAGAATTTCAAGATACAAAATAAATTATTTTAACACAGAAGGTTGCTCAGATACAAGTGTCCTTAAAAGGATGTAATGGAAGGTGAATGTTTAATAGGATTTTAAAGAAACCCAAGATTAATTTCTTTAATTTATATTGAGAGTTGGAATGCTAGTTCAACTTGACTCCAAGACTTCCATTTTCATTTCCTGATAACCAAGTGATAATTTTTTGTTAATTTAAATTATTACAAACCAAAATATATTTAAGAAAACCATATACTTAAATCACACCAGAAGAAAATCAAATTGCCGAAGTTTCAAGTAAGTAGTCTCCAAGCACATTATTTTACTTCAGCAGATCTCAGCTCAGGTCCAGTTAAAGAGCTGCCAGTGTCTAACAGCTTCTAAACACAATTAATAAAGTTCCAGCTCCCCTCCGGCCTCTGGATATCCTTGCTACTATTAAGTACAAAAACTTTCCCAAATTCTGAATATTCCACAGTAGATATATATAGCATTTCATTGCTGACTTCCATTCAACTCAAAAGACCACATTATAGCTACTACAAAAACAAAACTTTTTAATAAAACAATTTTAAATCTTCCTCCAAATAAAAATGGAACATCTTGTTAGTAAAATCACTTCCTGAAAGAGTACATCATCAAAATGGCTTAATCAGAAACCTAATCTTTCTACTATCAACAGGTCTTCACCAGGGGGTAGACAGTCTTAATTGGATGACGAATAACTAAGCATACTTCCTTTAAAGGAAATTTCACACAGCAAAGGAAACCACAAATTCTGGCGACTAGTAAACTCATTTTTGCTTCATAATGTGGAGGGGGAGGGGCCAGAAGCACAGAGGAAATGCAAAAACAGGCAGAAAACGGGATTTCCCTCAACTGCTATTAATGCAGCCCTCACCTGCATCTGCTCGATTTCCTGCACATCTGCCCTCGCCCCATGACCATGCACTCCAACATAAGGGGGATAGAGTTATGCCACCCCATAAGCCTCTGCATCCAACATATCATTCTCTACAACTTCCACCAACTTCAGTCGGATCCCATCAGGCGCTCACCTTCCCTTCCCCACTTTTCACAGGGATTGCTCTCTCAGCAACTCCCTCATCACTTCCTGGTGTCCAGACATTTTCATCCCTTTTCCCATTCCCACACTGGCATGTCGGCCCACAAACTCCTCTACTGCCGAGATGGCACGGTGCAGATGAGAAAAACACCTCATATTTGATTTTAATCTGCACCCTGAAGGCATCAACATCGATATATCTAACTTCTGGTAACCACTCCCCTGTCTCCTTTAACCTCTCCCCTTGTTTTCCCTCATTCCTCTGACCGCTTTATTCAGGATATGGCCATTACCCCCACCTTCCTCCCTCTTGCTCCCCACCTCATTCCCTTCCCCCCCCCACAGTCTACTGCTCTCTCCTTTCAGATTACATCTTGTTCAGCCCTTTGCCTATTCTACCTATCATTTCCCAGCTTCTCACACCATTGCAACTTACTCCCACCTACCCATTCCCTCTAACCTGGATTCACCATTCATCCACCAGCTTGGACTTCTACACCTTCCCTCACTCTTTATTCTGGCTTCTACACTCCCGAGTTCCTCCAGCACTTTTTTTTGTATTGCTCTCGACTTCCATCATCTGCAGTCTCTTGTGTATCCACAAAGCAAAGGAATTTCGTTTTCAGCATTTTCTAGTTTTATTTCAGATTTCCAGCATCTGCAGTCTTTTGCTATTCAATTTAAACACGTCATGAATATCCATAGTAATGTTTTGTTCAACATCTTAAATTTCATACTGTTATTTAAGGACAACTCGGCTTTCAATATTTTTTTCAGAAGGCCACTGAAAACAATCTTAATATTTTTAAGATTAGAATGAGTGGAATATTGTTCCAATAGTACCAATTTCTCATGGTATGAATGATAGTTAAGATTTCAATATTAGTTAAGACTTTGCTAGCTTTTTTAAACAACGGCAGAAAGGGGAATCAACTCCTCAATTAAGATCCACATTTCACTTGGCGACTCTTGCCTCACCCCTCCCCCTGCCTCTTCATACTGGCCAACTTTCCTCTAATTTTTCAGGGCAGATGAAATGACTTGTTCTAAAATGTAAATGTATTTCTCTACACAGGTGCTGCCTGTCCTGCTGAGTTCCTCTAGCAACTTGTTTTTTATTTCAGTCTATAGCACAATATTCATGTGGCTAGTCCATTTTAGCTTCTATTAAACCGGTTTATTTTCAGCAGAGTTACAAATGGAATTGAACATTGTGCCATCACAGATCTTCCCGCTGCCATTCAGTATTTGTGGATAGTTCCCCCCAGTTCACTCTTTCGTCTCTACCAATGTTCACAATCCTTTTCACCCATCTAACACATGCAATTCTATCTCCCATGCCACTTTTCAGACACTAACACAACTTCTAGGCAACACAGTAACTTTCTGTTTATTATGTGGTATTCAGTCTTCATACTGTGAAATCTAATTCTACAGAGTGACAACTCAGAGGTTCTAATTGCTGATCTCCATTTCCGGCCTCCTGCACTGATCCAACAGTATAACAGCACAACAGAAACCTACAGTATAAATTTACCAATTCAGTATATGACAGACTTCGTATTAAGTGCACCAATTACAGCTATCAGCCATTCACCTTACCTTTCACATTCCTAGCATCTAGCTTCCCTCCCTCACCTACACCCCCCCAACCTCAGATTTTATTCATCTGGGAATGACACCTTCCTCAAACGTAGCTTTTACCCTTCATAAGCATTTAACTCTGTCTGTCATCACTCACCTCACCAAGTTGCTCTGTCTTCCTAGTTTCACTCCACTGTTTTTTGTCAGTTTTGAATTAAATTTTAAACTTTACCCAGATCTAATAAAAAGATAACTGCCTGAAAAATAAATAATTTCTCACTCCACAGATACTACACGAGCAGTCTCCTCGTTTGCAGTGCTTTGTTTCTGGATTACTGGCAAATGCTTTTATTATAGTGGCAAAAGACATCTTCCATGTTACTCATAATTTTGAGTAGATCATTTGGATGGGAGTTAACCATAACTGGACCTCTCCTGCTTCTTATGTACATGATGTAAATATTATTAGCTATTATAACTGCACAGCAATAGCTAAGCTAGAAACAGAGCTAAATCTTCAGCAAAAATGCCGACTGGTCCCATGATCTTTTCTGTATCTTGCGCTCTCAACGACTGTTTGATATCAGATGCAGTTAGTTGATTGGATTAGACTGGCAGCTGTGACAAGGTCATTGGGAGAAAAAGCAATAGATAATCCACTTGTAACTTCCAGATAAAGATGGATGAAAATGCGTTAGCCTCATCTTTGGCAGATAGGGATATCCTTGGAATTGCCTGGTTCAATTAAATGTAATATGTCAAGCGACAAATTAAATTTCAAGAAGTTCAGTTGAACATAATAGAGAGCCAGGAACAAAGTACTTGGAAACAGTAATGATCAGGATTGGTTAAGATGATTTTGAACTAATTGTACTGCGAAATTAGCACACTTGCTATCAGTAGCCCTTTCTACAAGTGCAAATAAAACTCCCTTTTAAACTACAAAACAGAGGGCTAACCTACACTCCAGTCACTCTTTAATTCTACTCCAAGCTTGGCTATGCTTGGTAAGTAAAAAAGTTTGAGGAACAGCACTCAGTTTACAAACATTCACATACTATACTTCCTGGGTAAATGTTGGCTTCAGCAATTTCTAGCTAATAATAATTCTAGCTTAATTCTGAGTGGCATTTTCAAAGTGCCATTTTGTTCCTAATCCCAAATTGATTTGACCTACATGGCCTGTTTTACATTTCATTTTCCCAGCCTTTCTTCCCATCTGTGAGATGGTGTTGTGCTGTCTCATTCTCCACCACTTCCATTTCTGGTGAATAAAAACACAACTGTTTCTCACTGCACAGATGCTACCTGACTTGCACAGTTCAAGCATTTTTTATTCTTATAAGACCATTAAAAAAAACAGTAGCAGAATTAGGCCATTGGCCTATCGAGTCTGCCGTTTAAAAAAAACAGCAACTCAATCAATTATTAAGGCACAACTGAAACAGAATCAGGCAAAATATAACCTACCCTCTCAAACTGAACCTGTGAATGGATCCATAATCCACTCAAGAACCATTTAACATCTATTGTTCAAACAGGAAATATCCATGTTGTTTTGTTCAGCTAAAGCTACTTAACATCTGAGATGTGACATTTGACAATCTAAAAATGCAGGAAGTTTCTCCACCCAGAATACCAAAATCAGTGCCAAAGGAAATATATCAGAACCATTGTGCATTAGGGAAAAGTTAGCATCAGATTCTTAATGAATCTGAATTTTTTTAAAAATCAAGAATTACATTGGGCTTTACCTAAGTATTTATAAAACATGTAATTTTGATTTCATCTTTGCAAAATAAAGGATATAACCAATATGATATAATATTACTTTGCTTTAGTTTGCCCTTCAAAAGTTTACATTTGGAATGTGGATGGTTGCTTTAAAATAACACTAAGTGACCATGCTCAGGTATCTGAGAGCATCGGAAAAATCAGATCTAACACACACAAGATGCTGGAGGAACTCAGAAGGTTAAGCGGAAACTATGGAGGGGAATGAACAGTCAATGTTTTGGACCAAAACACTTCAAGATTTCATTGGAATTTGAGGTGATGAAAGTGAATGCAGCCACAAGAACAAAGATGATGCAGTTTCTAGTTTCTTTTAGTTTTTTCCCCTTGTGACTCCAGCTACAAGTGCATCAAATATGATGCAGACTCATTTATTTAGCCTGCTCTCATATCTTTAACAATCTTCTTCATTCGTCAATTTAATCCAATCTCAAGTTTCTGATTTCATAATCCAACTCCAAATCAGAATCCCTTCCAGGTATCTTATACTATCTTACTCTCCCCACAATTGCTACAGACAGTCTACTATCTAGATAGCCTCATTCTTTCTTAACTTAAAGCAATTACATTCACAGCTTTAGTACCAGATAGTTAGACAGACAGACAGACCAGCTGGTTGAGTGGTGCCACAACAAGTTTGCTCTCAACATCAACGGGACCACAAAATTTATTGTGGACTGCAGGAAGGGGAAGTCAGGAGAACTTATTGAAGGCTCAGCAGCTTGAAGTTCCTCAGTGACAACATCTCAGGGAATCTGTCCTGGGCCTAACACATTAATGCAATATCCGGGTAGCATTCAAGCAGATCTTTGCTCAGATTTTGAAGAGGTTTTGCACACAACCGAAGACCCTCGCAAATTTCTACAGTTGTATGGTGGAGAGCATTCTGACTGGTTGCATCACAGCCTGGTTTGGGGCTTCCAATGCAAAGGATCACAAAAGGCTGCAGAGGGTTGCTGCTCATGAACTCCATCATGGACACAAGCGTCTCCACCATCAAGAACATCTTTAAGAAGTGTTGCCTCAAGAAAACAACATCCATCATTAAATATCCTTACCATGCTGACAACACCACCTTCTCGTTCCAATCATTCGGGAGTTCGCACAGGAGCCTGAAGACACACACTCCATGTTTCAGAACAGTTTCATATCTAGAGGATTTTTTGTCTTTAAACTGTATTGCTGCTGTATAACAAATTTCCACATCATATCAGATTGTGATAATAAACCTCGTTCTCAACTGAGCAAAGCCCAGTATTAAATTAGATTTTTCTCATCTACTTTTCTCATAACACACAGCTTTCCCAGACAAAGTGCCTCCTACAATCTGCCTGGCATTGCTAGTCAAATAGATAGAACCTGACCATATCACTTTAACTAGAAATGCAGCAGGGATTCAAGGACCAATCAGATCACAAACTATGTTCAAGTATTTGTCATGTACCCAAAATCAAGAATGTTAGCGATAAACTAGAGCTTTAGATACAATATCATTGTATTTTAAGTTTATGAAATGCACATTTCTCACTCTCCCCAAATTAATGCCCAAATGGAATGTTACAAACTAAAATCAGTTGATAAGGATCTGTGACACATGGATTGAGATAAGACATTGCTCAGTTCTGTCTCAAAATATCTCATGCTGGTCAGGGTTTTCTAAAGCTGCCAGCTTTGCCCCTCAACTCTAGCAGGAAAATGCTGCCCTTAGACTGCTGATATTACACTTTTAAAAGCTTCTCGATTGCCAGTCATCCCTTTGTCCGCAAAAAGTCCCTGCAGGACACCATAAAATTGGGCCTATCCCAGTTTAGGACTTAACTTATGGACCTCTCTTACCTTTCTCCATAACTATTTAAAAACTAACAGAATTATGGTCACTGGTCCCCAAGTTCTCCCAGACAAACATTTCAGTCACTTGTCCTACCTCATTCCCCAAGAGGTCATCCGAAAAATAGTCTTGCATACAATTCATACAGATCAATTCATTTCCATAGGGCATGGAGGTTGTACAATGGAAAATAATAACAGAGTGCAGAATAAAGTTTTATGGTACAAGAGAAAATGAAGTGCAGGTAGTCAGTAAGTGCAAGAACACAACAAGGTAGAATGTGAGGTCAAGAGACCACCTTGTCATACTGGGAAACATTCAATTGACTTATAACAGCAAGACAGTAGCTGTCTCTGAACCTAGTGATACATGCTTTAAGGCTTTAGTACTTCCTACCTAATGGTAGGGGAGAAGAAAGAGAATGCCCAGGGTGGGTGAGGTCTTTGATTATGCTGGTTGCTTTACTGAGGCAGTGAGAAGTATAGACAGGGTCCATGGAGGGGAGCCTAATGCCGTTATATGCTGAGCTGTGTCAAGAACTCTGCAGTTTCTTGCAGTCATGGGCAGAGCAGTACCAAGCTGTGATGCCTCCTGATCAAATACTTTCTATAGTGTATTTATAAAAATTGAGATTTTAAAAAAAAATGCGGAACTGGAGCCAAATTTGTAAAGAATACTTAATCACAGGATATAGGTTTAAATTAACAACTTTACCTAATTGCATAGGTAAAGGAGCTCCCAATAACGAGGTCAAATAAAACTGTTTTACAACTTTCAGTTCCAGGTCTACCCAAATTGGCCGATCACTCTTATCAACCCAGTATAACCAAAAAGACATATATCGCAGATTAACAGCCCAATAATACATTCTAAAATTAAAGATTATCTAAGATTAAACAGGATTGGGAAAAGGAACTTAATTTGACTTTTATGACGGAGGATTGGATGCGGATATTGAACTTGGTTAACTCTTCTTCAATTTGTGCTAGCCATTCATTGATTCAATTTAAAATTGTACATCGTTATCATTTGACGAAGGAGAGACTTTGTAAAATCTTTCCTGATGTTGATAGTCATTGTGATAGATGTAAAACTGAGATAGCTACACTGACACATATGTTTTGGTCTTGTTCTATATTGGAACAGTTCAGGAAGTCGGTTTTCTCAACAATTCTAAAGCACTTAAAATTAATTTACAAACTAATAAATTAACTGTGCTTTTTGGAATAGTTCCTCAAAATATTCATGGTATTTCTGCGTCTGACCAACATGTTATTGCATTTGTTACATTGATAGCTAGGAGAGCCATTTTGTTGAAGTGGAAGGATACATAAAAATTGAGGGTGAAAGTGGACATGCTAAATTTCTTTACTGAGGAAGTAGAGGTGACAGTGAGTTTCCTTGGTTGTGGCATCCATATGACTAGACCAGAATAGACTATTGGTGATGTTCACTCAGAAACTCTCAACCCTCAAACTCAACACCAACCCCTTCCTGAAGTCAATGATGAGCTCTTTTGTTCTGCTGACACTGACAGAAAGTGTATTGTTACGACACCTTATCACCAGGCTCTCCATCTCCTTCAACATATTATTTGAGATATTGTCTTCTATACTGGTAATATCAGCAAACTTGTAAATGGAATTAGAGCAGGATCTGTCTACATAGTCACGACTATACAGGGAGTAAAGTTGGGCGCTGAGGACACAGCTTTATTGAGGGCCAGTGTTGAGAATAATTGTGGTGGAGACATTGCTGCCTATCCTCACCAATTAGTGCCTTTCTTAGTGACTAACAATACTTTCTTGGGCATATTTAACAAATTTCACACTAGCCAAGCCTTTTGCAGCTATGAATAATCCAGTAAATATCAGGGAGGTTAAAATTTCCCATTAATACTACTCTAATATTCTATCTGTAATCTCTCTCTATACACCTGCTCCTCTAATTCCCATTGACTATTGGGGTGGGGGGGGGGAGGACTGTTACAACATAGTCCCATCAAGCTGAATATCCCCTGCTTTCTAATTTTATCCATATGGTCTCTCTGGATAAGATATTTCACAGGCATACTGTAGTATATAGACATGTTAGTAGTATCATGGTCAATCACCCCATAAATTGGAAATCATCCAATTTCAAACTGTAAGCAATATTATGATTTCACTCACAATGCTAGTTACAGCCAAGCAATTATCAATAACTTAACAACTACCATATAGATTACCTTTACATAAATGTTCCACAGGGCACAGAAAACTATTCTAATGTTAAGTTCCCATGTAATAAAGTCATTGCCCCACCTCAAAGATTTAAGACAAACGTGCCAAACAGAACAGACATCATTTATAAATTCAAAGAAACTAAAGAAATGTGGCCTGTCCCCTAAAACCCTCACTAATTTTTATAGATACATCGTAGAAAGCATTCTTCTAGGGTGCATCACAACCTGGTATGAAAGTTGTCCTGTCCAAAACCGAAAGAAGCTGCAGAAGATTGTGAACACGGTGCAGCACATCACACAAACCAATCTTCCGTCCTTGGACTCACTTTACACCGCACGCTGTCGGAGCAGTGCTGCCAGGATAATCAAGGACACGACCCACCGAGCCAACAGACTTTTCGTCCCTCTTCCCTCCAGGAGAAGGCTCAGGAGCTTGAAAACTCACACGGCCAGATTTGGGAAAAGCTTCTTTCCAACTGTGATAAGACTGCAGAACGGATCCTGACCCGGATCTGGGCCGTACCCTCCAAATATCCGGACCTGCCTCTCGTTTTTTTTTTTTTTTTGCGCTACCTTGCTTTCCATTTTTCTATTTTCTATTTATGATTTATAATTTAAATTTTTAATATTTACTAATTTTTACCATTTTTAATTATTTAACATTTGTAATCCAGGGAGCAGGAAGCGCAGAATCAAATATCGCTGTGATGATTGTACGTTCTAGTATGAATTGTTGGCGACAATAAAGTATAAAGTATAGTTAAATGAATGTGGCTACCCTGTCTGACCCAAACCCCTTTTCTCAGATATTACACCATTACAATTATCCACTGCAGTTAACTTTCAAAGTCAAATCAATATCCCACAAAATTAATTTCAGCCTGAGATGTTCTGAATGTTCCAATAGTGCCAAGTTTGCAGTGGTGTAATACAGCTCAAAAACAGGCCTCCTTGCACCCAGCTGATCTCTGCCAGTGTTTGTGCTACACAAAAAGACTAAATGCTAGAAACTGCAAAAAAAAATGCTGTAAACACTCAGCAAAGTCAGACAAACTTTGTGTAAACAGAAATGTCTCAGGTTCAAGATCCTTCATCAGAAGTGTTTCTAACATTCTGTTCCTTCCTCCACTCACTTTTTAAACCCCTTTCAAAACATCTTTGTGTCCTTTCTCATATCAACTTGAAATTAGAAACTTTAGACTGCTTTAAATAATGTAAAGCGAAACAGGAAAATAGGAAGACAAAGGCAGATTAAAAATAATTCATGTGCTTTGAATTTAAGAGGCAAAATGGAAAATATATCATGAGCTTCATCAAAATTATATGGCGTGAGAGAGTGAGGTCTATGCCCATTGGACAAAGCATAGTAATTAACTTGACACTATGACAGCTCAGTGTGTTCCAAATTTGTAGTTCAATTCTGGCACCGTGCTGGATGGAGTCTCTGTACGTTCTCCCCATGGAATGTGTGGGATTTCTCACGTCCTCCAGTTTTCTCCAAAGATGTACCAGATAGGTTAGTTGGTCACTGTAAATTGTCCCGTGATTAGGTTAGAGTTAGTTGGGTTTGTTGGGAGTTGCTAGGTTGGCATGGGGCCAGAAGGGCCTACTCCTCAGTGAATTGCTAAATAAATATGAAGTTCTCTTTAATCATGTCTCTTTTCAGGATCATAATATCCAGTTTAATGGAATTATTTCCTTTTTTTTAGCAGAGTCATCACAAATATCTAACACCGTCTATCACTAGGAATGATCCAACTTGAACCGTTTATACTCCTGGAGTTCAACGGTTTTGCTGATCTGAAAAGTACATTTGTTTGATTACTATCTTGCTTCAAATAGAATGGAGTTCCAATGACTCCTCTCTCAGTTGTCAATAAATTTTCATCTTTAGCCACAAGGTACATCTGTAGGCACTATTCAAGTGACAGGATAAATTTATCTCTTCATAGAGGTTTCAAAAAGGAATCTACCCTCAGTCAACAACCAAACATGGATAACCGACTTACTTCCTTTAATTCACAGGGATGTGAGCAGAACACTCTTAGCTAAAATTCATTTGTTGGGGAAATAAGCCCGAGATATTCAAGTATATGATTCAGGATTACATACTGCATATACTCCTCAACCTTTCCACCAGTTTCTCTTCAACAAGGTCTCTAATAACAAAATGACAATTAAATGATTTCCATTTTCAATATATTTTAAATTACTTACCCACAACCATCAATGTGAATTCAAATCCTCTCTTCACAGACTTTCTGTACACTTGATTAGGTAGGTTTGCAAACCCCACATATCCTTCAAGATTCTTTTGTTGCTATAACATAATTTAAAAAATTAGTTTCTGCAGCAGAAACAATGAATATAACACTGACATCAAAACAAACTCAGGAGTAGAGAGCCAAAACTTAAAATGACAATTCACATACAACACGCTGTGTCAAGAAAGCCAGACAACTTCACATCGAGTATGGTTGGAAAAAAAAAGGTCAGGTTTCAAATACTTACCGCTGTTGTAAACCCATAGGTCCAGAGTCCAGAGATGGTCATGAAACATCCATGTGGCACAGCGAGAATTGGAAATAAGATGCAGCATAATAACCAGCATCGTCACCAACAGCATGAAACAAAAAGAAAATGTTAGGCTTCAAATATAACTACTGTACATCACTTACTCCATATTTAAACATGTCAAAATCACTCATACATTTCAAATGTCTGGAAGTTATGTTGGAACTTTATAAAACTCTAGTTAAGCCCCACCTGGAGTATTGCATACAGTTCTAGTCACCCCATTATAGAAAAGGTGTTGAGGCTTTGGAGACAGTGCAGAAGATTCACCAGGATTCTGACTGGATTAGAGGGGGTTTACTCTGGAGCGTCAGAGGCTGAGGGGGGAGATCTGATAGAGCTTTATAAGATTATGAAATGCATAGATAGAGCAGGCAGACAGTATATTTTTCCCCAAGGTTTAAATATCTAATACCAGAGGGCATTCATTTAAGTGAGAGGAAGTAATTTCAAAGGAGATGGGAGGAGCAAGTCCCTCCCCAACCCCACAGAATGGTGGGTGCCTTGAATGCACTGCCTGGGGTGGTGGTAGAGGCAGATACATTAGGGGCTTTTAAGAGACATTTAGATAGGCACATGAATGTAAGGAAAATGGAGAGATATGAAGAGATTAGTTGATCACTTGATTACTAATTTAATTGATTCAAAGCACCTGTTCCTGTGCTGTACTGTTCTATGTTTCACAATGAATTCTCTTACTCATAATAATTCACAACACAATCAAGTTCAAATTAATGAAAGTCAGTCCTACCCCTCATCTGCAATACAGCAAGATTTAACAAAAAGAGTAACCTGAATTTTCATTCTAGAAGGGACCTTTTAGCTCTGGATTTGGATGAAATCATTCACCGGAACAGCTGTACATGACGGGCATTTTGCAGACTACCTGCTCATAACTTCTTAATCTTACACTTCCCTAATATTCCACCTTGAATTTCTTGAGCTAATATGTTAGTCATTCTATTCTGGAATGAACCTGGAACCACAACAGCAAGAAAAGGTTTTAGCTAACACTATGGACCTTTAAGCCGGCTGGTGGTGCAGTGACATCAGAGCCGGACTCCGGAGCGAAGGTTCCCGAGTTAGAATCCAGTCGGGCCGCTCCCGGGCACGCTTTCCATCCATGCCGGGTTGAGTGTTGAGCTCGCAACTCGGCCTCATAAAAAAAAAAGACTGCACTGTGAGAAGGACGTGAGGGACCACTCACAAATCTTTCCTCCAAGACAACCACTTGAAAAAGTGGTCGCCAAGGCTCTGGTACTCTGGTAGAGTATGGCACACCAAAAAAAAAAATGGACCTTTAAGGACCAATGTCACACTGGTTCTTTTTAAAATCACCATTTGTTAAGTGCATATACAATGTTAATATGCATATTTGCTCCATTAGATCCAAGATGAAGAGCTCCAGAAGTGTTAAGAATGTAAGAAATAAGAATAGGAGTCAGCCATTCTCTAACTCAAGACCACCATACACTACAATCAAAGTTGAATCAATTTTCTGTACTCCCCTATAAACAGAAAACTGGAAGTCACAAGCAAAATGCAAGCAGTAGGCCATTCAACATTCAAGCCTACTGTCCTATGCAATACAATTCTGGTTCATCATCCAAACTTAGATCCTACTTTTGCCTTATAATCCTTGACCACTTTTGCCACAAAATGCAACTTCAACTGCCCTCTGTGGTTGAGATTAAGATTTTCGCTCTCCAGTGAATTTCTCATACGACTTAGTTTACTTGGTAGACCGTACTTGGTTTACCCCTTGTCCTTGGGCTATGATGGCCCTTAATGGATCATTATCAGAAGTTGCATAGTAAGTTCCAGCATCTAATCGGCCCAGTCTTGTTAGAATTTTGTAGGTTTCTATGAGATCCCCTTGCAGTGTTCTAAACTCCAGTAAACCTAAGCCTAAATGATTCACTTTTTCTTCATACAACTGTGCTACCACCCCAAGGACCAGTCTAGTTAAATTTTGCTGCACTTCCCCGACAGCAAGAGCATCCTTCCTCATGGAGACCACAACAAATTTTCACAGTATGACCTCACCAAAGTATTGTATAGTTGCAGTAAGGCAGGCCTAATCCCGTAGCCCCTTCTCTCACCATGAAGGCCAACATATCATTTAGCTTCTGAACTGCCAGTTTCACCTCCACATGTCACACCATACTTTCTACTTTGTCCAATGGACCACATGGTCACCTTCCTTCAAGTGCCATAAACTCCTACTAGTCGCAATATTGACTAAAACTAGTATTCCACACAGCCAGATAATAGTAAGGATAAAACGCCTAAGGAATTTT
This sequence comes from Mobula birostris, assembly GCF_030028105.1. Lineage (NCBI taxonomy): Eukaryota > Metazoa > Chordata > Chondrichthyes > Myliobatiformes > Myliobatidae > Mobula > Mobula birostris. Next base: position 115,580,229 of record NC_092370.1, on the reverse strand, counting down.
TAAAACTCAAACAGAAGTTCCTTAAAAAGAAAGGAAAAGCTCCCCATTCTGAATCACTGCCAATTAGCTAGTTAGCTTTGTGTATAAAAATCAAATCCCACATTGTGAAGCAAATTTCTTCCACTCAGAAGTTTTCTATAATTTGTTACCATACTGCTAACTTTGGCTGACATTTTTATGGACAAAAGGACCTTAGAACTGAAGAAATCACCTCATCTGCCAGTTGCTTTTCTCCAATAAGCTAAAATCACTAACATCTAACTGCAACATTCATCTTCTACTATTACAAATATTAATACAGATTACCTGAAAAATCTGAATAATTAAGATGCAATACAAGCTGCTGGAAATTTTGACAAATGAATTGAGTCAGAAAGTTGAAGACTAATGAAATAAATATAAAAAATGAACCAAACTGATCCAATCAATTATTTCCCTTGGTCTATTCCATTTCCTTAAAATACAAAATTTCATAAATTTCAATTCAAGGTTACTTAAGGTAGGAGAAAGGCAGATGAAGGTGTTTTTGAGGCTACAGGTTCCAATTAGAAGCTAAATTTTCCATCAATGTAAGCTTTTCATTTGTTCAAATGTATTTATTATACATTGAAACATGGAGAAATGCATCATCTGCATTAACTAGCACACCCGAGGATGTGCTGGGCCAGTTCAGAAGAGTGGCCACACATTACGGCACCAACATTGCATTTATTGACAAGGTTTAGCAAAAATTAGATGATTCAACCAAAATCTTGTTTGAACTACGGAAGCTGAAAGCTTACAGCAGGGAAAGGCAACAATAAATCGTTGTTAGCACTAGAACAAACTTGAATCTAATGTATATGACGACAAATTTCCACAATTCACAAATTCGATATGCTTCTTTAACTCTTCAGTTTATTGCTGGTTCATGATTTTGAAGGGCCACATGGATTAAACACAAGAAAAGAAACTGGTACTGTCCATGTGTTAATTGTGACTTTGAATGGGCAACGTGTCTCCCAAAAATTACTAAGCTTAGTAAGAATTTAAAATTATTTAAAATTAATAAGCTTGACTCCAAGCTCATCCTCCTCGCAACCCAGCCATAACATTTCTGTTTTGCCCATCATTCAGTGCACTTTCCATTTGATTAGGAGCAGACACTTATCCAAAAGCCAAGCCAAGGTTTAAGAATCAACAGTTATTAATCAGAATCAGGTTTATAATCAGTCTTATTATGACGTGAAATGTGCTGTTTTGCAGCAGCATAGTGCAAAAGGATTAACATGATAGTGCTCACATGTTCATGAACAGCTCAAAAATCTATTGACAGGGATGAAGCTGTTTTTGAATCTGAGTGTGGGTTTTCAGGCTCTTGTAGCTTCTACCAGATGGTAGTTCCGTGAAGAGGGGATTTCCTGGATGGTGAGAGTGCTGAGTGGATATCACCTTCTTGAGTCTCTAACTTTTGAAGATATCCTTGAAAGGCAGGTGGGGGGGGGGGGCAGGGATAAGGATTGTACCCATGATGGAACTCAGCCTACAATTTCTGCAGCTTCTTACAATCCTCTGCATTGGAGGATCCATGTGATGCAACCATTCAGAATGTTCTCAAGCATACATATATACAAATCTGCAAGTGTCTTTGCCACCACACCAAATCTCTTAAAACTCAAGCTGCTGATGTGTCTTTTTCATGATTGCATCAATGTGCTGGGCCCAGAACAAATTCTCCAAGATGCTGACACCCAGAAACTTAAGGCCATTCATCCTTTCCACCACTGACCCCTCAATGAGGATAGGTACATGTTCTTCCAAATTTCTCTTCCTTAAGTCCACAGTCAATTCCTCGGTATTGCTGTTACTGAGTGGTTGAAGTTGGATTTTTGCAACACCACTCAACCAGCCGATCTATCTCACTGCTGTATGTACATCACATTGCCATCTGAGAATACCAACAACAGTAGCATTATCTGCAAATTTATTGATGGTGTTGGAGCTGTGCTTAGCCACACAATGAGTGTACAGAGGGCAGATTAAGCACACATCATTGAGCCATGTCTGTGTTGAAAGTCAGGAAGATTTTAATCACCAATCAGTACTGACTTGTCCCCTGTGAAGAAGTCGAGGTCTTGGTGCAGACGAAGGTAGTGACCCAGGTTTAGAAGCTTAGTGGTTAATACTGAGGGAATGATGGTATTGGACACCAAGCTACAATCAATAAACAGCAGCCTAACAAGCATAGCTTGTTGCATAGGTGCTCCAAAGCAGAGTGGACAGCCAGTGAGCTTGCATCCACTATAGATCTGTTGTGGTGGTTGGTGAATTATAGAGGGTCTGAGTCCAAGGCCTTGCTGAGGAAGGAGTTAATTCATAGCCATAACCAACTTCTCAAAACACTTAATGGTAGTTGTGAGTGCTACCAGTAATCACTGAAGCACACACATCATGAATTGAGACAATGAACAAGTAGCCAGATTCCTGACACCTGCCCACTGAGAACTATCCTTGCAACTGGTAATCCTGAGTTAAGATTAGAGCATGAGCGTTCCCTCAAAAACTCTAGCACAAATGGTCAAAGTACTGGTACACAAAAGCTCAACACAATTCAGGCCTCAATTATTCCAAGAGACTACTTCCGTAAAAAGTGATCAGGTTTCCCACTCTGCCTCTAACATTCCTGAGTAAACAACCCAGGTTTGTCCAACTTCTTGTTAAAGGTCATAACCTCCAATCCAGGCAACATCCTGGTGAAGTTTCTCTGATGCCTCGACATCCTGCCTGAGATGTTTTTCTTTTTGCTGCCTCAATGGACTGGATGGCCTGCAAACAAAAGCTTTTCATTGCATCTCAATACATACAACAATAATAGACAAATACCAATAATACATGAAAGTATTGCTGAAATGCATAACCAAGGGCAAAACTGTGCCCAAAACATGCCAGGCTTCCTTTTGTTTCTACTTCATTATTACAAACACGTAGTAAATTACAAAAGCTTGAACTTGAGAACTCCTTTGAAAATGTAAGATAATTTGTGTGACATTGGATTGTCAAAGTCAGGTGTTCTAGTGAACCACCATATTAGTTACAGAAAAGTGGGGCAGCAGGTAGTGCTGCTGCAGCCTCAGAGCTCAAGTAACCTAGGCTCAAACCCAACCTGTTTTTCTGTCTCTGACAACTGAAGATATTCATTGCGTCCTCCAATTACTTCCCATATCCTAAAGCTTCACTGGTTGGTAGACAATAAATGTCGGTTAGAAGTACAATATAATATAGGCAGATGGAAGTACAATCAGGGTTAAGTTGATGGGTATGAAGGGGAACAGACATAGGGAAATAATTATGAATGCCAGTGTAGATTTAATGGGTCAAATTGCCACTTATGTAAGGAACAACAAGAATCATAGGTAATGTGATATGATTGCTTTTGCTGAATTTTATCTATTTAAATCTGGACTGTATTTTTCTGTAGAAAATAATTTCTCAATTATAATTAGGCTTCTTTTAGTTTTGCCATTAGACAAACTAAATTAATACACACTGCAAGTCCAACTACTCTGTTGGGATATATGAAACCATTAATTAAAATCATAACCCCATTAAGAAATTATTTAACTGAAAGCCAAGTCCTCTGCAATCATCCTTGCACAAAGTGATCTGCCAAATGTATGGCCAGAGAAATTTTGTTTTTGTAGTCAGAGAAAACAATGCCAAACCATACACAGAAGGACATTTACAATGCTTAAGGATTCTTTAGTACATAAAGTTTAAATGTAACCAAAAGAAAATCCACCTGAAATCCTACACTGCTTGAATTAATTTACTACTCAATCAACCTAACTGCCAACTTAAACATTTATAATCTGTCTTAAAACTAAAAGTGACATTCTCTTTCACTAGCCAGCTGAACATAACCCAATTTCCAGAATAAAGATTAAAAAAAACAGAATGTAATCTACCGAACAACGGCACATTGAGGATAAGGGAAAGCTTAAGTCATCACTTAAGCTGGCAATGATAGACATGACCTGAAAGTTTTTTTGCAAGACCACAAGTGAAGCATCACAAGAACTGTTTATTCAAGGCAGATCTACTAAAGGATACCATTTCAACATTCTGCAAGGACTAACTGCAGAAGTTTTCCCACCCTGTACAACTCAGAACCTCTCAGAATCCCAGGAACACTCTGCACTTCAATTTTGTCAGCTACCAGAATGAACATTCATTAGTATTGTTACGAATTGCCACAAAATAGAATGTAAGACAACAGGCCCAGTATAATCCACGTCTTCCACCCCAAGATTTTTACTGTGTGAATGTCAAGGAAATAACCAGCCTGAAGAAGAGATGGCGAATAGTCAGGGACTAAGATCAAGAAAGGAAAGGAGAAATGAAACCAGCAAAAGGGAGGTTGAAGGGGATTGTGAGGCGGCCAAAAAGAAACAAGGGGGGAGAGAGAAAGGAGAATAGTAGGGTAGAGAAGAAAGTTTTGAGAGTACAGGGAGGGATTCTGGGCCAAATTAAGCAAAAACTGTTACCCAGGGAATATTAATAAAACCATTGGTGCATTTGAGTAGTAGTAAAAGGAACAGATGAAATGCTGCCAAAGTTAAATGAAGGATAAAGACTTATATGGAACATTAATGTTGGCATGGACTGGCTTCTTTTTAAACGTGCAAATGTTATTTTTTAGTTCATAGAATATTTAGAGTATAGGAGATAATTTAGCCCATGCAGGTCTCTAATTCCACCCTTCAGCATTTTCTCCATAACCTGCAGATCTTTCGTACTATTTATTCAATTTCTTCTTGAAGACTATATTAGAGCCTTTCTCCACCATGCCTGCAGGTAGCAAGTTCTAGTTTTCAATAATTTTCTTCCAAAATGTTTCTTCGTGTCACTATGAATTGTCTTCCCTTTATTTTGTGTCTATTTTGCTATTCTCACAAAACCCAGCCTGATTATTCAGATGATATTATTACTATAATTCTAATATTTGAGAGGTCAGTCTAAAATTTGAGACTTCTTATAACCGCTCAAACAACTTAAGTAGGGCTTTATATCTAAATGAATACAACTCTGATCATCCTAACCGACATTTACCAGCCACTAATTCTCTTGCTCCCAAACCGAATAAAATTATACCCAGGATTTCATCTATTGAAATTTTTGCCATTGAAGACACAAAAATGCTCTTTAACCACTTATTTTGCATCTTATGCTTCCTTAAATTTTGCCTTAAATTTCATTGCATCCTGATGGACTTCTCGTAATGAGCAAACAAACTAAAGCTTCACACCATTAAGCAATATAATAGAATTTAACCAGATGGAATGGTAGAACTTTGTATCCTCATTTCAAAAATGGCTCATGCTACCAACCCAACAGAATCTACATGTGCACGGTAACCTGAGAAACACTGGCATGGAGAACAGAAGCATTCAACAAACTGGCACAAGTTCCACTTAACATAGAAATAATGTACAAGTATGTTATAAAATTAAAGCTGGCATTTTAATGGGGGCATTTTGCTTAAGAACAACAGGTAGAAAGTTTCAGGAAAAAAATCCAAAAGCTCAACCTTAACATCTGAAGGGAAATTGCTTATTTTTTTTAGAAAGTGCAAAAAAAAACTTGATCAACAAACTTATGGCTGATTGAATCACTGTGTCCCTAAAATCCAAAGGCACAAGTCCAACAAAAAAATGTCCAGTTATTCAAACCTAACTGCAGTAGTTCAATAAAGTTACCAATCACATTTGATTTCCCCACTTTTATAAGGAAGCTCTTACACAGATCAGATTGGACAGGGGTTCAAATATAGACCATCTCACAACTAACCTTTTAGCTATATTGACAACTTGCAAGGAGAAAACCTTCAACATAATGCCCCAATTCTAATGTAGTATCTCAATAATAAGACCAGTTAATGAGTATCTCCTTCTAGTGCCATATATCTAGTTATAGTGGTACTATGGTCAGTACACCTCTAAGGTTTAATAAATCTTCATTCTATTTTCACTGTCTTCAATTATACAATGTACTCTTAACTTTAATCATTACTGATAGACCAAACGTAAAATTCAAACTCACATTGGCTAAATAACAAGACCTCAACTCTGCCAAGAATTCAAATATTGCACTCTACCTAAGATTGCCAAGGCTGCTGTTTTAGGTAGTGGATCTTGAAGAATTTAGTTCCAATCTGAAACATGCCACCAACGAGAGAGAGAGCCTCCAAGCGAGAAAGAGAAACTAGATTTTAAGAGCACAAACAAAAATGCTGGTTTACAAACAAACTGCCTATTCCCACATCTATTGCTAGTGCAAAAATGCCAAAAGGAAAGGTGCTGCAGCTGGTCTGCCAGACATCACAGTTTAATTTCTACAGCTGTACAAGCTTCATACAACTGCATGACTACACAAATTGAACATGCCACTACTGCAGGGAGCATTTTGCTATATAAACTGATCCATTGTCTAGCTTAAAGATAAAGAAATATGTTGAATATTTTGATGAGGCCCAAGACTGTTTATTTTGTAAAACCTACATCTAGTATCTGGCACAACTATATACCCTCTCAGGTACCGGAACGTATAGGAAATAAAATGCTGCAACCCAATTAATTCCTTTTAAAACTGAATCTAACTACTCTGTTTGTAAATAGCTACATTCAACCATAACATCTGCATTGATGAGTTACTAAAGCTTGTTATAACTATGAAACTAAAGCATATTACATTGTAAGAAATTGACATAATAATCAAAACTATAACCTACTAGGTACAAGAAAAAAACATAAGGCAAACTAGGAATTTGGTTTTGCTGAGCCAACAGAGACTGCAGATGCTAGAATCCAGAGAAACAAACAATCTGCTCGAGGAACGCAGTAATGATTGAAACCATAAGGTTGAGCAACATCTGTGGGCAAGGAGAAATCATCGACATTTTGGACTGAACCCTACACTAGGATGGGTCATAACCCTACTTTAAAAATTTAATTAAAATATTTTAGTACAGTTAATACTAAAATTGGAATCTCCGAATTTGGAACTGTAGATGCTGAAAAAAATCAGTTAATGAGTACGTATTTTACACTTGAATGATCATTGTTTAGCATTAGGATGGCCCTATTGAACAATACAGTTTAAAATATGAAATAAGAGAGTCATCTGCATTGACTTCAACATGAGATGGCATATGAAAAAGTAAATCTTTTAAAGAAATCAGTAACTGTAGCAGAATGGCTCAAGATTTGTTTTACAGATAGGTAAACTGAAGGAAGTCATGTGGTTTGCTATGTCTCAAATGCTTAGCAGGTCTCATAACTGCAGCTCTCCACTGCATTCACATTTAACATTCTTTCACAGCATACAGAGTTTAAGCATTTTCAAAGAATCAATGTGGACTAAAAATAATGCAATTATTTGAAAATCTGATCAAGCAATACTTAAAAATCACGATAGCTAATAATCAATAAACCAAATTCTTCATAGGCTGCACAACTACCACAGGAAGCCTTTCATGACGACAAGCTGATTAGAATTGAATAAGCATATGGGCTAACATACACACACAAAAAGAGGTTGTATAAAATCTTTACAAATCAAACATTAGGTCTCCTCGCCAATGCTCTTTGCAGTTCATGGTGGATATTTCAGGAAGGATGTCAAAGTCTTAAATTTGCAGAGGATTTGCCGAATGGATGCAAGATATATTAAAATTCATTTATATGGAAAAATAGAGACACTGGCAAAAAAACTTAAGACATATAGATAGGTTAGATGGGCGAGCCAATCTGACAAATGGAACACGACATAATACTGTCCACTGTAACAGGAAAAACATAAAGGTTATTCACTGCAGAGTTGAGAGATGTGGAAGGATTTGGGTAACCCAATTCATGATTCACAATGATAAAGTAAAACAAGTATCAGGGAAGCTAACACAACTTCTCATTAACTTTTGAAGTGAATTGAATAGAAACACAGGGAAGTTGCACTTAAGTTGTAAACAGTACTGGGGTGCAAACATTCTAGAGTATCATATGCAGTATTTTAAAGGGAGGATGTTAATACACTGGAAGTGGTTCAGAGGTTCACTGCAATAGTATAAAAAACAAACTGCTGGAAGAACTTAACAGGTCAAGCAACAACAGGGTGGTACAGCAGCATAGTGGTTAGCACAACGCTTTACTGTACAGGCGATCAGGGTTCAATCCCTGATGCTGCCTGTAAAGAGTTTGTACATTCTTCCCATGAACTCGGTTTCCTCTGGCTTCCTCCCACAGTCCAAAGACATACTGGTTGGAAGGTTAACTCGTCATTGTAAATTGCCCTGTGATTAGGCTAGGGTTAAATTAGTGGGTTGCTGTGTGGTGTGGCTCAAAGGGCCGGAAGGGCCTACTCCACACTTTATTTCAATAAATCTGCTGGGGGTGGTAGTGGTAGTGGTTCAGGTTCTGACAACATTTCACGCCACAGCCCTGCATTTACTGGACTGATATCCGGAATGAGCAGGTAGTCTTGTGATGATAGGTTGCATAGGCTCGGCCTCTATCTGCAGGAGTTTAAAACATCATGAGCTACCTTGAAAAAAAAATACAAAATCTGGAATGCTCTTGGCAGGCTGGATGTGGAGTTGATTCTCGTGAAAAGAACCTAAAACTGAGGTCACTGTTTAAAATCTGGTCACCTATTTAAGTCAGAGACAAATCAAAAGTTCTCCATTTGTGAGATTCATAAGATTCTTGCTCTAAGGGTGGTAAAACCAGAGACTATAAGACTTTTAAAAGTCAATAGTAGAAACATTATTGGTAAGGGGTTGAAATGTTAACTAAAGGGAGACAGGGATGCAGAGTGGAGATTACTGTCTGATGAGACTACTACTTCCTTCTTCTCATTTGAATGTTTGCAGCAGTATTGCTAGAGAAGGCCAAGGTAAATTGGGGCATTCAAAACTAAAAGAATTTGTGAAATGTTAAGGAAAGCGGAAACCATTTCTATTGACAAGGTGGTTGAGATAATGAGAACCACCAAGAACAGAGATTTATAAATATACTTAAGTCTGAGAAACGGCATAAAATGTACTTTTAATAAGAACTTTACAGAAAAAAATTGGATTACTATTGGACAAAAAAATTACCAGATTATGGGAAAGCACAGGGCAATTGGAGAATTCTGCAAAGATTCCAATGGCCTCCTATATTGGAAGATACCACAATCTAAAATGTTAAGCTATCAAATTTACCACCACTCCACCCTCCAGTAAAAATTACAAACATAAGAACAGCAAATCATAAACACAAGAAATTCTGCAGATGCTGGAAATTCAAAGCAACACACCCAAAATACTGGAGGAATTCATAAGAATAACAAATTCATTACATAGTTTCACTAACAAAGAAATCATAAAAAAAATCAACATACAGACTTCGTAATCAGATAAAAATAGGCATGTCACTCACTAGCAACTAATTCATTCACAAAATGTAAAGGATTAGAGACAGAGAAAACTTCGCGGAACGGACTTTGGGCTGATTTAAAAGAAGGACCTTTTCCTATCTTAAGTCTACACTTCGAAAACCTGTTACAAGTTGGGAATCAGAATGAAACTGTTCTTGTTTTTACGAGACTGCTTCCACGTTAAACAGGAAGGGAGGGAGGTATGGGTCTTCCCGGTGCGGAACTCACTAAGCTGGTCTCACTCCGAGAGTCAACTCAAGCGCAACGGACCGAGTGGCCCCTTCCTGAAGCCGCAGCCACACATCATGCAGCCTGTAAGGAATAGACGGCTGGGTGGGTCCCGCATTGCCGCCTTCACCCGGGGTACAGCATTCCGACCCAGCCACGGCCCTGGCGCAGAGCCATTCCACCCCGCCGCCCGCTCTGACCTCAGCGGTTAGGACCGTGAAGAGTGTGGGGAGATACCCAGGCCCGAGGGCGCACCGGACTACGCAGGGCCCGGCCCCTCCCAGAGCCGCTACTCTCCGGCTCGCCGACAACAGTAGTAGCCGCCCGCTATCCAGCCCCGTTTCCCCCCGGCGTCTGAAGCCACACTTAGCGCCCGGCTGAGCTCGGAGCACCCCCTGGACGCGACGGTCGTCCACCGGCAGTACTCACCCATGCTGGCAGCCGCAGATCTGTCACAGCCCGACATTGTGCTCTACATCACCGCCCGCCAACAGAACTCGCGACAGGTCCGACGCCAAACGCGAGTTCAGCGATGAAACTCGCTCTCGCGGTGTTAGCGCGCACAGGGCATTCTGGGTACTGTAGTTATTGTGGTCAATGCTGAACAACGTTTTTGATGAAGGGTCTCGGCCCGAAACGTCGACTATTTACTCTTTTCCATAGATTCTGCCTGGCCTGCTGAATTCCTCCAGCAGTTTGTTTGCGTTGCTTTGGATGTGCAGCATCTGCAGGTTTTCTCGTACTTGTGACCAAAATTCCAGCCTGCTTTGCGCCAGCCCGCCAAACCAGGTCTGCGTTTGCGCAGTGACTAAATTTTCAGCGCAGGTTGAGTGGAGGTAGAAGGTTGAGGTTTGGGGCGGGAGGAAGGACCTCTGTGGAGGGAGGGGGTGTGTTTTGGTGAGTGTAGGGTGAGGGAATATAGAGGAGGGGCAGGGGGTTTAGGTTGGATGGGAGGAGATTGGGGTAGAGGGGAGGGGAAAGTGTTATGTGAGGGTTGGAGAGTGGAAATCGGGGAGGTGAATGCTTGAGGAGGTTGGGGTTGGGTGGAGGAGGATACGAGGAGGGAGACAGGTGGAGAGGAGGCAGAGGTTAGGCTATGGAATGGTTGGGGGTTAGAGGGGAGGGGTGGGTTGGTGTAGCGGATAGGTGGATTTGGAGGAGGGTAATGGGAGGAATAAGGGTGGCGATAGAGAAAGGCTGGTTTGGGCAGGGGGTGAAGAAGGGATGGGGAGGGATGGTTTCGGCAGAGGAAGGGATAAGATGGGATGGTTTGGTGGAAGAAGGTTGGATGAAGTATAGAGGGTGTAGTTAGGGAGAACTTCTAACGAGTGTGTTGACAGCAGGAGAGTGTCTCTGGGGTAGGGTGGGCAGTTGGCTGACCTGACAGAAGCCATCGCCTCAGGACAGCACGCATCAAGATCCCATGAGCAGTTGTGAGGACAAATCAGGACCTCTGATTCCCTATCATGATACTCAGTACTGCTCCCCTGTCAGTGTAGTGCTCCCTTGCTACCAGTCCTTCCCAAGGTGCAGCGCTCACTCGGTACTGACCCTCCCACAGTGCTTGACCTATTTCAGATGGGATATCAAAAACCTCAGGCTCCCTCAAATGGATGTAGAAGCAGAGCAGTGTTTGGGAGAAAAACAGGAAGTTGCTCCTGCAGTGATGGCCCTTGGTCAATAAGCACTGAAGCAGTATCTCATCTTTCTTTTGATGGATGGAGGGTCTTGGCCCGGAACGTTGACTGTACCTCTTCCTATAGATGCTGCCTGGCCTGCTGCGTTCACCAGCATTTTTTGTCTGTGTTGCTTCTCATCTTTATTGTTGGATTTTGCAGTGCACCTTCCCCTGGCTCCAGCGTTCCTTTGTTTTTGATATGTCATTGGGAAATCCCATCCCAATCAATAAATATTTCCATCTTAGTACCAACATTTGCTGATATTTGCAAACTCTTTAGCATGCTGATAACAAGCTCAACTATTGAATTTCTGCTCCACTCATCATTCCCTCTGTGTTGACTGTCACTGCAAATAGTTGTATGGCATGGTACAGAACTGCATTTTTCATTGCCTTTAGATTTTTAGACCTCCAGCAACACCAGTATTATTGATTGGCTAATCAATGGTTGTGAACTCTTGTTCTGTTAAATAAATGTTGTTGCAGCCTGTTAGTCATCAAACCAATCCATGAAATACTAGAATTAGGTTTGATATCACTGGTAATTATCGTGAAATCTGTTGTTTTACAGCAGCAGTAGATTGTACTATATAATAATAAAAACTACACAATGAGGATATATAACAAAGAAAATTAAATACGTAGTGCTAAAAGAGGAAAAATTACTGAGGTAATGTTTGTGGGTTCATTGTCCAATCAGAAATCTGATGGTAGAGGGGAAGTTGTTTCTGAAACATTGATTGTGTCTTCAGGTTCCTGTACCTCCTCCTTAATGTTTGCAATGAGAAGCCATGTCCTGGGTGATGGGGGTCCTTAATGATAGATGCCACCATTTTGAGGCATCGCCTTTTGAAAGTGTTCTGGATGCTGGGGAGGCTAGAGTCCATGATGAAGCTGGCAGAGTTTACAACTTCCTGCAGCTTTGTCTGATCCTGTGCAGTGGCCCCTCCGTACCAGATCGTGTTGCAACCAGTTAGAATGTTCTCCACAGTACATCTGTAGGAATTTGCTACAGCCTTCAGTGACATACCAAATTTCCTCAAACTCCCAATGAAATATAGCCACTGTTGTGCTTTTTTGTAATTGCATCAAAATGTTGGGCTCAGCATAGATTCTCAAAGATGTTGACACCCAGAAACTTGAACTTCTCATATTTTTCACTTCAGATCCCTCAATGACGACTGGTGTGTGTTTCTGCGACTTCCCCTTCCTGAAATCCACAATCAATTCCTTGATCTTAATGACGTTGAGTGGAAGGTTGGTGTTGCAACACTACACAACCAGCTGATCTATCTCACTCCTGTATGCCCCCATGACACCATCTCAAATTCAGCAAACAGTCGTCTCATTAATAAAGTGAAAGTTGACATTTGAGCTGCCCGTACCCACACAATTGTGGATGTAGAGAGAGTAGAGTAAATTTCAAAGTAAGTTTATTATCAGAGTACATATCTGTCACCATATACATCTCTGAGATTCAGTTCCCTGCAGGTAATCACAAGTAAGTACAAGAAACACAATAAAATCAATGAAAGACCCTACTGACTACAACAACCAATGTGCAAAAAAAACCCACAAATACAAAAAAGAAAATAATAAATAAGCAGTAAGTGTTGAGAACGTGAGATGAAGAGTCCTTGAAAGTGAGTCTAATTCGCAGGAACAATTCAATGATGGGGTGAGTGAAGTTGAGTAAACTTAGCCCATCTGGTTCAAGAGCCTGATGGTTAAGGAGTATCAGCTATTTCTGAACCTGGTAGTGCAGGTCTTGAGGCTCCTGTACTTTCTGCCTAGTGGCAGCAGTGAGAAGAGAGAAGCCTGGAGGTTGGGCATCCTTGATGATGATTGCTACTTTCCTTTGACAGAGCTCCATACAGATGTCCTCAGTGGTGGGGAGGGCTTTACCTACTACTTTTTGTAGGCTTTTCCATGCAAGGGCATTGGTGTTTCCACACCAGCCCATGATGCAACCAGTCAATATACTCTCCACCACACATCTCAAGAAGTTGTGGGGTCATCAGAGTTTTAGATGAAATGCGAAATCTTTGCAATCTTCTAAAACGGTAGAGATGCTGCCACGCTTTCTTTGTAATGGCATTTAGGTCCTGGACCCAGCACAGATCCTCTGAAATAATAACATCAAGGAATTTAAAGTTGTTGGCCCTCTCCAGCTCTAATCCCCCAATGAAGACTGGCTCATGGACCTCCAGCGTCCAACTCCAGAAGTCAATAATCATCTCCTTAGTCTTGCTGATGTTGAGTGAGAGGTTATTGTGGCATCACTCAATGTCCTTCCTATATGCTGATTTGTCACCACTCTTGATTCGGCCATTGACAGTGGTGTCATCAGCAAACTTAAATATGACATTGGAGCTGTGCTTAACTTCAGTCATAAGTATAAAGCAAGTAAAGTAGGGAGCTAAACACAAAGCCTTGTGGTGCACCTGTACTGAGGAAGATTGTGGAGGAGATGTTGATGCCAATCTGAACTGATTGGGGTCTGCAAGTGAGGAAGTCGGGGATCGGGTTGCACAAGGAGGTATTGAAGCCTAGGACTTAAGGCTTAATTTTGAGGGGATGATAGTACTGAATGCTGAGATGTAGTCAATGAAAACCATCCTGATGTATGCTTCTTTGCTGTTCAGATGTTCCAGGATTGAGCGAAGAGCAGATAAAATGATGCCTGCTGTTACCCTGTTGTGTTGATAGGCAAATTGGAGTGTGTCCAAGTTGCTTCTCAGGCAAGAGTTGATACGTTTCATTACCAGCCTCTCAAAGAACTTCATCACCATGGCTAAGCACACATCCTTGAGGAGCATCAGTATTGATTGTCAGTGAAGAGATGTTATTTCTGATCCACACAGACCGTGGTCTACTGCTGAGGAAGTCAAGGATCCAGTTGCAGAGGGAGGTACAGAGACCCAGGTTTTAGAGCTTGTTGTTTAGAACTGACGGTATGATTGTGTTGAATGCTGAGCTGCAGTCAATAAACAGAACAAAATCAGTTCCAATATGGGTTTTGCTCTCAGCCACTTCCTCTTTGTGTTTTGCCTTTCTGTGTTTGTGTCCTGATGTCTTGTTGCAGTTCTTAAGACTCACAGGTGATATTGTGGACATCTCTGCCTTAGACAGAGCTGTACTGTTGAGCTTTCTGTGGCTGCAGCTGTTCGTGCAGGCATGGCATAATCGCTACATGACAGCCACATCAATACACCCTTTAATTAGCAATTTCAACGTCCCAGGATCACAGAATATGATAACAAATTTACCAGTTAGGCTACTGGACCCGCAGTCAGAAAGTCTTAGGATGTGAATTACGATCTTACCATTAAAGCTGGGGAACTTAAACTCAAATAATTAAGTATTTTTAAAAGACTGCAATTAGTAATAAAGGCCCTAAATCCACTGCACTACTGTAAAGATCCTAAACCCATGAGATTCTGCAGATGCTCAAAATCTAGAGCAGCAAACACGAAACACTGGAATAACTCAAGACTGATGAAAGTTCTCTACTCAAAATGTAGGCTGTTTATTTCCCTCAATAGATGATGCCTGCTGAGTTCCTTCAGCATTTTGTGTGTATTATAAAACAGACACCTCATTCACTAATGTTTTCTAGCAGTGGATGCCCACCACTCTGACCCTCACAGACCTCTGTGACTGTGTCACACAAGGTGGTTGAATCCTAATTGACTTGTCAGATCAGGAGCAATTAGGAATGGTCAATAACTGCTAGCATTTCCAATATTCAATGAATAAGTCAATGATAATTGAACTGCTCTGAAGTTTTCAAAAAAAGCAGAAAACTGAAATAGAAACAGGAAATGCTGGTAGAGCAGCTCAGACATCATCTGTGGAGAGATGCTCTGAAAACTTGTCTTACAGTCATTTCACAAAGATGTATGTTAAACCAACTTCAGGAAAGTGAGCATTCAGAAGTACATAACCCAGTAAAATAAAATGATCCTTGTTAGCTAGCCCAAAGGGAAACCCCATTCTCTAAATAGTGCCAAGTTCTGAAGTAGTTTATTATGTGACTTTAGTTGTTTCTTTATCACAACAAAATTTGCTTAATATGGGAGGTTTATTGCACAGTTTGTTGCAGTAAAAAGCTTGCATGAGCTTCTGATCCAGCAGGTCTAGCTGGTTTGGTTTCACTGGCAAAATGGTTGAGCTTTATTGTCCCCTTGTGGTCGCAGGTGATATTGAAGCTGGAAGGATTCAGTGCTGAGTGGTTTTATTTGTATCTAAGTTGATTATCACTGACCATTTTCCAATTTAGGAAAATGTTCACTGCATTGCTATGGAAACTTTAATAAAATGATTCAGAGGCCTATGCAAGTGAGTATAGGAGGCCAATGTAGATTAGATGAGTTATTTACATAGTGGCTAGTAACTGGTTGCTGGTCACTTGAGTTCTCCACTCTGACCTCAGCAACTCACATATTAATATTACACCAAAGCTCAATATAAATTTAAGGAATAACACTTCATCTTGTTACAGACCTTGACAGGTTTTCACCTCAACTATGGATTCAGCAATTTCCGTCAAAACCACCACTCCCAGTTTCTCAGATACCAGATGCTGCTAATCATTCTGCTGCTGTAGCTATTTACAGCTCCTCTGGCTTCAAGTACACATTAAAATCCCCGACTTACCAGACTGCTACTTGTACCTTTACTACTAAGTCTTGTCTTGTATCACCATCCCGACACTGGTGCTCTGCAGGGTTGCCGGCTCTGTCCCCCACTTTATTTCTCGTTTGTTCATGACTCTGGCCATTTCAGTGTCAACTCAATATTCAAGTTGTCCGATGACACCACTGTTATAGGTTGGATCAACAACAAAAATGAGACAGAGTTCAGGAAACAAGAGGAATTCTGCAGATGCTGGAAATTCAATCAACACACATCAAAGTTGCTGGTGAACGCAGCAGGCCAGGCAGCATCTCTAGGAAGAGGTACAGTCGACGTTTCAGACCGAGACCCTTCGTCAGAGTTCAGGACTTATGTTATGACATCAGAACAACCACCTAGCCCTTCATGTTAGCAAAGCAAATGGGCTGATTGTTGACCTAAGGAAGCAGGGGAGGTGAAAATGGAATTGGTTTATTATTGTCACATGTACTGGGGTATAGCGAAAGATTGTCTTGCCTACTCTTCATGCAGATCAATTTATTACATAGTGCATTGAGGTAGTACAAGGTAAATCAATAAAAGTGCAGAATAAATTGCAGGAGCTACAGAGAAAGTGCAGTGCAGGTAGACAATTTAGTGGAAGATCATAATGAGGTAGATTATGATCCTAGGGAACCGTTCGATAGTCTTATAACACAGGGATAGAAGCTGTTCCTGATCTTGGTGATTGGTGCTTTTGGGCTTTTGTATGTTTTTCCCAATGCGAGAAGAGAGAGGAAAGAATGTTTAAAGTTCAAATTAAGTTTATTATCAAAGTACATATATGTCCCCATATACAGCCCTGAGATTCATTTTCTTGTGGGCATACTCAGTTGATATAAGATAGTAACCACAGCAAAATCAATGAAAGACCGCCCATCTAAGGCATTCAACCAGAGTGCAAAGGCAACAAACTGCGCAAATACAAAAAGAAGAAAAAATAGTAATAAATAAATAAGGAATTAATATCAAGAACATGAGATAGTGAGTCCATTGCTTGTGGGAACATTTCAATGATGGGTCAAGAGAAGTTGATTCTTTGGTTGAAGAGCCTGATGGTTGAAGAGTAGCAAGTTTTCCTGAACCTGATGGTGTGAGTCCTGAGGTCCTTCTTTTTCCTGATGACAGCAGTGAGAAGAGAGCATGTCCTGGTTGGTGGAGATCCCTGATGATGGATGCTAACTTTCCTGTCACAGGATTTCATGTAGATATGCTCAATGGTTGGGAGGTCTTTGCCCGTGATGGACTGGGCTGTATCCACTACTTTTTGAAGACATTTCTATAAAAGGACATTGGTGTTTCCACACCAGGCTGTGATGCAGCCAGTCAATATACACACCACTAAACATCTGTAGAAGTTTGTCAAAGTTTTAGATGTCATGCCAAGTCTCCACAAACTCCTCAGGAAGTAGAGGCACTGCTGTGTTTCTTCATAATTGTACTTACGTACTGAGCCCAGGACAGTTCCTCTGGAATAACAACTGAACTTAAAGTTGCTAACCCTCTTCACATCTGATCCTCCAATGAGGACTGGCTCATGGACCTCTCGTTTCCTTCTCCTGAATGTTTGGGGTGCGTGTGGTCATTGATAATGTTGGCTTCTTTCTGAGGTAGCAAGAATTATAGAGGGAGTCCATGGAGGCTGATTTCTGTTGAGTGCTGAGCTGTGTCCTCAGCTCCAGTTCCTTGTAGACAAGGGCAGATCAGTTGCCATAGCAAACTATTATACGTTCAGATAGGATGTTTTCTATGGTGCTTTGATAAAATTGGTAAGGATCTGCAGAGACTTGCTAAATTTCTTTACCCGTCTGAGAAATTAGAAATATTGGTGAGATTTCTTGACCATGGAGTTTGCATGGTTGGATCAGGACAGGCTATTGGTACTGTTTACTCCTAGGAACTTAAGTCTCTCAACCTCACACCATTGATGAAGACAGGAGCATGTGGTCCAACCCCCTTTTTGAAGTCAATTGATTTTGCTGACATTGAGGGAAATGTTGTCAACTCACTGTTATTTGAGATATCGTCCACCATAATGGGGTAATCTGCAAGCTTGTAGATGGTTTTGAGCAGAGTCCGGCCACACAGTCATGAATGTATAGGGAGTACAGTAGGAGGCTGAGGATGCAGCCTTCTGGGGCACCAGTGTTGAGAATAATTATGGTGGAGGTGTTGCTGCCTATCCTTACTGAATGCAATGTATTGGTCAAGAAGTCAGGGATGTTCCAGAGATGAGTGAGGGCCAGGGAGATGATTTCCACTATCAACCTGTTTAGGTGTTTGGCAAATTGCAGTGGGTTGAGGTTGTCTGAAAAGCTGGAGCTGATGCGTACCATGACCAGCTTCTCAAAGCACTTCATGGTGGTAGATGTCAGAGTCACTGGGTAGTAGTCATTAAGCATATTACCTTGCTTTTCTTAGTTACCAGGATGATAGTGGTTTTCTTAAAGCAAGTGGAAACTTCAGACAGAAGCAGGGAGAGGCTAAAATGTCTGAACATACCTCTGCCAGCTAATTTGCACTGGCCATAAGAACGCAGCCAGGGACACCAGTTAGGCCTGATGCTTTCTGGAGGTTCACTCTTACTTATCACCTCTACTCTGGCATAGACCACCAACAGCAGCTCACCAGAGTCCTCTGTCCTGGCCCAGTCTTTCAAGTTGTCCCCACGTGTAGCCCATCATACACCTTCAAAGTTCAAAGTATATTTATTATCAAATAATGCATACATTATACAATCTTAAGATCTGTCTCCCTACAGGCAGCCACAAAACAAAGAACCCATTAAAAATAAACAGAAGTTGCAGTGAGAGAAAAAAACAAATCTTGCAAACAATGAAAGTAAGCAAATAACATTCAGAACAACTGTGAGTCCATAGACATGAAGCCCCGAGCAGGCCATAGCCTCAGCCTTATTTCAGTGCAGAGCCAAGTAAACGCAGACATCCCACCCCTCTCGGAAGTTCCAGGAGTCTCCCGCATATTGATAGCGGCTCCCTGACACCCGCAAATTATACACAATATCCCAGCAATCGTTTTTTTTTCAGAGCGAGCGAGCGAGGGGGGGAGAGGGACAGAGAGAGCGAGTGACAGACATAGCGAGAGTGACAGAGAGCACATCCTGATCGGTCTCTCTTTGTGGTAAATAGACCTATCAGTTTTCTCTGTGGGTGGGCTTTACAGTCAACCTCTCTCTCTCTTTCATTGTCCATCAGTTCAGTTTAGTGTCCTGCAGAGCCATGGCAGAGTGTTCCAAAAAAAGAAAATATAAAATGTTCTTCACGCCAGACCACACTAAAGTGTACCCCTGCCTAATAGGGGTCAAAAATAATGACAGTGTTGCTCGCTGTACTGTTTGCAACAGTGACTCTTCTATTGGCCATAGTGGGTTAAACGACTATAAAAGACATGTTGAGGTGAGTCCTGGATTATGTCTCAACTAACCTTGAAGGACTGGTGCCAAACTACAGAAGTTTGCCAGTTGATGAGTTCTGGGGGAAGCTGTCCAAAGTAAAATCTGTGAGCACAGGGCAGTTGAGATTCAAAGAGCTCTGCCAGTTGATGAAGCTGCTTTTGGTGCCGCCAAATTCTAATTGTGATGTAGAAAGGGCATTCAGCATGGAGTGTCACATTAAGACAGAATTCAGAAGTCAGCCGTCTCATAAAACACTTGTGAATCTGATGTCTTGCAAAATTAACAAATTCACTGACACAGACTGCTATGAGGTTGAGACCCCCCCAAAATGAGGCTGAGACCTCCCTGAAATGAATGTCACGGAGCAGCAAGCAGAACCAGCCTTCCCCTTGCCTTTTGTCTCAACGCCCTGCCTTTTCAATCCATCTGGCCCAGGATTTAAATCATTAGAACATCGGGTTGTTTCTCTCACTAGGACTTGGGTACTATTACGTTGATACACTCTGGGCCTAGACCCTGCCACCACGGTTTTGGCCTGAACCTGACATTTCCAAATCGGCCTGGCACTTTGATTGAACAAACCTCGCACTCTCGGTTTAGGTGGATGGCCTCGAATCTGCTGTTCCTCCCCTCCAACTTTGCTCCACTCCGCTCATCCCGACTTTGCCTTGAACATGCTTTATCCTTGCCTTGCACCCACACGCTTCAACCCTTGACTCAGCCTCGCCTCTCCATTGTTTGCAGTCATCGTTCACCATAGATTTTACAAGAAAAAGTGCTATTAAGTAAGTATTTAGTTCTATTCTTTGTTTCATTTGCTGCCTGCGAGTAGTCACTGGGCCTCACCAATGTCATCTTAAACAGAAGATTCGTCCACTCCAAGGGATGAGGTCTTTGGAGCTCCTATGGACTTTACTGTAGTTCTGGGATTTAACAGGATGGGGTGACTAGCCCCATGCCCAACCCTCCTCCTTTTGCAGCAGGGCTTCAGACCGTCCATAGTAGAATTGCAGGTTTGGTCTGCGAAAGACTAATCTTACGGCCACAACAGTGACTGTGGATTTAGGTGCATTAGAGGCTGTCAGAGTGGTGACATACCGATCACCCTCTTTTCAAAACATGCAGAAGACCATAAGACATACAAGTAGAATTGGGCCATTCAGCTCATCGAGTCTGCTTCTCCATTCATTCCGTCATGGCTGATCCCGGATCCGACTAAACCCCATACACCTGCCTTCTCGCCATATCCTTTGATGCCCTGACCAATCATGAAATGATTAACTTTCATTTTAAATATACCCACTGTCATGTACCCCATGACGGGTTAAAGAACCAGCAGAAATAGAAAACACTTTGGAGTCTGGTATCGCTGTTAACATATGCTATTTTTATTAGTAACTATATAATACAGTCATCTATAACCGGATAAATCAAACCAAGTTACCAGTGTTACATGTATATATGTGTGCAAATATAACTCCCAAACTATTGAGTTTGGGGAAAACAAGGCTTAGAGTCTTGAGATGGTAAAGTATGAAAGTTCAGTTCATCCATGGAATAGGTGATGAGAGAGAGATATTTGTAATCCAGGGTAAATGTCGAGAGAAGGCAATTACATTGATATTCCATAGATTCCATGACAGCAATACAAAATAACAATAGTAGTAGGTTTTATCTCCAAAGTTGTTCCAATCCACACACGAAATATCACTGACAGTGATCTTCAATGAATATCCTTTCAACGCAAGTGGCACCACACCCGAATTCAGCTACGGGTCATTCCAAAGTGGTGGCCACAGGATACTCCAACAGGATCCACATATGGATTATCACCAACAGTAGCTTATCTCTAAGGGGACCCTCTTCAAGGGAACCAACCCCAAACACGCAACGTGATAGCCACTTATCCAGTTCCACGACATACGAAATAACTCCAACAGTGATTTGCCACAGGGGTGCCTTTCTTCAGTGAACTACCACACCCAAACAAGGGTAACACACAAGTGGTATTCATAAAAGTACTCCCCTCACCAGAGAACCCACTCTTGTGGATTAACTACGTGACAGTCACACCTTCATATTCGAATGGAACTCAAACTCACCCTTACAGGCTACTTAGAGAGAGAGTGTCCAAACAGTGACCTCTTTGTCACTAGGTTTCTTCTGTTTCAAATCTTCCTCTCCCCTCTTCTCTTCCTTTAAAGTCACCAAATGTAACCACAACAAGGAGACCGTTTTCCTGTGCTGGAGTTATCAACCCAGGTGAGGGTTGGACTCATGAATAACTCCCCACCGGTCACACCTTTTCCGCACTGCGAGAGCCACTGATCGATTCACCTGACCAATCCTCCAAACACCCACCTTTCTGTGGGCACATAAAGCTCATCCAGTGTCCAAAACCATGTGTCTGTGAGTCTATCATCTGACCTTCTATTTATCTCATCATGCTGAACACCAGCTGTCCATCAAGTAGCTCCTCCCTTCTCTCTCTGTAAGAACACAGAAGCTGGCTGTGTCCTTGCATAAACATGCTGCAGAGAAACCATAACACCATCTCAAAGCAGTCTTCGCCTCTCTCTCTCTCTCTCTTAATAACAAAGTGCTTGTGTTGAACAACTCTCTCTCTCTTTTTAAGGTATAGTCCATAAAACATATGACCCCTAGGGGTACATAACACCATGGATTTGGCCTCCACAGCTGTCTGCACCTAAGTCCCTCTGCATCTCTGATGTTTGACTCTACAGATTCACTACTCTGGCTAAAAATATTCCTCCTTACCTCTGTTCTAAAAGGTCACCCCTCAATTTTGCGGCTGTGTCCTCTAGTTCTGGACACCTCCACCATAGGAAACATCCTCTTCACATCCACCTTATCTAGTCCTTTCAACATTTGGTAGGTTTCAATGAGATCCCCCCACCCCTGTATTCTTCTAAATTCCAGTGAGTACAGGCCCAAAGCTGCCAAACGCTCCTCCAGTGTTAACCCCCTTCATTCCCAGAATCATTCTCATGAACCTCCTCTGGACCATCTCAAATGACATCACATGCTTTCTGAGATGTGGAGCCCAAACCTATTGACAATACTCCAAGTGTGTCTTGACTAGTATCTTATAAAGCCTCAGCATTATCTCCTTGTTTTTACATTCTATTCCCCTTGAAATGAATGCCAACATTGCATTTGTCTTCTTAACCACAGACTCAACCTCTCAATTAATCTCTGGGAGTTGCAAGAGGACTCCTAAGTCCCTCTGCACCTCTGATGTTTGACTCTTCTGCCCATTTAAACAATAGTCTGAACTATTGTTCCTTTTACCAAAATGTATTTTCATACATTTCCCAACACGGTATTCCATCTCCCACTTTTTTTTGCCCATTCTTCCAAACTGTTGAAGTACTTCTGCAATCAGCACTACCTACCCCTCCACCTACCTTCATATCATCTGCAAACTTTGCCACAAAGCCATCAATTCCATTATCTAATCATTGACAATGTGAAAAGTAACGGTCTCCTGCCTGTCAGCCATTCCTCTACCATGCCAGTATCTTTCCTGTAATGCCATGGGATTTTATCTTGTTAAGCAGCCTCATTTGTGGCACCTTACTAAATGCCTTCTGAAAATCCAAGTAGATGATATCCACTGCCTCTCCTTTGTCCACCCTGCTTGTAACTTTCTCGAAGAACTCTAATAGATTTGTCAGGCAAATTTACAGAAACCATGATGATTTTGACATTTTATCATTAGTCTCCAAGTACCTTAAAACCTCATCCATAATAATGGTCTCCAACACTTTCCCAACTACTGAGGTTAGGGTAACTGGCCTATAATTTCCTCCCTTTTGCCTTCCTCCCTTCTTAAAGAGTGGAGTGACATTGCAATTTTCCAGACCTTTGGAACCATACCAGAAACAAATGATTCTTGAAAGATCATGACCAATGCATCTGCTATTTCTTCAGCAACCTCCTTCAGAACTCTGGGATGTAGTCCATCTGGTCCTGTTGACTTATTCACCTGAAGACCTTCGAGTTTGTCTTGCACTTTTTCCTTTGTAATAGCAATGACACTCACTCATACTCCCTGACACTCACAGATCTCTGGCACACTGCTAGTGTCTTCCACAGTGAAGCGTGATGCAAAGTATTTATTTAGTTCATCTGCCATTTTTTGTCCCCCATTACTACCTCACCAGCATCATTTTCCAGAGGTCCAATATTAACTCACCTCCCTTTTACTCTTTATATAACTAAAAGCTTTTAGTATCTTGTTTTATATTATTGGCTAGTTTGCCCTCATATTTCATCTTTTCCCTTCTTATGGCTTTTTTGGCTGCCTTTTGTTGGATTTTAAAAACTTCCCAACCATCCAATTTCCCACTCACTTTTGCTACATTACATGCCCTTTCCTTGGCTTTTATGCAGTCTTTAACTTCCCTTGTCAGCCATGGTTGCCTACCCCTGCCGTTTGAGAATAACTTCTGAGGGAGATGCCTATCCTGCGCTTAGTGAACTTTTCCCAGAAACTTCAGCCACCTCTGCTGAGACGTCATCTCCACCAGTATCCCCTCCAATCCACCTGGGCAAGCTCCTCTCTCAAACCTCTGTAAATTTCTTTATTCCATTGTGATACTGATACATCTGCTGTATGATTCTCCCCCTCAAATTGCGATATGAATTCAATCATATTATGACCACTGGCTCCTAAGGGTTCCTTTACCTTAAACTCCCAAATAAAATCTGGATTATTACAACACCCAATCTAAGATAGATATTGAAGACCCCCATTGCAATTATGTCATTACCCTTATTACATGCCATTTTCAGCTCCATTTGCAATCTGAATGCCACATCTTTGCTACTATTTGGAAGTCTTTATATGATTCCCATAATCATTTCTTTATACTTGCAGTTTAACTCCACCCACAAAGATTCAACATTCTCTGATCCTATGTCACCTCTTTCTGGAGATGTAATTCCATCTCTTACCAATAGAGCCACACCACTGCATATGCCTTCCTGCCTGTCCTTTCGATAAAAAGTATATCCTTTGATGTTAAGCTCCCAACTATGACCCTCTTTGAGCCACGACTCAGTGATGCCTACATCATACCGACCAGTGCCTAATCACAGCAGGAGTTCATCCACCTTATTCCAAATACTATATCCATTTAAATACAACACCTTCAGTCCTACGTTCTTCGCCCTTTTGAATTTTACCTCTGTGGTACAGTTTATCTTCCTGCATTGTCTGCATTTGTAACCAATCATTGGCTTGTCCTTCCTTATATTCGTTTTACACCCATCATCTACTTATAAACCTGCTGGCTCATCCTCAGCTGTATCATAATGGTTCCTATCGCCCTGCCATATTAGTTTAAATCACTCCCAACAGCTCTACCAAACCTACCTGCAAGGATATTGGTCCCTTTTGTACAGGTCACACCTGCCCCAGAAGAGGTCCCAATGATGCAGAAATCTGAATCCCTGACTCCCGGCCACACTTATCTGTCACCTCATTCTATTCCTGTCCTCACTGTCATGTGGTACCGACAGCAATCCCAAGATTACTACCCTGGAGATCCTGCTTCTCGGCATCCTTCCTAACTCCCTGTATTCTGTTTTCAGGACCTCTTCCCTTTTTCAACCTATGTCGTTGGTACCAATATCTACCACGACTTCCAGCCACTCACCCTCACTTTTCAGGATATTATGGACACATTCAGAAACATCACGGACCCTGGCACCTGAAAGGCAAACTACATCCGTATTTCTTTTTCGCATCCACAGAATCATCTATCTGTCCCCCCAACTATAGAGTCCCCTGTTATTACTGCCATCCTCTTCAGTTCCCTACCCTTATGAGCCACAGGGCCAGATTCAGCGCCAGAAGTACAG
This sequence comes from Mobula birostris, assembly GCF_030028105.1. NCBI lineage: Eukaryota > Metazoa > Chordata > Chondrichthyes > Myliobatiformes > Myliobatidae > Mobula > Mobula birostris. The sequence goes on along the minus strand of NC_092370.1, from coordinate 115,554,892 downwards.
CTGCTGTTGCACAGAATGCAGTAAGCTCATTGGGAACAGATATGTTGTTGGTGCTTCAACCCAATTGTGTTTAATAGCCCAATCCAACATGTAAGGTCTGCCATACATAAGGGCTGGTCTGGGTATCAATTTTGGACTGGTATTGTGTCTTGATATCTTTGATAACTTTACGGAGGTTGTATCTTAGTTTTTTTGTGGATGTCATTGTCACCTGATTTGAATGCTGCAGTAGGGAGTTGATCTCCTGGTTCATCCATGGTTTCCAATTTGGGAACAGCCAAATTCACCTCTTTGGTACACGGTCCATAGCACACTTACTGATAAAGTCTATAATGATGTCAGCTTACTCACCTTGGCTGGAGTTATTAATTTAGGTTTTGGTGAATTCAACCATGTCGCCATCAATTGGGCTGGTTTAGAAATGGTTGAGAGCTTTAAGTTCCTTGGCATCCATGTCACCAGCAACCTCTCCTTGTCCCTCCAGAATGATGCAGTAGTCAGGAAAGCACATCAACATACATACATTCTTGGGTGTCTGAGAAGATTCCAAGGATTCCCAGATGCACTATAAAAAATAGTTACACCACAGCAACTGCTTTGCTCTCATCATTGGAACCTAAACATAGCCCAGTCCGTCACAAGCTCATCACTCCTTTCTATCTTGTCCATCATCCTAGTGTGTTGCTCTTGGAAGACTAACAGCATTATCAAGATTCCCTGCCACCCTGGGCATTCCCTTTTCTCTCTTCTATCTCCTGGGAGAAGATACAATAGCTTGAAAGCTCAGACAATCAGACTCAAAAACAACTACAGTACTCCCTCACAGTTATCAGACTTCTAAACCAATCAACTCTTTCACAAACCCCTCCTGGTGGTGCTTGCACGCTCTCGAGCCCTTCACTCTACCTCTTCCGTTACTGTCACTTTAGCATTTCTTTTTGCACTTTTAAATAGCATTACTATACTTCGTATGACCACACTTGTATAAAATCTGATTTATCTCTAATGCATTCCAGTTCTGAAGAAAGACATTGACCTGAACTTCACTCAATTTCTCAGTGCACAGTCTCTGATTTACTGAGTTTACCCAGCAGTTTCTGACTTTATCATTCTTACCAATAGGATATGTGTTATGTTTGTAATTCATAGGAAGACAAGGGAGGCCAAAATGTGAGTCCAACTTTGTGTTTTACTTGGTGCGAGGTGAGCGTGTACCAAGTGGTATTTATACATATTCACGTATTTATACATATAACCCATAATGAATTATATAAACAAAGAATGATTAATGAAACAATATATTTACAAGTTTACTCAAACATTACTGAAATATTAAATACACCGCATTCCTCCGTGGTTAGCTATGAACCCCAACTCAATAGAGAATGCATCTCAACTATATACACAGTGTACTACATAATACAACTACTACAGCATTTGTTGTTGTTCAGTCACTTAGTCGAGTCCGACTCTTCAAGACCTCAAGAACCACAGGGTTATCATGGCAAGATACAGAAGTAGATTGCCAGGCCTTTCTTCTGCGCAGGTATCACTGCTGCCCAGGTTGGGACTCGGCTGGGTTTGAACTCAGGACTATTTGCCTTGAAATCCAGTGCTGATGCCACTACACCACCAGGCGGCTCTACAGCATAGTGAATTTTAAATTGTCCCATTCTGCCTAAAAATTTAACTGCTGTGGAGGCTTTCTTACTCTTGTGGGACAAAGTCTTTCCTTCCAAGGGGTTCACTCTGCTTGGCAGGTGAGAACTGTGGCTGTGAAACCATCTCAGGTTCTGGAGTCTCCTCCTTGGTGGTTGTAGGAGTTGACTCTGGGCCTGCAGGAACTGATTCTGATCGTAGTAGCCAACTTTCTTCTCTAACAATTGACTTTGCTCTCCTCAACTGATCAATGTGTTGTCTCCAGATAATATCAAACACTATCTCCAACGTGTAGGAGAGTGGTCCAGTTCTGTCCTTTATCTTTTGAGTACCCACTTTTGATCACCTTTGTAGTCTCTTGCCAGGATCGTTTGCCCAGGAGTGAAACATCGAGCCTCCTTGTTTGAGGAACCTTCAATTTGCCTCAAATGCTTGCCTTACATATTCCTTCGGAGATTGAGTTTGGGGAGATGCAAGCATGAGCGCAAGGGATGACCCAGGAACACCATAACTGGTGAGTTGTTGGTTGTGGAATGTGTAGCATTACAATATGCGAGGAGAACATTAGCAAGCTTCTGGATCAGTGTTAGTGTAGTCTGCCCTGCTGACATTGACAGCAGTGGGTTCTTTAGGCTGTGGACAAACCTCTGTCATTGGGTGGTAGGGTGCAGATGTAATGTCTTATTCCATTCATTTTTAGGAATGACTGAAACTGTTCCCCAACAAACTATGGCCCATTATCAGTGACTAAGTGTTCTGGAACACCAGTCCTTGAGAAGAGGCTTTTCAACACATCAACTGTGTGCAAGGCTGTAGTGAAGGCTATTGGGAACACTTCTGACCACTTTGTAGCTGCATCCACTACTACCAAGAAATTTGTGCCCATGTATGGTCCGGCAAAATCCACATGAATCCTTTGCCATGGCAATGCAGGCCATTCCGAAGGAGGGAGAGTCGCTGTTCTTGGCATCTTCTGGACATGCTGGCATCTCATACAGTGCATGACAAGCTGCTCAATCTGCTGATCCATCCCAGGCCACCAGACAAAGCTTCGAGCCAATGCTTTTATTTTCATCATACCTAGATGACCGGCACAAAGCACCTCTAACACTTTAGCTCTCGGCTTGGATGGTACAACTCTCAATCCCCATCAAGAGCAAGTTCATCCCAGTGCTGGTAGAAATGGGGGAACTGGAGTTTCTGTTGTACATTCCAGCTATTTTTGGTGGCCATGTAGACCTAAGACAGTGTGGGGACTTTTCTGGTTTCCATTTGGATTGTCTCTGCCACAATAGGGAGGCTTTTGATTTGCGTTTGGGAGAATACATCAAGAGGAGTGTCTTTTTTAGTAAATTCCTTTGGTTCTTCTTTTCCAAGGGTAAACAGGATAATCCTCTCCCATTCTTGCACAATATTATGTTTTGTAACTTCAAAACGTTAAACTAATTCAAAGGAAGAGACAGGACTCCAAAATGTGACTCCAACCATGTTTCAATTTAAGCGAGGCACGCATGTATCACATGGTAGTGTGATGATGTATGCAATTCATGTATTTTTACATATAGCCATAATGAATTATATAACCAACAAAGAATGCTTAACCAAACAATATATCTACAAGATTACTCAAATATTAAATTATTAAAAACACAACTATGTGTCTTGCCAAACTCCTTTCTATAAAACTTTGAAAGTCAACAGAGCATGGAAACATTTTCCTCTCATCAGCATGTGATATGGCGTATTTGTGAAGTGAAGGAGCAGTGTGCATTGATCATGGAAACTTCAAAACCATGACAACAACATTACAGAGTGGGACAGAAAGGGCAAGCATTCATGCAGGAATGATGGACTGTTTAGCCTTATGCACTGATTTAGATGCTTCCACTTATTAACTGTGATTCTATTAATCGACCAATGGCATTTTATTGAAGGAACATTCAATCAGTACGCAATAGAGAAACTGCTATCTTTGGAATCTGGAGTCAGAAATGGGCCTTGGATCTACAGTCCTCTGGCTTAGAGACAAGCCATAGTTGACACAAATATAGGGGATAGCAACAATGAGGATCAATCGCTGGTAAACCCCACTATTATTTTGATCTTCAGAAAAGCTCTCCAACTTGGTGTTTGCATGTTATTTTCCCAAACATTGTACTCTTTGAAAAACTGTGCCTTTTGACCTGATCTTCCCTGAGCACCAGCACAATAATGCTCTTCATTATGCAATTTACTTTTCTCTATTTAGTGCTATAAGTCCATAAGACCAGAAACATAGGAGTAGAATCAGGCCATTCAGCCCATCACGTCTGCTCTGCCATTCAATCATGGCTGATTTTTCCTCTCAATCCCATTCTTCTGCCTTCTGCTCATAACCCTTGACACCCTTACTAATCAAGAACCTATCAACTTCCGCTTTAAATATACTCTACAACTTGTCTTCCACAACTGTCTGTGGTAATGAATTCCAAAGATTCACCACTCAATGGCTGAAGGAATTTCTCTTCATCTCTGCTCTAAAGGGATGTCCTTGTATTCTGAGGCTGTGCCCCCCGATCCTAGATTTCCTAGATGGTAACATCCTCTTCATGTCCACTCTATCTAGGCCTTTCAATATTCAATAGATTTCAATGAATGAGATGACCTCTCAGTCTTTCACACAGGCCCATAGCCAATCATTGCTCCTCATATATTAACCCTTTCATTCCCAGGACCTCTCTTATGAATCTCCTCTGGACCCTCTCCAATGCCAGCACATCCTTTTTCAGATAAAACTGCTCACAATACTCCAAGTGCAGTCTGACCAATGCCTTATAAAGGACGTTGATGTCAATTATATACAGGCCTCCCAACAGTGGCTGGGAGGTGGATCGCAGGTTACAACAGGAAATAGAAAAGGTGAGTCAAAAGGGCAACGTTATGGTAGTCATGGGAAATTTCAACATACAGGTCGATTGGGAAAATCAGGTTGGTAATGGAGCTCAAGAGATTGAGTTTGTTGTATACCTAAGAGATAGCTTTTTAGAGCAGTTTGTCATTGAGCCTACTAGGGGATCAGCTATACTGGATTGGGTGTTATGTTATGAACCAGAGGCGATTAGGGAGCTTAAGGTCAAGCGACTCTTGGGAATCAATGATCACAATATGATTGTGTTCAACTTGAAATTTAATAGGGAGAAAGTAAAGTCTGATGCAGCAGTATTTCAGTGGAGTAAGGGAAATCACAGTGATTTGACAGAGGAGTTGGCCAAAGTAAATTGGAAGGACCTGCTGGCAGGGGTGTCAGCAGAGCAGCAATGGCGTGCATTTCTAGGGAAAAATGAGGAAGGTGCAGGACATGTGTGTTCAAAAAATGAAGAAATACTCAAATGGTAACATAGTACAACCGTGGCTGACAAGGGAAGTCAAAGCTAATGTAAGAACAAAAGAAAGGGCATACAACAAAGCAAAAATTAGTAGGAAGATAGAGGATTGGGAAGTTTTTAAAAGCCTACAGAGAGCAACTAAAAAAATCATTAGAAGGGAAAAGATGAAATATGAAAGCAAGTGAGCAAATAATATCAAAGTGAATAGTAAAAGTTTTTCAAGTATGTTAAAAATAAAAGAGAAATTAGAGTGGATATAGGACCGCTAGAAAATGAGGCAGGAGAAATAATAACAGGGGTCAAGGAAAAGTCTGATGAACTAAATGAGTATTTTGCATCAATCTTCACAGTGGAAGGCACTAGCAATATGCCTGATGTTGTAGGATGTGAAGGAAGAGAAATGGGTGTGGTTACTGTTACAAGAAAGAAGGTGCTCAAAAAGCTGAAAGACCTAAAGGTACACAAGTTACCCAGACCAGAGGAAATGGTAGCGTTAGAGATTGTGGTGGCGTTAGAAATGATCTTTCAAAAATCATTGGACTCTGGCATGGTGCCAAAGGACTGGAAAATTGCATTCTTCCACTCTTTAAGAAAGGAGGAAGGCAGCAGAAAGGAAATTATAGACCAGTTAGCCTGACTTCAGTGGTTGGGAAGATGTTGGAGTCAATTGTTAAGGATGAGGTGATGGAGTACTTGGTGACACAGGACAAGATAGTACAAAGTCAGCATGGTTTCCTTCAGGGAAAATCTTGCCTGACGAACCTGTTGGAATTCTTTGAGGAGATCACAAGTAGGATAGATAAAGGAGATGAAGTGAATATTGTATATTTGGACTTTCAGAAGGTCTCTGACAAGATGCTACACATGAGGCTGCTTACCAAGTTAAGAGCCCATGGTATTACAAGAAAGTTGCTAACATGGTTAGAGCATATGGCTGATTGGTAGGAGGCAGCGAGTGGGAATAAAAGGATCCTTTTCTGGTTGGCTGCCAGTGACTAGTGGCGTTCCGCGGGAGTCGGTGTTGGGACCACTTCTTTTTATGCTGTATATAAATGATTTCGAAGATGGAATAGATGGCTTTGTTGCCAAGTTTACAGATGACATGAAGATTGGTGGGGGGGCAGGTAGTGTTGAGGAAACAGGTAGGATGCAGAAGGATTTGGACAGATTAGGAGAATGGGCAAGAAAGTGGCAAATGAAATACATTGTTGGAAAATGTATGGTCATGCACTTTGGTAGTAGAAATAAATGTGCAAACTATTTTCTAAATGGGGAGAAAATCCAAAAATCTGAGATGCAAAGGGACTTGGGTAGAACACCCTAAAGGTTAACTTGCAGGTAGAGTCGGTGGTGAGGAAGAGGAAGGCAAATGCCATGTTAGCATTCATTTCAAGAGGTCTAGAATACAAAAACAAGGATGTGATGCTGAGGCTTTATAAGGCACTGGTGAGGCCTCACCTTGAGTATTGTGAACAGTTTTGGACGCCTCATCTTAGAAAGGATGTGCTGGCATTGGAAAGAGTCCAGAGGAGGTTCAGAAGGATGATTCCAAGAATAAAAGGGTTATCATATGAAGAATGTTTGATGGCTCTGGGTCTATACTCCCTGGAATTCAGAAGGACGAGGGGGGATCTCATTGAAACCTTTCAAATGTTGAAAGGCCGAGACAGAGTAGATGTGGAAAGGATGTTTCCCATAGTGTGAGTCAAGGACAAGATGGCATAGCCTCAGGATAGAGAGGCGCCCTTTCAAAACAGAGATGCGGAGAAAATTCTTCAGCCAAAGGGTGGTGAATTTATGGAATTCGTTGCCACATGCAGCTGTGGAGGCCAGGTTGTTGGGTGTATTTAAGGCAGAGATTGATAGGTTCTTGATTGGACATGACATCAAAGGTTACGGGGAGAAGGCCAGGAACTGGGGTTGAGGAGGAGATAGAAAAAAAAGAATCAGCCATGATTGAATGTCAGAGCAGACTCAATGTGCCAGATGGCCTAATTCTGCTCCTATGTCTTATGGCCTTATGGTATTATAAAACCTCAGCATCACATCCTTGCTTTTATGTTCTAGTCCTCTCAAAATGAATGCATTTGTAGTGGTCAAAAAGAACTAGCCATATACTTGAAAATAAATATGAAACAATTGAAATCATGAAAGCTTGAGGGGTCTGAACGGGTTGGAAGTGGAGAAGGTATTTCCTCCTGTGGGAGAACCTAGAACGAGACGTCATTATTAAAAGTAAAGGGTTGCCCAAAGAAACTACGGAAATATAGAAGTATAATATGTTACTAGAAGTCTACACACAAACAGGTGACTATACAAACATATAAATAAGCATAATGAAAGCTAAAACTACAAGGATAAACACAAGAAAAACAATCTGGATTCTAATCTAACATTACCTTTCCAAGTGACAATAAATCCTACCTCTCTCCCTCCCCCAAGACTTTTTTTTCCCAATAGTTGCCCTTCTATTGATATCAGGCTCATCGGCCTGTAATTTTCCTGCTTATTCCCACTGCCCTTCTTAAATGGGGAAAAAGCATTATCTACCGTCCAGCTTTCCAGTAGCTAATCCATGACTAAATATAGTGCAAATATTTCTGTAAGGCGCCTACAATTTCCTCCTTTGCTTCTCATAGCAGGCTAGGTTAGGCTTCATTAGGCCCTCAGGATTTGTCCACCTTAATATGTGTCAACATCTCTGACATTTCTGCTTTTTGGATACATACATGTTCCAGATGATCGGTGTACTCCTCCCCATCCTTCTTCCAGGTGAATACCGACAGGAAGTATTCATTCAGGGCAGGACATGTATCTACAGGCTACAGTCAAAGACCTCCATTACCACAGGTATCTGGAGTTGAGGTTATACAAGCGCGTGTGACTAGTTGAATAGCTTACTCCTCCTAATTTATAAATAATTGGCAGCATTATTGGGAGAGGTAGGGGGAATGGGATTAGCTTATACGGCACTGAGGAAGTGACCTCTTTCTATGCAGCAACCATTCCCATGATTCTACAGGGCAGTATATTCACCATATCTCTTTGCATGACTTGAGCAGGCATCTGACTGGAGCTGGAGAACTCATCAATAAGTGTCGTGGGGAGCCTCAACATGGGACATCATGTTCTATGCCATCTGGAGCTTGAAACTTCAAAGTGAGGTGTGATCCTGGTACATGCCCACTGTGGAATGAGTTAAGTCTAAAGAGCCAAGTGTAACTAAACTGCAGATGCTGGAAATCTCAAATTAAAAACAATGATGCTGGTAATACTCAGCAGTATCTGTGGAAGGACAGAGAGTTGATAGTTCATATCTAAAATTCAGATCTCCTTTCTTGCCTATCAGTTTTGACTGTCGTGTATGCCTCCTCTCCAGATAACTTTGCACATAAGTGAAGAATCGGTGTAGTTGCATCGAGCTGTAAATGGCTCTAGGATCAAACTGAATCTCTGGCCTGCGTTGAATTGATGATACTCCCTGGGGTAAACATTAAAGTGCAAATATCAGCAAGTGTTGTTGGCCAAATCAAAGATGGTGATGAATCAGTATCTAGGACGGAGATTGAAAATCTGTTTGAATGGTGCCATAACAACAATCTCTCACTCAACATCAGCAAACCAAAGAGCTGATTATTGTCTATAGGAGGAAGAAACCAGAGGTCCAAGAGGCAGTACTCATCAGGGGATTGGAGGTGGGGGTAGGTCAGTAATTTTAAATTCCTTGGTGTTATCATGTCAGAGGACCAACACAACAACAATGTCCCTACTCTTCTAGAAGTTTGCGCAGATTTGGCCTGTTGTCTAAAAATTTGACAAATTTCTATAGATGTACAGTGGAGAGTGTTCTGACTGGTTACATCATGGTCTGGTATGGAAACACCAATGACCATGAATAGAAAAACCTACAAAAAGTGGTGGACACAGCCCAGTCAATCACAGGTGAAGCCCTCCCCAATATTGAGCATATCAACAAGGAGTGCTGCCACAAGAAAGCAGAATTTCTCATCAAGGACATCTGTCATCCAGACCATGCTCTCTTCTCGCTGCTGCCATCGGGAAAGAGGTATATGAGCTTTATGTCCTACAAACCAGCTTAGAAACAGTTATTACTCTTCAACCATCAGACTCCTGAACCAGTTTGGATAACTTCACTCACATCAACTGAACTGATTGCGTAATCTTCAGGAATGGAAAGGAAGTGGAAGATGTCAGAATTAAAAGGTAGGGGGTGAGGAAGGAGGATTACAGGAAGATAATGGGTGAAGCCAGGTGGGTAGGAAAGGTCAAGTGCTGGAGAGGAAGGGAGAGGAGAGTGGACCATAGGAGAAAGGGAGAGAGGAGGGGCACCAGTGGGAGGTGATAGGCAGCTGAGAAGAGGTAAGAGGATAGAGTGCGAAATAGAAGAAGAGGGGAGAGGGAGGGATTTTTTTACTGGAAGGAAAAATCAATATTCATGCCATCAGGTTGGAGGCTACCCAACCTGATGGCATTAATAGATTTGTTTATGTTTTTCTTCTAAAGTAATTTAACCTTGTTGCTCTGGTAATATTCCAGGTGACAGCTGGAGAATGATCAAGCTGCATCATCCTTAAACCTTAATCCTGAATCAGTATCTGTCTGCTTTGTATTTTCAACTCGTGTCTAAGGGATGCAGCAATCATGGTGAATAGTCTCATGGCACCAAAATTGTCAAATATAATTTTTTCTGGAACTCCACACCAGGCAGTTTCTGAAGACATTCTAGGAAGCTGTGTCTTAATAAGACCATATTTTGATCCTGCATTTTCAAATTAACAGGCAACACTGACAGAGCGCCTCTCCGGTGAATTGAAACATTTTGTTGCTAAGTAGCATGAAAAGTACATTGTGTCATAATTAGGGGAGATTTTTAGTATCTCAGTCACTGCTGTAGAGATCTGACTGTGTCACTTCATCACATCAACCAGTTAAATATTCCGCTCAACTCTTTCTCTGTGAAGATTAGACCATGTAAACATTAGACATAGGAGCAGAATTAGGCCATTTTGCCCATCGAGACTGCTCCTCCATTCCCCCATGGCTGATCCCGGATTCCACTCAAGCCCACACACCTGCCTTCTCGCCATATCTTTTGATGCCCTGACCGACCAGGAAACGATCAACTTCTGCTTTGTATACCCACGCCTCCACCGCAGTCTGTGGCAGAGCATTCCATAGATTTATTACTCTCTGGCTAAAAATATTTCTCTTTATCTCTGTTCTAAAGGGTCACCCCTCAATTTTGAGGCTCTGCCCTTTAGTTCTGGATACCCCTACCAGAGGAAACATCCTCTTCACATCCATCCTATCTAGTCCTTTCAACATTCCGTAGGTTTTGATGAGATCCCCACGCATTCTTCTAAATTCCAGTGAGTACAGGCTGAAAGCTGCCAAATGCTCCTCATATGTTAACCCCTTCATTCCCGTAATCATCCTTGTGAACCTCCTCTGGAATCTCTCCAATGACAACACATCCTTTCTGAGATATGGGGCCCAAAATTATTCACAATACTCCCAAGTGCGGCCTGAGTAGTGACTTATAAAGGCCTAGCATTAACTCCTTGCTTTTATATTCTATTCCTCTGGAAATAAATGCTAACATTGCATTTGCCTTCTTTGCCACAGACTCAATCTGTAAATTAACCTCTGGGGGTCTTGCATGAGGATTCCTAAGTCTCTCTGCACCTCCGATGTTTGAACTTTCTCCCCATTTATATAATAGCCTTCACTATTGTTGCTTTTACCAAAATGGATTATCATACATTTCCCAACACTGTATTCCATCTGCCACTTTTTTGCCCATTCTTGTAAGTCCTGCTGCAATCACATTGCTTCCTCAGCACTACCTACCACTCCACCTATCTTCATACTATCTGCAAATTTTGCCACAAAGCCATCAATTCCATTATCTAAATTATTGACAAACAATGTGAAAAGTAGTGGTCCCAGTACTGACTCCTGAGGAACCCACTAGTCACTGGCAGCCAACCAGAAAAGGCCCCTTTTATTCCCACTTACTGCTTCCTGCCTGTCAGCCATCCCCCTATCTATGCCAGTATCTTTCCTGTGATGCCATAGGATTTTATCCTGTTAAACAATCTCTTGTGTGGGACCTTAACAAACACGTTCTGAAAATCCAAGTAAATGACATCCACTGCCTCTCCTTTATCCACCCTACTTGTTATTTCCTCAAAGGACTCTAACAGATTTGTCAGGAAAGATTTCCCTTTACAAAAACTGTGCTATCTTTGACTTATTTTATCATTAGTTTCCAAGAACCTTAAAACTTCATCCTTAATAATAGACTGCAATGCTTTCCCAACCACTGAAGCTAGGCTAACTGGCCTAAAAAATTTCCTTCCTTTTGTTTTTTTCCCTTCTTAATGAGTGGAGTTACATTTGCAATCTTCCAGTCCTCCGGGACCATGCCAGAAACAAGTGATTCTTGAAAGAGTATGACCAATGTATCTGTTATCTCTTCAGCCAACTTTCTCAGGACTCAGAGATGTAGTCCATCTGCTCCAGGTGACTTATCCACCTTAAGACCTTTGAGTTTGCCTCCCACCTTTTCCTTTGTAATAGCAATGGCACTCTCTCCTGCTCCCTGACACTCATAGACGTCTGGCATACTGCTTGTCTCTACTGTAATGAAGACTGATGCAAAGTACCCATTAAGTTCATCTGCCATTTCTTTGTCCCCATTACTACCTCACCAGCATCATTTTCCAGTGGTCCAATATCAACTCTCACCTCCCTTTTTATATAACTGAAAAAACTTTTGGTATCCTGCTGTATATTATTGGCTAGTCTGCCCTCATATTTCATCTTTTTCCCTTCTTATAGCTTTTTCAGTTGCCTTTTGTTGGATTTTAAAAGCTTCCCAATCATCCAACTTCCCACTCACTTTTTCTACCTTATATGTCCTTTCCTTGGCCTTTATGCAGTCCTTAACATCCTTTATCAGCCATGGTTGCCTACCCCTACTATTTGAGAATTTCTTCCTCTGTGGGACATATCTATCCTGCACCTTCTGAACTATTCCCAGAAACTTCAGCCATCTCTGCTCTGCCGTCATCCCTGCCAGTATCCTCCTCCAATCCACCTGGACAAGCTCCTCTCTCATGCCTCTGTAATTACCTTTATTCGTTTGTGATACTGATACATCTGACTTATCCCTCTCAAATTACAATATGAATTCAATCATATTATGATCACCACCTCCTGAGGGTTCCTCTACCCTAAGCTCCCTAATAAGAACTGGGTTATTATACAACACCCAGTCTTAGATAGCCTTTCCTTGAGTAGGCTGAAGCACAAGCTGCCCTAGAAAGCCATCTCATCGGCATTCAACAAATTCCCTCTCTTGCGATCCGACCTAACCTGATTTTCCCAATCTCCCATTACAATTATGTCATTACCCTTATTACATGCCTTTTCCAGCTCCCTTTGCAATCTCAACCCCACATCTTGGCTACTATTTGGAGGCCTATATATGATTCCCATGATGTTTTTTTACCCTTGCAATTTCTTAACTTCACCCATAAAGATTTGACATTCACTGATCCTATGTCACCTCTTTCAAAAGATGTAATTTCATCTCTTACCAACAGAGCCACACCACCACATATGCCTTCCTGCCTGTCCTTTTCATACAAAATATATCCTTGGATGTTAAGCTCCCAACTATGGCCTTCTTTCAGCCACAACTCAGTGATGCCCACAACGTCATACTGATCAATCTCTAATTGTACGAGTTCATCCACCTTATTCCAGATTCCACATGCATTTAAATACAGCAACTTCAGTCCTGCATTCTTTGCCCTTTTGAATTTTGCCTCTGTGGTACAAGTTAACTCTTCGCTGTGTCTGCATTTGTACTAATCATTGGCTTGTCCTTCCTTACATTCATGTTACATCCATCATCTACTTGTAAACCTGCTGGCTCATCCTCTGCTCTATCATACTGGTTCCCATCCCCCTGCCATATTAGTTAAAACCACTCTCAACAGCTCTAGTAAATCTGCCCATAAGAATATTGGTCCCCCTCGAATTCAAGTGCAACCCATCCCTTTTGTACAGGTCCCATCTGCCCCAGAAGAGCTCCCAATTATCCAGAAATCTGAATCCCAGCACCCTAATCCAATTCTTCAGCCATGCATTTATCTGTCACTTCATTCTATTCCTATCCTCACTGTCACATGGCACAGGCAGCAATCCGGAGATTACTACCCTTGAGGTCCTGCTTCTCAGCTTCCTTCCTAGCTCCCTGTATTCTTTTTTCAGGGCCTTCTCCCTTTTTCTTCCTATGTCATGGTACCAATATGTACCATGACCTCTGGCTGCTCACTCTTCCCCTTCAGGTTATTGTGGACATGTCCAGAAACACCATGGACCCTGGCACCTGGGGGCAACCTACCATCCATGTTTGTTTTTCATGTCCACAGAATCATCTATCTGTCCCCATGTCTATAGAGTCTCGTATTACTGCTGCCATCCTCTTCAGTCCCCTACCCTTCTGAGCCACAGGGCCAGGCTTAGTGCCAGAGGCATGTCTGCTATTGCCTCCCCAGGTAGCTTCTCCTTCCCGCCCACCCCCCCCGCCCCAAACAGGATTCAAGATTATTCATATGTTTAAAAGAAAGACTATTGCAGAAAAAAATTTGAAGTAGGATTCCATTTGTGGTTCAAGCAACTACATAAATAGTAAAAGTAAAGCTTAAGTGATGGTTTGTCAGCTGACCCTTAACCTAGATCACTGAAAGGTTTTCCCTCAGAGTCATTATTTCCCTAAAACGTTCCTAAAACTGCCCAACAGCTTGTAGTTCCAAGGCTGCACTTTGCCTTAAAAGTATTTCAGACACAAGCCTGCAGAGTGAGTGACAGGGAAATGTACTGCTGTTTAAAGCTAATCCAACATTCATATATCCACCCAAACACTTTCTACAGTGTTACTGGAAGGCCATCACTACCTGGAATACGCTGGGGGTAGCTACAAACTTCTACCTGCTGTACATTGTTACCTATTCTTACCTGACATTGTATCTGACCATGGTTTAAATGCAATCTGATCACAGTATCTTTGGCTCCAATCTCCAGGGAAGAGGACTAAAACCTTTACAGACGTAAAGGTTTGAAAGTAGATAACCAAATACTCTGATTTTCATCACACTCTTAATTTTATTTACATATGCTCATGCATCTGTTGTTGAGAAACAACTGGGAGAATTGAAAAGTGTAAAGACCATATCCCAGTTACAGTACAGAAGACCTGTACTCAAGAACTAGCTGTTCCAGAACAGTCACAAATGGCATCATGGAGACAGAAGAGACCACAGATGCAGAAACTTGGAGAGAGAGAAAAAACAAACTATTGAAGGAATTGAGCAGGTCAAGCAGTATTTGTGGAGGCAAAGAGATGTACAAGAGAGCCCAAATATATCCTGTTCGGAAAAAAAAATCCAATCCAGTTATTTACTGTTCAATCAAGCTATTCCCAATCGTCAGCACAGGTGGTGTCATTGACAGTGTTATCGGACTGTACTTACCAATAACCTGCTCATTCATGCCCAGTTTTGGTTTTGTCAGGAGCACTCTGCTCCAGATCTCAATACAGCCCAAGTCCAACATTAACCAAAGGATTGACCTCCAGAGGTGAGGTGGGGCTCCTGCACTTCAAATCAAGGCAACATTTGACTTGGTATGGCATCATGAGTGGGTAAAAATGAAAAAGAAGATAAATAAAATTAGTATTAAAAGGGAAAACACACCAATGGCAGGAGTTACACCATTCTCAAAGGAAGATAATTGTGTTTGTTGGAGGTCACTATCACAGCCCATGGGCAGCGTTTTAGGATAAATCATCTTCAGCTGTTTCATCAAGGGCATTGTATCACAAAGTTGGAAATAGGGATGTCCGCTGATGACTGCACAATGTTCAGTTCCATTCACAACTTTTCAATTAAAAAGCAGCTCATGCCTGCATGCTGCAAGAACAAAAAGGCATGGACTAATAGGTGGCAAGGAACATTCATACCACAAAGATGCCAAACAATCTCCATCTACAAGCAAAGATAGCCAAATCCCCCTTCTTTGACATTTGATGGCATTATCATTACCTAGTGCCCACCAACAATATGCTAAGGATCACTACTGAACACTCAACTGGACCAGCTGAACACATATTATGGCTACCAGAATAAGCCAGAAGCTGGATACATTCCAGTGGGTAACTCACTTCCAATCAACCCAAAGCCTTTCTACAAGGGTACAGACCTGGAATATGATGGAATACTGTCCACTTATTTGCCTATTGAGTTCCATTTCAACAACCCTCAAGAAACGTTAACACCATCCAGTAAAATGAAGCTGCTAGAGTACCCCATTTATCATCGTATATAATCACTTGCTTCATCACCAGCACACAATGACACTTGCGTTTTAACATGCACTGCAACACTACTTCAACAGCTCCTTCCAAACTGCTGGCCTTTTCCCTCAAAGTCAAGGGCAGCAGATACTGGGGCACAGCATCACCTTCAGTTTCCATTCCATCATGCACCATTCCACTTGAAAATATATCACTGAGGATATTATTGAGGCTGAGGATTTGGCATGATTGTATTGAATGGTGCATCAGGCTCTTATGGCTTACCCCCTGTTCCTAATTTGTTTCATGTCACTGAGTCTAAATCCTGGACCTCTGCCACCAATAGCATACTGGAAGCACCTTCCGCATAAGGACTGTTATAGTTCAAGACAGCTCAGGTTATGAATGAGAAATAAATCCAGTGACACCCAGATTCAAAACATGAAAAAGGTAAAAAGCAAGGCATCGCTCACTGGGTCAGTTTTGTATCAGTGCAAAACATACTTTTCAAGGAATGCAATGTATGCAGCCAGTGTTTCTAAAACCCAATGCTCATTTGCAAACTTTACACAAATTTCCCTGATCAAGCTTATTTTTGAGTTGTGTACACATCGAATTAGGCAGTGTTTTTGTTTTGTCTGTAATGAAGACAGTTTTAGAGAGCTGAGTGATTTCTGTAATGGCTGGTACAATGTAGTTGGTCCATGGAATCATTATAATGCTTGACATTCACTTTGAATATAAATATTGTATATTCACAGCCTGCTTATAGCCTCCTTCAATCAACATTAAGCTGAATATGATATATGGTCAGAAAATTAATTTAAAATATTTAATCCTTTTGTGACTGAGAAAATGAGAGTAACTTTAAAGACTTAGTCAACGTCAGGCTGAGCAGTGGGGCAGTGGGCAATGCTCCTGTGGTGGAATACACAGGCTGAGGATAAAGTAACACATCAACTCTACAGTCCTGTGCTGGCATATCTGCTGCAATGTTAAATTCACACCTGACTGCTCTCTCAGGTGGATAAAAAGATTTCATGGTACCTTTGCAAAGTTGCTCATGGAGTATAGGGTAAAATTTTTTGTTCAGTGTCACTGATAGGGTCATAACTACGTGTCCTACTCAAGAACAGTTTCCATATCTCAAAAGAGCATCAGCTGAAAAGCACTTCAGTATGTCCTGCGAAGGCTGTGCAAATGGTCTTTGAGAAATACTGATCCTTCTACATATGTTAAATTAGAAGGAGAAGCAGACATTTGTCTGCACAGCACTTGGAGATTCCAAACCAAATGTCACAACACTGATGTTGCAATTTAGGCGTTATGTTACATTTTAGGAAGTAAATATATCTATTTATTTGTCTAAAATATATAACTTGGAGTTATAAATGGATCTTTAAGATGATTTGGATAGCAAAGGTTTGGAGGAATATGGCCCAAACACATGCAAATGGGATTTGTGTTAACGGGCACCTTGCTCAGCATGGTTAAGTTGGGTTGATGGGCCTATTTCTGTGCATTATGACTATGAACATATAATATGCTGAAGAATTGCAAGAGAGGTGAAAATACTTCTTTTTTAAAGTTAGGTGTCATAAAATCTTAAGAATTAGGAATATCAGCTGGCTAGTCTGGCCAGCCCTCGAGCCTGCTCTGCTCTTAAGTAAGACCCTTGCTGAACCAATTCTGGTCTCTATGCCACTTTCCCATACTCTCCGTACTCTGTGACTTGTTTACAGTTTAAATGTCTGTTTATCCTCTCCTTGTATATATTCAGTAACTCTGCATCTCGGCTCACTATGACTCAGAATTCCAAACATTCATGACCTTGAGGGGAAGAAACTCTTTATCTCCATTAGGTGACAACATAACCACATCTAACCACATAAATGACAGCGATGCTTCACTCCCCAATGAGCACAAGGCCTCTTGTGTATGCTTTGAAAGGGAGAATAATACTACAACTGTGCGAATCCCCAAAGCATTCGGCAACCCTGTGATCTCTGTCTTGGAAGCTGATGTTGTCCTTCAAGGGGCTGAACTCTCACATGGTGTCAGGCCACGATGGTGAACCTGGCTGGGTACTGAAAACCTGTGCTAACCAGCTGGCTGGTTCAAGGAATCTTCCAACTCTCACTGCTGTGGTCTGAGGTTGCTTCAAAAGGGTGTCAATTCTACTGATATCCGAGAGGAGCAAGGTGAGCCGCCTCAATAACTATCGACCGGTAGCACTCACATCTACCATAATGAAGCGCTTTTGGAGGTTGCTGATGGCTAGAATTAACCCCTGCCTGAGAGAGGACCTGGATCCACCACAATCTCACTGTCTCTTCTCTCTGCTTTGGAGTACCTCCACAACATCAAAACTTAAAAAAGCTGCTGTTTATCGATTATAGACTGAGTTCAAAACCATTATTCTCTCAGTACTAAACACCAAGCTTCTAAGCCTGGGCCTCTGTATCTCCTTCTGCAACTGGATCCTTGAATTAATTATGGGGAAACAATGTACAGTATGGATCAGTGATAACATCTCCTCCATGTTGACAATCAGCACTGGCATGCCTCAAGGATGCATGCTTAGTCTTTTGCTCTACACTCATGACTATGTGACCAAACACAGCTTAAACACCGTCTATAAATTCACTGCTTTTGATAAAATCTCACAGGGCCACGAGGCAGCACACAGGAATGATACAGATCAGCTGGTTGAGTGGTGTCTCAACAACAACCTCACACTCAATGTGGCAAGACCAAAGAATAGATAGTGGACTTTAAAAAGAGGAAGTTGGGAGAAAATGCACCAGTCCTCATCGAAGGATCAGCAGTCGAAACGGTAAAGAGCTTCAAGTTTCTTGGTGTCATCATCTCGGAGGATCTGACGAGCTCCACACATTGATTGTAATCACAAAGAAGGCACATCAGATGCTCTACTTTGTTTAGAGTTTGAGGAGATTTGGTATGTCACAAATGCATAGTGGAGAGCATTCTAACTGGCTGCCTTACTGACTGGTATTGGCTGCAGGCTGTTGTAGACCTAGCCATGGGCACAAACCTGCCCACTATCGAGGATATCTTCAGGAGGCAATGCCTTAAGAAAGGCAGCATTATTATTTAAGACCCTCACTGCCCAAAACATGCTTTCTTCTCATTACTACCATCAGACACCTTATTCCTTTATTTGCACTCTTTAATTACAAATTTTATAATAATTTTTGTCTTTACATTGTACTGCTGCTGCAAAACAAAGTTCATGTCATATGAGACAGTAATGAACCTGATTCTTATCTGACTTCTTAATCTGAAACTGTGCCCCTACTTCTCTTCCTTTCTGTACTTGTATTTGCTATTACTGGTTTTATATCATTTGCTCGTTTCCTGTCATACTCTATCTTCTTCCTTTTTGATTGTTTTGTCATCCGTTAGCAGTTTCTACGAGTTTCACAAACCTCTTGCGTGTGAGATGAGTTGCAGTCCTGGATACTGGGGTTAATTCTCCTGCTTTTCTTTTTGTAAGCATTTCTACCCTCCTTTCCCTCTTCAGAGTGAATGACTGACCAATCAGCAATTTTAACCTGTGACATCTAGTCCACACACTGCAGACAGAGGAAACATCCCCGCCTCTGTTCCGCTTTATAGGATAGTAGACTGGGAAGCTTGGACAAGAAGAGTAAGAGTTCGCAGCAGATGCAGAAGAAAGTTGTCGGCCAATCCCGAAAAAATTAGTGATCAGCGAAAAGAGGGGACCCCAGTCACTCATCTGTCCAGCGACAAACTTCACAGCGATTGCTAGTGACTGTCACGTGAACTATTCCCCCTAGCGTCACGGTTACGCTGCGAGTCAGCTGACTGTGGTTGTGACGCCACCGGGGGGAAGTAACTGGCGTGGAGGCGTGCACGCAATTGCGCGTGCCCCTAGCGGGGAGAAGATTGTGCGTGAGCGCCGACGCGCGTCACCGTGGAGACGGGAGCGGCAGAGAGACAGAGCCGGGTGGGGTGAGCTTGATCAGTGGCAGACAGCGAGTGAGAGACCGAGGCCTTGGGCTTGCGCCCGCTGCCATGTGAGAGGGGGAGCTGGGAGCCGAGCCATGGGGCGGAGGGCCGCTGATCGGCCTTAGTGAGGCTTCGGGGCTCAGGCCGCCGCGCTCTTCTGGGGAGTATGCCCATGGATCCGAGTGTGGCCGACAGCCCGGTGACTCTAGTGATTAGAACGCCAAACCAGAAGTACGATGACCAGACGGTGCGTTGTTTCCTCGATTGGACCGTGGGACGCCTCAAGAGCCACCTGGCGCGTGTGTACCCCAGCCGCCCGGTGAGTACCAGGGGCCTTGTGCCGTGCCGATGTTAGTGAAGTGTTCCCCTGTGAAGTCGTAGCTTACACTACCGTAGGACACCTACCCTATCCCTCGCTACTGTCTCCACTCCTTCTCTTTGGGTACCTCCCCCTTGCCCCTTAGTTCTTTTCTGTTTCACCCCACCCCCCAACTTTGGCGTTTATGCTTCCCACAAGTTTAGGTGGTTTCGCTCCAGTTTTGCCCTGATTTGGGGTGGTCCTACTGAGGCATTATTGATGCTTTGCCAGCAGGCAGTCTTGATGGTATCATGCTTTCCCTTTGTAGTTTTCTCGTATTATTTTTTTTTAGCTGTGCTATTTCTGCTGGTACTGAATGTGTTCTCGTAGCTGGACCCAGAGGGCTGATGAGTGGATTACAGGTGATTTAACTGATGCTTGTGGTCTTCTGCAGTTTGCATCTCTACCCAACGAGGCTTGATGTGAGCATGAATACAGATGCTTTGTTTCTTACTCTGAATTCATCCTTGCTAGCTTATTTGTTTATTGATGTCTGAACAAGTAGGATGCGATTTCTTCTGCTTTCAATAATGTGAGAACCTGAATTCCTTTAGTTTTCTCGGAGTCTGGGATGTCAATACTGAGAAATTAAAATTGGGGGTTAAAAATAATTGGTTTGCTGGAATGCAGGCTTTTTCCAAAGTCAGGTTGCATTCTTGAAAGAAGTGATTGAGTGGCAATGTGGGGGTAGATTACAAGTAATGAGATCTGTAAACTAGCACAGAGCTGATGAGCTAAAATAGGTTCCATATATTTATTTAGAGATGCAGCATGGAATAGCCCTTCTGGCCCTTCGAGGCGCACTGCCAATTTAACCCCACCCTAATCACAGGACAATTTACTTTAACCTGCTAATGAGTCTGCCTTCGGACTGTTGGAGGAAACCGCAGCACCCACAGAAAGCACACACATTCCGCGGGGGAGTCATCTGAGCTCTTTACGGAGGATGCCGGGATTGAACTCCAATGCCCGGTGCTGTAATAGCGTTGTGCTAACCGCTATACTGCCATGGTACGTTGTAAGGAAATATGTATTGTTCTGTTGTTATGACGGGTTTAACTGGTGTTTTGGCTCAGTTTCTGGAAAAGTATCCACTGGAGTTCAGAAGAAGTGTTAAATTGTAAGATCCAAGGGACTCAGGCGAAATACAGAGAGGATGTTTTCTTAGTAGGATGAATTTAGCATGAGAGGTGATAGTTTAAAAGAAAATATCTTGTATTTAAGATGGAGATGAGGTGTGGACCCACATGTACCATGGATATGGAAGTGATTGATGCCCCAGTGATTGTTGCATTGAATAAAATTACATATGTTCGGTGGCCCACTGGCATTCTCAGTCTGCTGGGGAGGTGGAAGCATACTCTTTGAATATGTTTAAGGTAGATTTCAGTGAAAGTATACCAAGATCCAATCTGGAACATGCCTCATTTGCAAGTGGTGTGGTCATGATTAATTTTCATGAACACAGTATTATGGAATTTGCAATGAATTATTATCATTTCTTGAAGGTAGATTAAACATGTTAAAGAGCATATTTTGGGATTATCTTATTTTCAATTATGTAAGTAAAACTGTGCCTGGTTGTCACACTCTTTACTCTGGATAACTTGTTCATGCCAAGGGGAAAAACCAATGTTTTATTCTCTATAATGCTGACTGGTTGTATTGATTCACAAAAGTTTTGCAATCAAGGCAATGTTTTATTTTAAAAAAACACAAAATTGTAGCCATCTTGTGCACTTCTAAACCCAGCTTTCCAACTGCCCAAATTTTGCTTGGAATAAAATTTGTGCAACTTCAACATGGTTGAGTATATCTGACGATGGAAGGATTGTGTGAAGGGTACCTTGTTGCTGTTTTGTACAGAATCTTTTAAAAAACTGACAAGATATGTTCACTTCAAGCCTTGGTGTCACAGAATTTGTTCTGTGAAGAATGAGGTTTTATAGAAATACCAGACCAATACAAGGGTTCCTATTTGATGTTTAATTCTTGAAGTATTCTCCACAGCGGTTCCGTGGGCCACAAGTATCTGATTTAAAAGGCCATGTCCATGATGGTACATGCAAATAGTCAGTCTGGTTGAACAAGATGTGGGAATCATTTTTTTACACACAATATACCCAGTGTTCATTATGTTGAAGTCCTCGAAAACAAAACATTTCTCAACCTTGGCCTTAAGGCTTAAAACCAGAGAACCATTCAGTTCTTTATTGGCACCACGTGCACAATCAAATTATAAATTAAATATTTCATTCAATGTTGTTATAATTTGTAACTTATTTTAACACCAAGTTGTATCTTGATTTGTTTCAACATCTTTCATGTAATTATATTTTCTGAAGCCCGCATCTTGAGCTAATACCCCATTGTAGTTCTCATCTTGATCTTTCTGGGATGTGAATGAAACATCTTCCTGCTGTAAGACTTGCTCTTAATTTCATTATTGCAATGATAGTGTGGCTAAGTTGCTGCCTTAAGCATTATCAGCAGTTTGAACTTGTTCGGGTGTTTAAGTTGTCTGAGTCCTTGCATTTGTCATTCATGGCAGACTTGACAACATGTCTGTTCAGAGTTCTCAGGTTTTTGCACTGTGCTATTAATGGTGTACAAGTTGTTTCCATTCTATAAGTGTATTTATTTGTAAATGTAATGCCCTGGTTCACATCTTTACTGTTATGCTGTAGGTATTTTATTTTGCAGTTCTGTAAGAGCTGCTGTTCTGCTTTCAGCCTGTTTGGGTTATTGTTGAAAATAAGGGATGATGTGGAATGTGTGCCATCCAATTAGCAGGAGGTTTTCTTGGTGAGGGACAATTAGGTTGGGCTTGAGGTTTTTTTGGTTCAAGAGGAATGAAGAGAAGAGGCTGGGGAGAACCGATCGTAGCATATGATCCGATGGGAGACCCATTTGTCCGAGGTGGATTGCGAGTGGCGTTCGGAAGGTGGTCTGTGCTTTCATGTGGACCGAGGGCCCAGCGCGTGAATGACAGAGAAATTCAAGATGAACTCCAACTTGTGCACATTTGACTGTTTAATTAGAATGGGCCCTTTTTGTTATTCTTCACTAACCCTTCAGTTAAGATTCATGATTATAGTTCCTTTAATGGTATGCAGTGTACTATCTGTTATTTTGTGGTATTAATTTGTAACAGGGTAGCAAACGACACAACATCCGCACAAACCGGGGTTTGGGGTGGGATCGACTGCGCCTCAATCTCAGGAGTTTGGCGGGGCCGGAGGTCGTCTTCCCTAGACTTGTGCAGCCAAGGATGCCAGGGTGTTTCATTAAAAAAAATAGTTGTCTCCCTTAGATCTCTTGTTTGTATGTTTCTTGTCCAACAATGTTTACCTATCATTTTAATAATCCTGGATAGGCCCAGTATTTCTCTTCTTAAATGTTTCTTCTACATAGAATAATTCTGAAAACCCACACCCATATCTGACATCATTCTTTGTCACTTTATTCTCAGCAGACTTCCTCGATCTAACTTGTTTACAACTATTCTTAGAATCGCATGCTTAAATATATTTATTCTTGGTTGAAAACATGATTGAATAGTTTTTATTGTATTTGCACCAATGTGATGAAGCTGATAATCTCTCATATTGTACCTCTTGGGCTTTCTGAAACTACAGTGAATTCTGTCAGGTAACTCTCATTATTTCTTCCAGTTAAGTTGAATAATTAGTGTTAGAAGTAACTTTTGTGGCTAGGTAACTTAATCCTGGAAATTGTTTGGCCATGTTCCATTACCACAGTCGAAAACCCAGTGGATTTTTCTGACATCGGTTTAAAAAATCTTGTTTATCTTGGGAGAGCGAACATGGATATTAGTCAACTGAACACAGTATGACTGATATAATTATTATTCTGTACTGTTTGCTAGATCATAGAACAGTACAGCACAATACAGGTCCTTTGGCCCATGATGTTGTGCTGACCTTTTAACTTAATCCAAGATCAATCTAACACTTCCCTCCTGCAGAGCCCTCCATTTTTCTTTCATCCATGTTTGTATCTAAGTCTCTTTGATATATCTTCCTCCACTACCACCCTGGCCGCAGCTGTAGCATTACCTCATGGTTCTTGAACTCAATCCTCTGAATAATGAAGATGAACACACCATACACCTTCTAACCACTCTATCAACTTGCACGGCAACTTTGAGGAAACTATCGATGTGGGCCCAAAGATAAGAACCTGCTAGGAATTGTGCTGTTAACCATGTACTCTGCCTTTAAATTCAACCTTCTAAGGTGAATCATTTCACACTTTTCCAGATTGAACTCCATCTGCCACTCCTCAGCCCAGTTTTACATCTTATCAGTGTTTTGTTGTAACCTAAGACAACCTTCTACACTATTCACAACACCACCACCTTCGTGTCATTTGCAAACTTACTAATCCACCCTTCCACTGTATTCACTCTTCAGGACCACATCCCTTTTCCTACTTACATAATTGATACCAGTATGTTCCATGCCTTAAGGCGGCTGATCCTCACTCTTAAGAATCATCTGGACTGAGACATCTCTGACCCTGGAATCTGAGAACCAACATATCATCCACCTATCACGTCCACAGAATATCCTCTATGTTCCCCTGACAATTGAATCCCTTAACACCACAGCTCTCCTCTCCCCTTCTAAGCACAGAGCCTGACTCTGTCAGAGATCTGGTCACTGTAGTTTCCCCCTGGTAGGTTGTTCTCCTGGTAGACAGTGCTTCTCACTGTCTGGCTATTCCCTTTCCCTCTCATGACAGCTACCGGCTTCCTGCAACTTTGGTGTGACTGCCACCCTGTAGTTCCTACCTATAAACTCCTCATTCTCCCGAATGATCCACAAGTCCACCTCCAGTTCCTAACAACTTCTGTAAGAAGCTGCTCTCAGATGCATTTCTGGCAGATTTACTAATCAGGGAGACTAAAGATCTGTCAGATCTTCCACATATTGTAACAAGACACAACACTTTCCTGGGATCCATTCTTGCTACTCTAGCTAGGCACTATTAAGCAAAATCTTGCCAAAACTCCACCCAGCCTCTGCTTCTCTCATTGAAGCCTTCAGTGCCAAGACCCCAGTTCCCTGCTCTGACTCTGGCCATTCACACATTGGCCATTCACACATTAGCCATTCTGGTTAAACCTAACTTTTTATTGTGCTATCTTTTGTTGTGACCTTGAGGATATTCAGACTCAGAAGGTTAAATATTGTCACCAAACAATTGAAGGGGTACATTCTGCAAAATTGTACAAGTATATGCTTGTGCAACACACACGTCAACTGTTTATTCTTCACATAGGTGCTGCCTGATCTGAAGTCCTCTAGCGTTTTGTGTGTGTTCCTCTATCTTTTATGCTTAAGTATATGCTGTTTTTTTAAAAATCATTGGAATATAAGATGGAAAACTAGTGAAGTTGTCTGGCAATTGAACTTGACAGTTAGAAGGATGTTGCATTGTCACCTTTTAAAACTTCAATTTGTTCTAGAATTCTAAGTGTACCTTCAAACCATTTTGTTAACAAAATATCTCATCGTAGCTGATGGACATGAATCCTATGCAAACAAATGTCATATTCCATCATTATCAGCTATCTTTTGTCTGTCAGCTACTGTATAAGTAAATTTGTTCACTGTGTTAAGACCTGGGAAAAGTTTTGTTTTGCCAACAGCTTTTAAAATGTTAACTGTATGACTAGATTACTACATATTTCTTGTCAATATCTCAGTTTGAACCAGACTATTAAGAACACTACTTTGAGATCTCAATCTCACGATCACACACTATAATTCCTTTTCCATATCTGCCTCTACTTTAGACAATCTGCAACTAACATTCTCAGGCTATGTCCACACTATGCCGGATAATTTTGAAAACAAAGCTTTTTCTCTTCGTTTTGACCTTCCGCCCACACTGAAACGGCATTTTCAGCCCCTGAAAACGGAGATTTTCAGAAACTGTCTCCAGAGTGAATAAATCTGAAAACGCCTAATATCCGTTGCAGTGTGTACAGGGTAACCGGAGCTTTTTAAAACCGCTGTCATAACGTGCCGGAACAGATGGCGACAGCGCGGCATTTCATTGTTTTCTTCTTCTTATTATTATTATTACTACTTTATTGTCGCCAAAGAATTGATACTAGAGCGTACAATCATCACAGCGATATTTGATTCTGCACTTCACAGAACCTAACAATTTCAGAACAGATGGCAACGAGACTGAAGTCAGAAGAGTTAGAAATGTACTCACCAAATACTTTGACCCATAGCTTACTGAATAAATAAGTATATTCACTTTGCCCTGTTTTCTGTCCTTGCTTGTATGAAGGTGCTTTACCTATTTATGCAAGTACTTCTCTGACAATAGATGTGTAACAGCCTAATGTAACATTTTATGGAAATACAAGATAACACCGATGCAGACATGTTTTATACATTTAACAAGGTGCTTTATTAATGCAACAAAGTTAGTTTTTCAATGTTCGTCGTCAGCCAGGTCATACTGTCCGTGAACTCCCTGTCGTTTGCCTCCATATGCTCCAGTATTTGTTTTTTTTAGTTTTACGTCCTCCTGAGCGAGAACCAAGAGCAATTCCTTTTTAAGTTTTTCTACTCTATAACTGGACAAACATGCACCAAGTACAAACGTATATCGTTTCCTCTTCGCTTGCTTTCTGTGTGTCCTGCATATGCCCAGTAGGAGGAGATTCGACCAAGTATCTGTCTAATGTGGACAGAGATATTTTGAAAAATGCTTAGTGTAGACGCCTATCGTTTTTACTCGAAACCGGCGCTTTCAAAATTATCCGGCGTAGTGTAGACGTAGCCTCACTTGTCTTCTCTGATGACAGTAGTCTGCAATGCTTCCGTGTCTCTAACAACTCTCATTACAGCTATGGGTTATTCAACAGCAGGATATTAAGGATCTTTAGAGAAGGTTCCATGCTTAATTGCTGGAAGGTAAAGGAAATGTGGTCTTGTAAAACTCCCCTCTTTAAAATGCAAATTAAAGGGTGAATTGACAATTATGCATCAAGATGTGCAAGGATAGAGTTAGTGATGTAGAAGCAGACTTCTGGTAGTTAAGAGTTCAGGAGTAAAGTTTTGGGTTACGATGTTAAGGTAGGTGGCAAAAGAGTTGAAAGGCTTGGTCATTCAGTTCCAGGAACAAGACCTGAAACATTAACAATTTGATTTCATAGTTAGGTGAGAGGAATGAAAGATGGGCCAATAGGTGCTGGTGCTACAGTATATGCACCCTAAATCTTCCAGTAGTTACTGGAAGTTGATAACTGGTTATTGTCTCCCATAGAGTGGTAGGTGTAACAGCTATTCAGCATTGAAACAGTGTGAATAAACAGCCATTTTTCCTCCCAGAGATCAGTTGAGGTTGTGCGTAGATGCAAAGCAGTTCACTTCTTGTTTTTGGCTGGCTAGTTTGACAAACTGTCTCAGTATCGGGGTATGTTATGTGTAGATTTATTATGTACATGAGATGTGCAGGTTGCAGAATCTAGTTATAACTGAATGCTCTAAGACTGAAAATTAAATTCCCTTTATTTAACCATCTCACTGAGAGTCAAGTAGCTGGTTACTTGATCCATGTGCTGAAAAACAGACTCCTGAAAGAGAGACACATCAAAGTTGCTGGTGAATGCAGCAGGCCAGGCAGCATCTCTAGGAAGAGGTACAGTTGACGTTTCCCTCTTCCTAGAGATGCTGCCTGGCCTGCTGCATTCACCAGCAACTTTGATGTGTGTTGCTTGAATTTCCAGCATCTGCAGAATTCCTCGTGTTTGCGCTGCTGAAAGAGAAGTTGCCAAATTCAAGGATGTGTTCACAGATGCCTTGGGGGAAAAAAAAATGCAACATTCCCACTGATTCCTGGAAATCCCTGGCCCGTCACTGCTCAGAGTGGAAGGGGATTACCTGAGATAGGATTGAACACCTGAAGGCCACATAGTCAGAAGCCAATGAAGCGCTACGCAAGTAGCAGAAGGAGCACATCACCTCAGCCTACCAACCTGCCTGTCCAAACCTTGAAACCCATAAAATCGAAGTGAAGCAGGTCATCCTGCTTCCTTGATTTTAAGGGTTTTGTAGAAGTATAAGTGCCACACGAGAAGGGTAATTTTAGGCTCCCTGAACACTTGCATTGCTCTGCTTTATTTCTAAAACTACAGGTAGGTAAACATTATGAGATCATTTGGAATCTGTCAGCTTCAAGGCTCTTGTTTTGCCAATCAGAATAGTATCTCATTTACTCAGTGGAGTAAAAGTTAACTAGTCAGCTGCTCACTAATTGAACCTGAGGGTAAAGGCTATCACAGGGGAATGCACCTTTTTTCGCTCTGCTTTCGATAACCCTACAAACTAATTGATACAGTGATCTGAGCAGAATGAGATTGGGAAGATTGCCAGTGCTCTGTACTGGTAAACGTTTGCATTTAAGCTGGTTAGATTCATGGTCTGCTTTGGGTAAATGTGTATTACCATGAGGCAGATAATATGGGCAACCAGATAAGGCTTGTGTTGAGGCAGTTGGCTGTTCATTAAAGGAAGATTAAAATCTCGAATAGCTACTTTTGTATTTCTGAGTGGTAAATGGTGTAGTTAAAGTATATGGTGTGTTGGCTTTTGTTATCTGGGGGAAATTAAGTTCAAAAGCCACAACATAATACTAACTCTTCATAAAACTCTAGTTAGAACACATTTGCAGTATTGTGTTCATTTCTGGTTGCTTCATTATAGGAAGGATGGGGAAGCTTTGGGGAGGGTGCAGAGTAGATTTATCCGGATGCTGCTTGCATTAGAGGGCATGTTTTGTGATGGAAGGTTTAGCAAGCTGGGCTTTTTTTTAGGAGTGAAGGAGGATGAGGGGTGAATAGGATAAGAGTCCAAATAGACTGGACAGTCAGCACCGAGTGCCAATAGCTAATACAAGAGGGCATAATTTCAAGGTGATTGGAGAAAATGATGGAAAGTGTGTCAGAGGTCGGTTCTTTTCAAATCAGAGTGGTAAGTGCATGGAAGTGCACTGGCAAGTTTGGTGGCAAAGATAAATTAGTACATTTAGGAGACTCTTAGATAGGCATGGGATGGAAGGGTCTGATTGATCTTCGAGTTAGCACAACATCCTGGGCCAAAGGCCCCCTACAGAGTTGTAACATTCTAAGTTCTAACTAATTTTAATTTAACCCTAGGTTGAAATTCTCATCTAGCTTGATATTACTTTAGTTCCTGGTTTTTGGCTGTGTTATGTGAGAAGGCAAAGTTAGTCACTCTGCTCTGTGTGAGGGAACATTCTTATCCAGCATCTACTCATGTTTTTGTTACTTTACTAGCCAAGATTTGTGTTTGAAATATGTCACTTGGGTATCAAAAAGCCAAAAAAAGCATATGAGAGAAATAAGTTGCTTGACAAAATGATGGATTCTTCATTTCCTAACTTGGTTAATGGTGTGGGAGGTGTTGATAGAGTGCCAGAGCTTGGAGACATATGAGACAATGAGTAAGTACATTTTATGACTGTTTCATAAAGGGGTTTCTTCCTATTCTCCTGTAATAGTAAATAAAACATTTTGTATGTAAGAAAATTAAAACAGGAAATGTTAACATTCAACAGTGCAGTGTTTGTGGAGAAATAGCATTGTAGGTTGACTTTTTCATGGTTAATGTGATTGTTTTTTTTGTGAATTTTGGGCAGCAAGATGTTGGGGAAAGAGGAAAATCTAAGGGGCAAAAGAATACAAGAAAAATTCTGGAAATAATCCACAAGTCCAGCTGCATCTGTGGTCAGATAACGTTCCAATCAAAGAGCTTCAAACAGCCATGCTGCTGAAAAGCCATCAGCCTTAACCATCAACCCTTCTTTTCACAGGTTCTGCTTGATCTGTTGGAAATTTGTGGCATCTTCTGTTCATATTTTAGATTCTTGTCATCTGCAAGGACTGTCTGACAATTGAAAAGATTAAATGACAATAGAGAAGTTGCTGTCAAACAAAAAGCATAGTAATGGGGCAAGTAAAAAAAGCTAAGGGATATGTTACTAGGAATAGCAAAAACATGGTGAACAGCTGCTCCCTAATTTAATAAATGGTGACAAGCATTGAAGTTAGAAATCTGTCACATGGTGTGCTGATGCTTAAGCTTTCATTGTGGTTTGAAACAGCACAAGGAAGGAAAGGTCAAACAGGGTATGAAGAGAATAATTAAAATAACAAGCAATCAGGAACTTGCTATTTGAAAATATTTCAAAACATTTTTGAGGTTGTATCAGTAAGCATTGTGTGACTTGAATTAAGAAACCCAAGACGTGTTATTCTTTGTTAGTATCTTCTGCAATCTCTTTCCACGGCATCAGATTTTTATTTAATTATTTGCTTTACTAAAGTAGTATAAAATCTGCATTTAATATACTGAAGACAGTCTATGCACCCTGTTAATTGTAACTTGTGTGGTATGTGTTTGATTGGAGTGCAATTAATTAATTTAATTCAGAGATGGAAGACTTTGAAATGTCTGGGTAAAGCTCAACATGCCATTGAATTATCCTTTGCCATGAGTTTTGTCTAAATGGAGTGTTCAGTTTTAGTCCCATGCGCATTATTTCAAATAGACAAAATTTATTAAAAAGGAATCATCATCATCATCAGGTGCCATGCCCAGTTTGAGCTTTGACTGCCATGGCCCCCACACTCCTGTTTTGGGTCAAGTGGATCAATTCATTGGTATTCAT
This sequence comes from Mobula birostris, assembly GCF_030028105.1. Classification (NCBI taxonomy): domain Eukaryota; kingdom Metazoa; phylum Chordata; class Chondrichthyes; order Myliobatiformes; family Myliobatidae; genus Mobula; species Mobula birostris. The sequence goes on along the minus strand of NC_092370.1, from coordinate 115,524,387 downwards.
TTCCAGTTCTCTGGCTGCTGTCTCCATCATCATTTGTCTGTGTCTTCCTCTTGCTTTCTTCCCTTCAATCTTTCCCATAATTACCGTGCATTCTAACTCCTCTTTCCTGATCACATGTCCAATGAAGTTACGTTGCCTTTTCATGATCTCATACATTATTTCTCTTTTTGTGTTTGCTCTGTTCATGACATCCTTGTTAGATATTCATTTATCCATGATATTCTTTGCATCCTCCTCAAAAACCACATTTCTGCTGCTTCAATTCGTTTCCTCATGTTACTAGATATTGTCCAACATTCTGAGCCATACAACATAACTGGATAAACATAACATTTCAGTACTCTGAGGTGGGTTGTCATGCCTAGTTTAGTGTTGGTCAGTATACTCTTCATTCTCGTAACGGTGTCTTTTGCAATTCCTATTCTTCTTTTGATGTCCATGTCGCACCTGCCATCTGATGTCACCCAGCTTCCTAAGTAGCAAAAGTTCTGTGCTTGTTTTATGTCTTCCCCATTTATTCTCAGCCTATGCATAAGAGCCTCCTCAGCAGGCTGTGAACCAAACTGTCAGAATGCTGTCTATGGTACATCTGTAGAAACTTGCTAGAGTCTTTGGTGACATGTCAGATCTCAAACTCGTAATAAAGTATAGCTGTTGGCATTCTTTTTTTGATTGTATCAAAATGTTAGGTCCCTGATAAATCCTGAAATGTTGATATCTAAGAATTCGAAGCTGCTCATCTTTTCCATTGTTGCACCCTCATTGCGGATTGGTGTGTACTCTCTCGACTTTTCCCTCTTGAAGTCCACAATCAGTTCCTTGGTCTTACTGGCATTGAGTGCAAGGTTGATGTGACACCTCTCAACCGACCGACTTGCCTCACTCCTGTACACCACCTTGTTGGCATCTGAGATTTTGCCGCCAACAGTGGTGTCATGGTGAATTACTGTGGTTCAAATCGGGTTTTCATTTATTTCTGTGAGGATGGGTCACAACAAATGTTGCTTGTAAAAATGGATTTGTACAGATCTGAAAATGCTATCCTAGTGATGTATTTATATTTGTAGGGATCATTTGGATTTTCATTTCTTTTATCACTTCAGAACACCTGAAAACACTAGTCAACCAATGAATTGAAACTGTAATAGTCTTTGCACATCGTGTACAGTACTGTTGGATAAATGACTGATGGTTGATTTTAATGTTTGTGCAAGAAGATTAAATTTTGGCTAGGCTACAGAGCTTGTTTATCTTAATGGGATCTTTTATCTGTAATGAATAGAGGATTTGGAAAAGTATGACCTTGTACCTTTATTGTTTCCTTACACTGCAGTTTCTCTGCAGCTGTTGCACTTATTCTGAATTCTGTTGTATCATTGTAGGGTGTCATCGATTAATCTGAATGAACAGTATGCAAGACAAGCTTTCACTGTAGCTTGGTACATATGACAATAATAAACCAATCCCATATTACTGTGCATCTGCAAGAGATCTTTTCCTTAGTTCTGCCCCAATGCACGTGGAGAAATGCAATAACCCAATTTCTCACTGAAATTTGATGAATTTGTCTCAAGACAATGTCGCATCCATTCATTTTCAAAATTGACAGTGATGGTGTTCTGAAAATAGACTGTGGTTTTCTGCAGATCAAAGTTGCCTGATCTTGTGTTCCTCATCTTACAGACTTTATAAGTATTCTTTTTAAAGTGCTGTAATTGAGCCTTTTAAGTGCAGTTAATAGTGTTTTCACCAAAAAGTTGAATAATTCCTTTTAGTCATAGAACAAAATAAAGTATACATTTTATTGTTTCAGCATAGAATTATGAAAGCTGTGTGCATTGATCTAAGGGCCTCATTAAACCAGAGTTATGATTCGGTCATGGACTGTGGCTGCTTAGAGGGGGAAAAAGCAACTCATTTTTGGTATTCAATTTACTCCACACTTAATCTAATGCAATTCCTCTTCTCTCTTCAGTTTTTGTTTTGAATGTTGTACTGACTAACACCCATAGAATATTTCACTTAATTCTATTGTTTTTGGTATTCCTAATCTGACAAATTTACATGAGGAAGCTGTTATGGAGGGTTAGTATAAATAGATCAATGTGATTTTTTGTATTTCACAATAGATTTATCAGCTTTGAATTATACTTATTTTCCAATGCTGAAGCATTCTGATCTAGTTCAGAATTAGTAATTTAATAATTTGACTAAATGGACATCAATCTATATTACTTATTACTATTTGTGTTGGGCACATGGCTAAGTGGTTAAGGCGTTCGTCTAGTGATCTGAAGGTCGCTAGTTTGAGCCTCAGCTGTGGCAACGCGTTTGTGTCCTTGAGCAAGGCACTTAATCATACATTGCTCTAGTGTCTGTGTGAGGAGTGTAGCCCCACACAGACTTCCAATCTGTACCTTGCAAGGTATGAAAATGCCCGACGCAGGCCTCTCTTGGTCTGAGTCGACGTTCCCTCCCCTGTATTAAAAGAATCGAGACTTGAGTCCCCAGGTTCAGTGTAATATATGAAGTTAATATAGAAGTGAAGTGGGTATGCTGATTTTTCATCATCTTTAAAGTTATTCATGCTATTAAACACATCATTGCAGCAATCAAGCATCCGTTATCCTAATTGAAAATCAGATCAGAGCATTATCAAATCACTTGAGAGTGAATTTGGCTTTACAATAGGGACTTATTTTCTTTCTCTTTTGGGAATTTTTTTTTAAATGCAAAGGAATTGGTATCTAATTGTTTTTCAGTTGTTTTATTTCTTTTTGGTTACGTGTAATCAAAAACCTGTTATGTAATATCTTTTGGCTGTTATGTAATATGACACAAATATTTTAAACTTCAGATTAAAAAAAAATCCTTTCTTGTAATAATTTGTACTTGAAGCTATGAGTACCTTATTTGTTTAATTTTAGCTATCCTGTATTTCCTGGCAAATTGCTAAATTTCTTACAGAAACTTTGACCACATAGAGCAAACATTCACTCTTAATACAGGCTCTAGTGGCGGCTGAGGTCTGTTTGCCTTGTGTTTGAGTGGTGAACACTGTGTAATACTGGCATCAATATAAATATTGCTTGAGCAGTTTTTAAATTCAGTTGTTTTCCTGTAGATTGTAAAATGCAACAACCAAATACATCTGCTGCCAAAACTCGTGCATGAATTTAGGGGGTGGAGGGAGGAGAGATGAGTGCAGCACTAACATTCAAACATCTGAGCAGCCATCATTAAGTTATGGAAGAATTCAAAATGGTTAGAGTGCTTTGTTTTCTTTGACATCTGGGTCATTTGTATTGTTTGCATTGCTGTATTTACTGCAAACCTGAAGGGAATGCTGAAAATGTTCAGAGAGCAGAATACAGAGCCAATGTTAAAGGCTGATCCCCTTTGATCAAGATACAAAGGCTGAAGTTTTTTTTGATCTTCTTTGTTCTGATTTTTTTAAATCATCGTTGGATTCTAAGAGCTCCAGTTATCTGGTCAGAAGGTGAAAGCATGATCCTATGGGTTTAGTACAGTGTCAGACCAAAGGCTGAGAGTTCACAATGGACTAAAATGACAGTTAACTGGAAGCTCAGAGTTACAGCTGCAGACTAGAAGAAGACGTTTGCCAAGTGGTTACTATCTATCTTTGGTTTCTCCAGTGCAGAGGAAAATCACTTCACAAATACTCTTCCACATGACATAATGATTCACTTGTACCTTCCAGTTTGCTGTTCACAACTGATTGTTGGTCGGTTGGAGCACCTCCATTCAATTGTATCATACAGTCTCTTATTTTCCATCCTGACAGTTATTTTTATTCTTCCCACTCCTACCCCTTGTGTGCAAGTTAAAATATAATTTGTCGTCTTTTCTAGATTTTCCTATTTCTGATGAAATACCATCAAGCCGAAATGGCTTCTTTCTCGTGCACTTTTCTAGCATTTCCTGATTTTTATTGTAATAAGGAGGAAAGTGTCTAGACAACACCCAAGAGTTGACTGTTAAACCAGGTCTGTGTGAAACCCCCTTTTACTGGGTACCTCTGGAAATCTGGCTCGTTAGCCCTTTACTAACAGCCACTGGGATCCGCGGCAAAAAGCCCATCTTTCTCGGGCTTTGTATGTATGCAACTTTGGTCCCACCATATCTGGAGGTTGGGATGTCTTGCCTAGCCAAATCCCAGTTTGTGTGAATGCTATGTGAATTACTGCCCCCGGCAATCGCTCGTCGGCAAGAAATAACAGATTATATACTACATGCAATTATCAAGAACTATATTTAAGAATGTTAACTTAAGCAACCAAAAAGAGAAAGGAAAAAAAAAACCACAAAACACCCATTATACTTAAACAGTCACATGGGCGTAGTGGAGCTCAAATCTTCCAGAAGCTGTTGTTTTTGATGTACACACTGCACCTTCCTAATGTCGCTTGAAATCCATCTCAAGTAAGCAGGCCATGGAAGTATTGGTCCTTCCTTCTTGAGGCCATTCATCTGCACAAACTACCTTTTGCAACCGGGATGGCATCCTCAGCCATCTACTCTCCTGTCTTCTCCCAGCTCCTGCCAGCAAAGACCTCCACCCACACCAGTGTCCCTCACAAAAACACTCTGCCCAGCATAGAACCACCTTCCAAATCTACCATCCTGACTGGCTGACACCACATTCTGAAGTTGAACAACAAAGTCTCTTATCTCAGCTCAAACCCAAACAGGCTGAAAGCGGAATTGACTGCTCTTGCAGAACTGCTAAAATGAAATGCCTGCAGCATAGCAGCAAAAGTCTTAACCACAGCATTACATGTACCATAAGAATATCAAACAGCACAATACTCCACATGTTCTCACCGTTTCTATGCTGTCATTCAGAGACAGTCACATCTTCTGGAGATACCCCTGACATTGTTCCTTTGCCACTGAGTCTGTCCTTTCCCCAACCTTGCTGGCAGGCTAAATGGGATCGTTTGGAATCTTAGTTTCTGTTTTCCCCAGAGCCTAAAGCCTCACATTGTCAGGAGTTGTTTATTTCTACATCTGTCACAATACCCACGTCCTCTTTTTTTTTCCAAAACTCAAGGCCTAACCTGTGTCACTTAGAAAGATGGAAATTAATCTGGGACAGTCAGCATGTTATTCCTGTTGAGAATGTCCCATTGGCTGCAGTGTATCCATAACTCATCAGTGTGAGTGGTCTTAATGATGTTGGTTGCTTGTGCATGTTTTTGATTTCTGTACTTGAAAAGCTAGTTTTCCGTGGAACCCTGCAAATAAACAAGCCATGCTTCCTAGGCCAATAAGCCTTTATTTTCCAAGTGTTACTAATGTCAATCATTAAGCTGTTATAGAAATGATGACGAAAAATATAAAATGGTTTACCATCAGTTCACAGTAAACTGATTTCAACTATGGAGGGAAATGAACAATCAATGTTTTGGGCTGTGACCCTTCACCAAATAAAGGGAATTCTGGCTGTTGATCAGTTTTTTGTTCTTTAAGAGTATTGCAAATAAGCAGCTGCCCCTTTTAACCAATGGACCAATTAACTGGAATCCATTCTCTATCGTAATCTGCAGAATGAAAGGAAACTTTCATTGTATTTCTCAACCCCTGTAGAATGGTTGGTCCTTCCAGTATTAAACTTGGAGACTAGGAATTATTGTTCCTTTAAGGAAATTAATCTGCATTCATTTTATTTATTCTGGAAGAATGTTTTTTTTCAGTTGGAGCCAGCATAGAAACTTGAGCAGTTAATTGAGGCAATGTTATTTTGTTGGAGTTGTAGGCTGCTGAATGAAGTGGTAAGCTTTGTCACTGTTCTGAAAAAGAAGGGCTGCTCTCTTGATGTTCTGAACAACATTATCTCCATCTGTTTTATCTGTGCTCAAATTGAGTGCTGATTTTGCATGGGTTACTGTAGCGGTTACTGCATTGTTTTAGGGCGAAGTTTTACAGAATAGCAACTTCTTTAGAATTTGCAGTGTGTGGCTGCCACAGGTAATGAATTTGTCCTGTCTGTTCTCTCCACAGTCCACCAAGGATCAGAGACTTGTATATTCTGGAAAGCTTCTCCATGATCACTTGCAGTTGAAGGACATTTTCAGAAAGGTAATTTTAAACCTCTCCTCCTTGATGATCTTGGCGTTGGCTAATATTCTGTGATTGTAATTAATAGATGGTCACCAGTTTGGTTTTCAGCAGTTAAAGCTGTTGCAACCTGCATTTTTCAATTATGCTTACACATTGTGATAGCTAATATGCTGTAGAGCATTTTCAATGCAGGAGATTGGACAGATAGAGGAATAGGTTCATATGGTTTCACCTCTATTTAGTGGCTGCAGTTCTCAATGTTTGACAACAAACATGCATCTTATTGTTTTTCCTTTCTTTCTACCATTCTCCCCTCTCACCTATGTGTGTATTGCAGCAAGATGAGTATCACATGGTTCATCTAGTCTGTTCTTCAAGGTCTCCTTCAGGATCACCCAAACCCAGTGACAGGAACAATGGAATGACAATAACCAACAGTGGTACCACGGTAAGGTAGCTGCAACAGCCATTATTGCTTTACTTTTGGCTCATGGTACATGGTTCAGAAATTGGGGTGAGTTTTGTGTTTTGGTAGTTCACTGTTCAGTTTCCATGAAGTAAGTAAACAGCACTTACAAGAAATCACAGTGTACGATACTTAAGGCACAGTTGCTAAGGCTCACTTTAAAATCTGTCTTCATGATTAGAGTTTAATCCTGATTTGAGGTGTGTGTTTTGGAGGAAACTGCAAAATGTTGCATAGATGAGGCATGTTGAGGAACAAAGGTATCCCTGAAGGTTGCAGAACAGTTGGATGAGGTGGTGAGGAAGGCAATTGGATATTTCTGTTCATTATCTCTGGCAGAGAAGATCTCTGGCAGATCTGGGCTGACATTTACGTGCTGGGCGACACCTAATTAATTAGCTTGTTCATTTCGGCTTTTTTCTTAAAGATGTGCTTGGTGCGTTCCAACTACCGCTGTACCACTGCATTCTTCGCGGCAATGTATTGGTCCGCAGCCCGGAAGTTGGGGACCACTGATTAAAAGAGTCTGCTTCTGTGCCGTATGACTGACTGTGTTTGTATTAATTTTAGAAAAAAAACAAAAGCTGTTCATACTCAACAGATCAGGCAAATCTGGGAAGCTGATATTTCAGGTTGATGAACTGTTACCAAAACTAGGAAATCTTGGAAAAAGAAGCAGAATGAGCTGAAAGAATCAAGATGTCAGTGGTGTTGGTAGCATCTGCACCTGTTCATCAGAGCTAAACCTTCAGTAAGAGGTGTGAGTAGAGGGTAAGAAATGAGAATTGAGGAGAGAACACAATGTGCTGTATCTATGAGGTATATACACTGTTGCTGGAAATCCAAGATAACTCAAGAAATATCTGGTAGGTCAGGCAGCATCTGGAGTAAAGGGAGAAAAAAAATTAACATGTAAGTGACCTTGAATCTGAACTGGCTGATTCTGACACAAATTGGGAAGGTTGCTTATATGAAATTGATAAATTCATTGGATCTGGGCTGTAATTGCCCACATAGAAGGTGAGCTGAATCAGATGGATGGAGAATTAAAGTGAAAGGTAACTGGAAGTTCAGTCATCCTTGGGGGCTGAGAAAGACTATTTGCAAAGTGGTCACGTAATTTGTTTGATTTCTTCAATGCACAAGAAGTCACATTGTCAGCACCAAGTTTAGTACACTAAAATGGAAGAAAGATGAGTAAGTAATTGATTGGCTTGGAAGGTGTGTTTGTGCCCTTGGATTGTGGAAGGAAGAGGAGTGAAAAGAAGAGGTTGCATATCCTGTGGCAAGTGAAGGTGCTATCAGAAGTGGCTTTTGGTGTAGGTATAAGAGTGAATCAGGGAGTTGTGGAGAAACAGCCCATTGAGGCTGGCAGAAATGGTAAAGGATGCACTAAATGTGCAGGTTGGTGATGTGAATAGCAAGGACAAGAGAGATCGTATCCCTGCTTAGAGAAGAAGAGTAGGTAAACGCAGAAGTGTGGCAACTAGATCAGGCATATCTAGGTCCCTGTCAATGGCAGAAGAAAGGAAGCCATAGCTGAGGGGAAAAAATCTCAGAAGCACCACTGTGGGAATTGTTGTCATTAGAACAAATACAGAAGAGATGTTAAAAACTAGTAAAATGGAATGGAGTCCTTACAGGAGGAGGGTGAGAAGAGATGTCATCAAGATAGTTGTGCTGTTCTTTTGGATGCTGGCTGCTAACTTGGACTCTGAGGTGGAAATAGCAATGAGAAATAGGAAAGGAAGTATCAGATGGAACATGTGAAAGTGAGAACAGGGTAGAAATTGTTTGCAAACATGGTGAAATTTTCCTGTTCTGGTTGAGAGCAGAGATCTGTAATCAAAACCAATATATTAAAATAAGAGTTGGATGCAGGTGCCTAAATATGATCTGAAACAAGTATTTCCACATCACCCACAACGGGGCATTTCTCAACAAGTAGAATCTATTGCTGTACATTTCAGCTTGAAGGAAGTGTCTGAGGTTTAAAGAAGTTCTTCATTACCAGGAGGTCAGCCAGATGAGGGGGCCATTTGGAAGAAAAAAAAGGGCACCTGTTATCTGGTGTGAGATAGAGATGCAGAGTGATTGGCTACCTATGCTGTAGTAGAGGGTATCAGAGATGCTCAGATGCTGGTAAGAATAAATTGGCTAAGGTGTGAAAGGATAGAGCTAAGGTAGGAAGAAATAAGTTCTGTAGGGTTAAAAATGGATTGAAATAGTAGCATTGCCAGAACAGCCCTGCCTGTGGATGTTGGGGAACAGGTGAAAGTGGATTCTAAGGCAGGAAGCTGTGAAAGAAAATTTGAGGAAATGAAGTCGGTGACCTTTTGGGGGGACAGTAATCTGATGTTCAGTGAAAGGTATCTGTGGCTATCTGAGAGCTGGCATTTGGTCAATGAAGTTGAAATCAGTTTGCCAAACAATAACCCTGTGCTTGTAGGCTTGAGGACGCTGTGTTGGTTCTTACTGAATGTAAGTTTGGAAATAAATGTGGAAATTTTGAGATAGTGTCGTAGTTGGTAGTTAGTGAAGAAAGGTCCACACATAGTACCGGGCTAAAGAGAATTCTGCAAGTGGGAGAGGGTCTACAATCTTGGGTGGTGACTACTGGCAAAAAATAAGGCTGGAGGAGAAGGCGGCAGCAGCAGAAGGTGTTGATTGTTTCAGTGTATTTCACTAACTTTATGTTCTTTGAAATTTCCTGAAATTTACAAGGAAAGTGTTGCCAAGTTTTCATTGTGTGAAATACACAGGCTGAACAGTGCTGTGTGTAGGATTTCTGCCTCAGCTCTGGTCACCCAAGGTTCAAAACTGATCTCTGGTGGGCCTATGACCGTTTAGATTTGCCCCTGCTGTTGCTATTTCCTCTCAGAACCCAACCTGGTTTGGTTGGTTAGTTGGCCACGACAAATTGTCATTTGAAACTCCATCGTAAGAAATACAAAATGGCAGTTAATGTGTTTTAGTTTGTACTTTGATTTGTGTGTTTGTGAAGATAAAAGGCAAATTTACGTGCTGTGCTTCTGGAAGAGCTTTATCCTTGCAGCATTGTTGTATTTTAAGAACCGGCATAGTGGTGAAGCTGAGCTTTCACTTGAAATGTCCATTGTGATCAGTGAGGAGTGTGGAGACAGTGGTCAGGCTTCTGCCATGTAGATTGGAGAAATAGCAGGTGAGATTGATGTTGAGCTTAATGAGTGGTTGACTCTTCTTATTGTTTCACCTGTCAAAGGCTGACTGGTCTCCAACATTTTGCCCCTATTATTGTTTCCCAGGAAATACTGCTGTTTGGGAGTTGGGAATGTTTGTAATTTATAAAGGAAACATGCAGTTTAAGATTTAGATTATTTTGGTTAAAGACTGAAGTATGGATGTGGAATAAAATGAGGATTTTTGGATTCAGTCTGGTACATAGGGAGAGAAAGCTTAATTTTTCAGTTCAATAACCATTAATGGACAGCGTGCATGAGCCTAGTTCCCAACTTTTATTTATTGCATGGACCCCTACCATTAACCGAGGAGTCCAGGGATGGAATGATTCCTGTTCACTTCTGAGTTTCTGCTAAACAAATGTATTTACAAGTCTTGCTTCTCTCTTCAGAGTTCTGAAAATTCAAGTACCCCAGCACCCACTCTATCTTCAAGTCAAGAATCTGTAAGTGGACACCCAGCTTCCAATCCCACTGATCTGAGGCATCGTAGCCCCTCTCAGGTTACTTTAAACCTTGCACAGAGCCAAAGACTCCAACGTGTGATCCAAGGGTAGGTAGATTGTTAAAAGAGGATGCCACATCATCCAGATTATTTGCAGGGTGTGACTGATTTTGAAGTGTGTGGGAGGTGTTGCTTTGTTTTCTTCAAGTACTGCAGTAGGTTTTAGTGTTGATGTTTCGAAGTGATCTGAGGGAAGGAATGTTAAATTGATGGTGGAGTGTTATTGTGCATAATGATTGTGTGGGAGTTGGGAAGTATTCCTCTGGTTATAGCAAATTGTTCACTTTCTGTTCTACTTTTGGTCCCATTCTAAGCTTCAACCCTATATCTTTTCTATCTCAAAAATACTGAACACTTTGTACCCAGCTGATCAGTCACAAAAACACTTGTACTTTCTTGTTACTACTGTTCGGGAATAATGCAATCTTGTTTTAGCCACTGCCACACCTTCCATTAACTATGAAAAACGCTGATATACATACCTTTATTTACTCCTAAATCAAGATCCTGTGTTTAGTTAGATTTGTCATCAGAGTACCTTCTTTAAATGTGCCTTGTATACCCTAATGCTTTAGTGTAAAGTTTCAGTGTTGCATTACCCACTTGACTCATAAGTTATATCACTGCCCTTTTTTTTTTTGGTGGGTTATTTCCCCAGTGTCTCTGGCTTGATATGCGCCAAGCCTATGTCTGGTTCTTGGGATTTTTTATGTTACTTTCATCACAAATTGTTGACATGCCTCTGGTATTGATCTTGGTAACGTACATACGTTTACGATTATCTCTGGATGCTGGCATTGCAGAGATTGGGAACTGAGATTTGAGTCTGGCTGGATCAGAGCAAAGGTGAAAATCGAACAAAGTCACAAGGTGCTCTTCCGATGGTGCGTTTGTCCTAGGTTGGGATTGCACAAATGATGCATTTTTACTACGTTTTGATGTACGTGATAAATAAATGAATCTGAATCTATAAAATGTGTGCGGTAATGTTAGTGTTATATTTGATTAGGTTTCAAAGTCAAGGATGTAAAGCTAAAGGGAAAATCAATTGGAAAATATAAAATACAGCAAACTGTCAGAGTATCAGAAGGCCACCTTGCCAATCCTGTGTAGATCAAAGATTCATAATAATCATATTTTTTGTCTCCCTTCTCTGCTAAACTGTGATACCTGATTCCTTTCAGACATGGAGGAGGCCAGGTTCCTATGCAACCAGTGATTCCGGTTGGCTTTCCAGTTTATCCCATGTACAGTCCACATCATGTGCTCTGGTGGCAGCAAATGTACGCTCGACAGTACTACTGGCAGTAGTAAGTACTCTGACCTCAATTAGAATCAGATTTATTATCATTGACGTACAGAATGTAATGGAATTTGCTTTGTGACAAAAACACAGTGGAAGTATGAAAATTATGAAAAATAAATATTGAAAGAGTTATAGTGGGATAGTGTTCATGGTCTATTCAGAAATATGACAGTCGAGGGGAAGAACCAATTCCTAAAATTTTAAATGTTGGTCTTCGGGCCCCTGTATAGGGCATGGACTGGATAGTGAGGGTTCTTAAATGATGAATGCCACCTAATTGAAGCACTGCCTTTTGAAGATGTCCTTGGTGGTGCAAAGGATTTTCCCTGTGATGGAGGTGGCTGTGTACAACTCTCTTTAGCCTCTTTCAATCCAGTACATTGGAGCCTCAATACCAGGTATTAATGCAGCCAATCAGCATGCTCTCCACCATACATCTGCAGAAATTTGCTGGTGTCTTTGGTGACACATGAAATCTCCTCAAACTCTTGATGAAATATTGCTGCTGGTGTGCCACCTTCATGGTTGCATTGATGTGTTGGGCCCAGGACAGATTCTCGAAGCTGTTGACTCCCTGGAACTTGAAGCTACTCACCCTTTTCATCACTGAACCCACCTGATTGAGGACTTGTGTGTGTTCTCCCAACTGCTCCTTCCTGAACTCCACAAGATATAAAGTGGGTTATGCAAAGATGTATCTTTTTCATATTATCAGGAAAATGTAATTAATATCAGCCATGTCATTTCATATTTCTAATTCTGATATTGTTGGAAGAATATAGAAGAGTAATGTAACCCGGTTGAAGTTCTAGAGTATTATCCAACAGCTACTGCTAACTCCTCCAGCAAAGATGGCATTAATCTGAAGCTTTTTAACCATAAATATGTTGTTTAAAGTATAATTACCATATAATTTTCATCAGAGGAGTTGGTGGGGGAAGGATTGAACAAGTTCTAATTTGCATTTAGAAAGCAAATACAATTTAGATTTTACTATTTTTATAAGTAAACTGTTCCAAATGTTTTGGAAATGTAATATAGCAAACCTATGTTTAAATACGTTTGAGACATTTCCACATCTTCATGTGTGCTGAGCCCTCTTCTGTACTCCCTTTTCACCTATGACTGCATTTCTGTACATGGTTCTAACTCCATAGTCAAGTTCGCAGATGACACCTAGGTGGTTGGCCTGATCAGAGGGGATGACGAGACGGCCTACAGGGACGAGGTCCAGCAGTGGCCGCGTGGTGTGCCAACAACAACCTGGCCCTTAACACCCAGAAGACCAAGGACTTCAGGCATGCTGGGAGCCACACTCGCGTCCCCATCTACATCAACGGAGCTGTAGTGGAGCGTGTATCAAGCTTCAAATTCCTTGGTGTCCACATTTCCTAGGATCTCACCTGGTCCCTGAACTCCTCCATCATGATCAAAAAGGCGCAATAGCGCCTTTATTTCCTGCAGAGCTTCAAGAAAGCTCACCTCTGTTCCAGGATACTGTCGGACTTTTACCGCTGTACTATTGAGAGCATACTCACCAACTGCATCTCAGTGTGGTATGGCAACTGTCCCGTATCCGACTGCAAAGCACTCCAGCATGTGGCGAAAACTGCCCAGCAGATTATCGGCACCCAATTGCCCATCATTGAGAACATCTACCATAAACACTGCCGGGGCAGGGCGAAAAGCATTATCAACGATGCATCTCACCCTAACCGTGGACTTTTTACTCTCCTCCCATCTGATAGGCGCTACAGGAGCCTCCGCTCCCTCACCGGCAGGCACAGGAAGAGTTTCTTCCCTGAGGATTTGACCCTGCTGAACCTCACATCACAGCGCTAAGCAGTATTGCACCCATATTGTACTGTCTCAGTACTTTTATATTTATGTGCTGTAGCACTTACTTTTTATTCGCAGTTATTTTGTCAATAACACTATTCTTTGCATTTCTGGTTAGATGCTAACTGCATTTCATTGGCTTTGTATCTGTACTCAGCGCAATGATAAAGTTGAATCGAATCTAATCTAGTTGTAATGCTGAGTGTGGCTCTATGGAGCCACTTGCTGGACAGAGCTTGTAAATACACTGACAATTCATGCAATTGTAAAATCCTGGATACTAAGTACTGTATCTGCCAGTTGTGGAATCTAACCTCTACTTAGTTTCCACACTGAATCCATAGATCATGGCTCTTCCAAATACCATCTAAATATTGTTAAAATAAAAGGCTATCTGCTTCCTACACTTCAGGCAAGTGAGTTCCAGATCCCATAATATTCTAGGTGAAACTTTTTCTTTCCCCTCAACTTCCTAATTTTTCTACCAAGTACTTCTCTTTAAACAACTTTGCTAAGGGAGATGAGTCCCTCTACTTGCTCTGGCTAGCCCCCTCATATTGGTTGGCATCTCAGTAGAACCACACCTTGGCCTCAACTCAACACGGAATGATCCCAGCTTATGTTATCTTTTTTTATCATGGCTGGAAACATTCCTTGTATCTCCAATGTAGTCAGATATTTCTTGTGATGTGATGACCAGAAGAGTACAGGTTTCTCGAATTGTGGCTTAACTAGTTTTGTACACAGAGCTAGTATAAATTCTGTTCTATAGTATATGCTACCTAATAAAAGAAAGCAATCCCTAGTTATCAACCTGTCTGCTGTACACTTGGATCTGTGAACTTGCTCTCCCGTGTGCCTCTGTTACGCCATGTTTCTCAACAAGGTATTGCTAGCCTTTTTGCACCTCCCTGAGTTCATTTGCCACTTTCCTTCCCAACCAACCAGTTCATCTATCAATTCAATAGGTTCAATTTAATGTCAGAGAAATGTATACAATATACATCTTGAAATTCTTTTTCTTCACAAACATCAAAAACAGAGGAGCGCCAGAAAGAATGAATGACAGTTAAATGTTATAACCCTGAAGCCCTCCCCAGATACTCCCTCCCATGCATAAGCAGCAGCAAAGTGACGACCCCACCCTCCTCCACCAGCGAAAAAGCATCAGCACCCCCAGCGAGGATTCAAGCGAGCAGCAAAGCATCAATAAAGACACAGACTTGCAGTATCCCGAAGACTACTCGTTCACTCAGTAATTCAACATACCACAGGCTCTCTCTCTCTCCCTAATAAGAGAAAGAAGTGTCCCTGTTTCACAGCGAGAGGAGAGACATAACAAAACAACTCACTGATTTATGGTGTTAAGTCTCTTAAATCACTTTTTCTGAGTTCAGTGCCCAAAGATCTCGGGTCTCTGGGCACACAGCCAGCTCACTGCTTACGATCTTCTGTCCCCCACGACACACCAGTTTTCTGCAGCAGCACCAACCTTAAACTCGCCCCCCCCCCCCCCCCCCCCCAGAGCCACGAAAAACTGGCACTCTGAAGGCATATTGACAAGCAACTGGTCATGAGACCCCGAGAGCGGGTCCCATTCCCGCAAAGAATGGAAGAATTACATGAAATATATTTGTGTAATTGAAAGCCTTCCTCCTCCACAGGCAATCTTTGTGTCAGTTATTGATGGCTTTATCGTGTCCCTTGAATTTGGATCTAAATCAATTGCGTCTATCACAAAATGCAATACTGAGCCCAGTGAACTTCACTGATAACAGCCCTCTCGTCACAAAAATAGCTGTCCACTGTTCCCCTCTGTTTCCAGACACTGGAGACTCTTAGTCCCATGGGCTTTTTAAGCGCCTTTCCATTTAGAACACTTCAGAAAACTTGCCAAACTTTAGAAAGCATTCAATTGTGAATTTACACTGACTGTTTTCGATGAATCAATAAATTGGGATGGATTCCAGTAATTAATCTGTGGCATATTTAAACTAATTGCCCTGTCCTTAATTGAGCACCTTGGCCCTGTTCACCAGTAAACCATTTGGTCCTGCTTTTCTCCACCCTGATGAATTCAAAGGCCACACACTGCCAAGAAACAAACCAGCAGTAGCAGTTAGTATCCCTGCTGAAGTTCCAAGCCCTAGTAGTGAGAGATCAGCTATGAATTTATATCCTCATCTATGCCTGGAAAGAGGATGGTGTAATGGTCACTATCTTCGGAAATCCAATTGCAATGAAAATCAGGTCCCTGCAGGCTGCCAACAGGAAAGTCATCACGAAGTCCTGTAACCAATGACTGCTTGGCTACTCCCTGTATCAAGTGTAAATTCCATCCCTCTGGTGACATGGTGATCAGGATTTTTACCATGTCACCGGCAACAATAAAGTACATTTAAATAGAGTCCAAGCGATGACTCTTTAAAGTTCAAAGTAAATTTATTATCAAAGAACATGCATGTCACCATATACAACCTTGAGATTGATTTTCTCATGGGCATTCACAGTGAATACAAGAAACACAATAACATCAATGAAGGACGGCCCCAATAAGATGAACAACTACTACTGTGCAAATACAAAATGAGAAAGGAGGAATAACACTAAATAAGTAAACAATAAATATTTAGAAAATTATTTGTAGTGTCCTTGAAAGTGAACTTATAGGTTGTGGGAACAGTTCAGTGGTGAGGGGGGAGGGAAGCGAGTGAAGTTATTCCCTCTGATTCAACAGCCTGATGTTTGTGGGGTAATAACAGCAGTGTGGGTCCTGAGGCTTCTTTCTTTTTCAATCTTTTCATTAAATTTCAGATTAATATACATAACAATACTGATGATACAAAGAGATCACTGTAGCATTGATAATGGTTAACATATACAAACATAATTTGAGTAAAATATATAATTCAGGCCTCCCAATTTATAAAGAACCCCCTGAACTGGAAAAAAAATCAAAAACTGGATGTCCTATTCCCTCAGATAAGAACATTATTTGTCATTAACTGCATTCCTCCATAGATAAGTAAAAGATTATTTTATTTTATTATAAGTAAAAGGTTCTGAAAGGAACAGCTTACATCATATGTTGAATAAATGGTCTCCAGGTTTCTTCAAATTTAACTGAAGAATCAACCATGCCACACCTAATTTTTTCCAGGTTTAAACATAATATAGTTTGAGAAAACCATTGAAAAGTAGTAGGAAGATCAGAATCTTTCCATTTAAGTAAGATGGACCTTTTAGCTTTTAGTGTAACAAATGCAATCAAATGGCAGCTGAAAAGGATAAATGAGCAACATCGGTCACTGGTAATCCAAAAATTGCAGTAAGAGGGTGAGGTTTTAAATTAATATGCAAAACTGTTGAAATAATATCAAAAATATCTTTCCAATATTTATCTAAAAGAGAGCAAGACCAAAACATGTGTGAGAGAGACCACCTCAGAGTTACATCTGTCACACACAGGATTTATGTCAGTAAAAACGAGCTAATTTATCCTTAGACATATGAGCCCTATGGACTATTTTAAATTGTATCAGTGTATGTCTAGCACACATTGAGAAAGTATTAACTAGTTGAAGAATTTTGTCCCATTTCTCAATAGGTAAAGGTACCTGAAGTTCTCTTTCCCATTCACTTTTTATTTTATCAGATGTACCTAGATGTATTTTCGTAATTAAATCATACAAAACTGCTATTAAGCGCTTCTGATAGGGATTTAAACCTAAAAATTTTTTCTGTAATATTAGTTGGATGAAATATTGCAAAATTAGGTAAAATACCATTCAAAGAAATTTCTATCTGCAGATATCTGGAAAAATGTGAACTAGGCAACTTATATTTATTAGATAATTGTTCAAAGGACATGAAACAATTATCCATGGATAAATCACGAAAGCATGTTATTCCCCTTGTTTTCCATAAGGAAAAATCTTGATCAATTCTAGAAGGTTGAAAGAAAAAATTAGATATAATAGGACTAGATAAAATAAATTCATTCAATCCAAAAACTTTGCGAAATTGAAACCATATTCGTATTGTATGTTTAATTATTGGATTAATTATTTGTTTATTCAATTTGGTTAATGCAAAGGGGAGCAAAGCTCTTAAAATAGAAGCTAATGGGAACCCCTGCACAGACTCACCCTCAAGGTTCACCCATCGTGGACAATGAATTTCATCCCAATCTTGCAACCAAAACATTAAATACTGGATATTAATTGCCCAATAATAAAATCTAAAGTTCAGCAATGCTAAACCACTATCCTTTTTTGATTTCTGTAGATATTTCTTACTCAATCTAGGATTTTTATTCTGATATATATTTATGAAGAAATTTTAGAATCAATAATATCAGAAAAGGATTGAGATAAAAATTGGTACCATTTGAAATAAATACAGGAATTTAGGTAAAACAGTCATTTTAATAGCATTAATTCAACCAATCAATGATAAGACAATGGGGACCATTTAGTAAACAATTGTTTAACATGGTCAATTAAAGGTAGAAAGTTAACTTTAAATAGATCTTTATTTTTTTTAGTAATTTTGACACCCAAATAAGTAAAATAATCAGTAATTAATTCAAATGGTAATTGTCTATAAATTGGAACTTGCATATTTAATGGAAAAAGCTCACTCTTAATAATATTTAGTTTATAACCAGAAAAATTACTAAACTGAGCTAGTAGTGATAAAACTGTCGGGATGGATTTCTCTGGGTTAGAGATATATAGTAACAAGTCATCTGCATATAATGATACCTTATGCATCTCCTTCCCATGAGTAATTCCAAATATATTGGGTGAATCATGAAAGGCAATTTCCAGGGGTTCCAAAGCTATATCAAATAATAAAGGACTTAACGGACAACCCTGTTTAGTACCTCTGACAAGCCTAAAAGAGGGGGATCTCTGATTATTGGTAACTATGGAAGTCAAAGGTGAATGATATATCAGTTCAATCCAAGAAATAAATTTGGGCTAAAGTTGAATCTCTCAAGCACATTAAATAAATATTTCCATTCAACTCTGTCAGGCGCCTTCTTGGCATCAAGCTAAATAACACATTCCGGAACTTTAGATGAAGGAGTATATGCAATGTTCATTAATCTCCTAACATTGAAATACCAGAAACGATTTTTAATAAATCCTGTCTGATCATCAGAAATAATTTGTGGCAGTACCTTTTCCAATCTATTTGCTATTATTTTAGAAAAAAATTTGGAATCTATATTCAACAAAGTTAAAGGTCTATATGATGCACAATCAATAAGGTCTTTATCTTTTTTAGGGATTAAAGAAATGGATGCTTCATAAAAGGATTGTGGTAATTTACCTACAAGTAAGGCATCCTTAAAAATTTTACATAGCCATGGTGAAAGTAAATTGGAAAAAGATTTATAAAATTCTTCTGTAAATCGATCCAAACCTGGTGCTTTTCCAGTATTCATCGCAAAAATTGCTTTCTTAATATCATCTTCCGTAATGGATGCATCTAGTTCTAAGCGTTCATTAAGTGGTAAATTCGGAATGTTCAATTTCCTTAAAAGTTCATGCATTATGGTAGATTCTTCAGGAAATTCCGCTTGATATAGAGAGGTATAAAATTCTTGAGAAGGTTTATTAATTTTGTCATGATCAACTGTCAGGGTACCATCCCGTTTAGAAACTTTACTAATCAGACGTTTAGCCGAAGCAGCTTTCAGTTGGTCTGCCAATAATTTACCTGATTTATCACCATGTATATAAAATTGACTCTTAGTTTTAAGTAATTGATTTTCAATCAGGGAAATTAATAACAAATTATGTTGCATCTGAAGTTCAACCCTCTTTTTATAGAGTTTTAGATTAGGAGCAACAAAATATTTTTTATCAGTTTCTTTAATCTTATCAACCAATGTACATATTTCATTATTAATGCATTTTTTCAATCCAGCAGAATATGAAATAATTTGCCCACAAATATATGCTTTAAAAGTATCCCACAATATTCCACTGGAAATTTCATCCGTAGAATTAGTTGAAAAGAAAAAATCAGTCTGTTCTTTAATAAAATTGGCTAAGTTTGAATCCTGAAGCAAAGTGGCTTTGAATCTCCATTGTCTAGCACTAGAAATTACGTCAGTGAATTTAATTGATAGTTTCAGAGGTGCATGATCAGAGATAGTAATTGCATCATATTCACATGCAATAACAGAAGAAACTAGTCAAGAATCAATAAAAAAAAATCAATTCTCAAATAACATGGGAAAAAAATGAGAACTCTTTCTCATTAAGATGCAAAAGCCTCCAAACATCTAAGATCCCGGAATCAACTAAAAAGGAGTTAATAAAAATAGTGGATTTGTTTGGAGATATTTGATTGGGGCAGACCTATCCATCAAAGAATTCAAGCAACAATTAAAGTCCCCACCCAGTATCAACTTATATTCATTTACATTAGGAAAAGATGCAAATAAATGCTTTAAAAATTCAGAATAGTCAGTATTTGGTGCATAAATATTAACCAAAACAACTTTTTGATTATAAAGTAAGCCAGTAATTAACAGAAATCTACCAATCGGGGCTGAAATTGTTTCATAATGAACAAATGAAATCGAGGAGTCTATAAAAATAGAGACTCCTTTTGCCTTAGATTGTGAATTGGAATGAAACTGTTGTTCCTTCTAAAACCCAAAAAAACACTGATTATCCACCCTCCTCACGTGAGTCTCCTGAGCAAAGATATTCTGAATATTCAGTCTATGAAAACTTTAAAAATCTTCTTCTGTTTAATTGGATGATTCAAATCATTTACATTCCATGAAACAAAATTAATAACATTATCCACTTTACTACATTAAGCCAAATGGTATGCAAAGGGTTAACCTTACTGCACGGGAAACCCATGACTCAGGAAGAGGAAAAAGTTTAAAGAGGAACCGGAATCTACAACAATTCAAACATATTTGTAGTTTCAGAACATCCCAATTGGAAAATATTAAACTAAAAGAAATCCCGTCCCCCACCCACCACGCCTGAAAAGAAGCTGACCAATAGCCAACCAGTACACTAACTAATCCCAAATACATTACCCCCAACCCTCATGAAGGCATAACTCCAAATGGAAGGAATGTAATAAACCACCCACGAACAAAACATTATGAGAGAAATACCAAGAAAAAAACTTGTGAGACATTTTGAAAGGCGAAATCTTGAAAAATGAAACAAAATACAATCTTATTAATATTTCGAAAAAAAAAATCAGTCACCAAAATGTTAAACGAACAGTTAAAAATACTTACATAAAATAATAAGAGAAAAGAAATCTTAACATAAAAGCATAATAAACATCTATACTCCAAAAAAATATACAGGTATAATCCAACCAGGAATGAGAATTCCTGAACTTTAAAGGCAAATCTACACGTTAGTTTTAAACTAATAAATAACTACATTCAAACATTAGAAAGCAGTAAATTTATTAAACAGTTGAAAACTAGTCAAGATCTTCAAGAAATTGATGTGCTTCCGTCACTGATTTAAACCATTTACGTGATTTATCTGGCAAAACAACCCTTAAACGCGCTGGATATAACAACGCAGGGTGTAATTTCCTTTGGTATAATTCTGACATCACCGACTTAAAAAGAGACTTCCCTTGTAACAACTCTGGACTAAAATCTTCCACCAAACGAAATCTGAGATCCCCATGCTCAATCTCTCCTTTCCGATATGCAACTCGAATTAAATGCTCCTTAGTATGCAGATAGTGGAATTGTAGAACAACGGCTCTGGGTTTTAAATCTTTCGGAGGTTTAACCCTTAACGAGCAATGAGCGCGGTCTAATATAGGGGGGTTAGAAAACATTTCAGTACCGAATACCTCCATTAAAAATTGAGCAAAAAACTTAGTGGGATCACCACTTTCAACGTCCTCACGAAGTCCTATAATCTGTAGATTCTGTCTGTGACTGCAGTTTTCCAGGTCAATGACCTTTATATCGTTCCAATGCCTGAGTGGTCGAGATTTCTTTCTTATCCAGCGAGCTCAATCTGCAGTCTCTTTGTCTGCCATTTTTATCAAGATCCGAAATTAGTTGTTGCTCTTCATTCTCACGTTTAATTGCTCCGAGTTGATCTTTAATATTATTTAACTTTATCTCGAGATTAGAAAAGCTTTTATCAAATTTATCAAGTTTGTCATCCAAAAGTTTGGATATAACTTCCAAAATCAGTTGTGCCTGTTTAGACTGTTTAGGGTCGCCGCCTTCTCCATTTCCATTGTCGGTTTCCTTGCTCTCGGTTAGTGCCTTTTTCCCTCTGGTTGTCATTTCCAAGAATTAAAAGTCAAAATTCAAGCATATAAAAATATTGTAAACACTTCAATGTGAATACTAAACGGGTGGTAAATAAATGAAAAAAATGGAGCAAAGTCAAGTGCGACTTACTCCATCTGGTGCTTCAAGAGAGTCATTTATTGATGGCAGCAGCAAGAAGAAATCATGACATGAATGGTGGACATCCTTGATGATGGATTCTGCTTTCCTGCAACAGCACTCTGTGTGGATGTGCTCAGTGGTGGGGAGGGTTTTAACCATGGTGGATTGGGCTGTATCCACTACTTTTTGTAGGATTTTCCATTCAAGGACATTGGTGTTTCTATACCAGTCCATGATACAACAAATCAGTATACCTCCCACAGCACATCTATAGATATGTCTTAAGTTTTTGCAGACTTCTAAGAAAGTACAGGCATAGCCATGCCTTCTTCTTAATGGCACTTGTGTGATCCTCTGAAATGAATACACCGAGGATTTTGAAGTTGCTGACCCTCTCCACCATTAACCCCCTGATGAAGACTGGCTCATGACCTCTGGTTTCCTGCTGCTGTAGTCAATAATCAGCTCCTTGGTCTTGCTGACATTGAGTGAGAGGTGGTTGTTGTGGCACCACTCAACTAGAATTTCAATCTTCCCACCTCTAATGCTGATTTGTCACCACCTTTAATTCGGCCAATAACAGTGGAGTCACTAACAAACTTGAATATGGCTTTGGCCCTGTGCTTAGACTCACAGTCAGAAGGGGGCTAAGCTCAGTTTTGTGGAGATTGTGAAGGTAATACTGTTGCCAATCAAAAATGACTAAGGTCTGCAAATGAGGAAATGGAGGATGCAGTTGCTCAAGGAGGTGTTATGGTCTAGGTCTTAAAACATGTTGATTGGTTCTGACAGTATGATAGCATTGAATGTCGAGCTGCAGTCAATGAAGAACATCCTGAAGTATACATCTTTGCTGTCCTGATGTTCCAGGGTTGATTAAGAGTTGACCTGTTGCGACGATAGCCAAATTGGAGTGGATCATAGTCTCAACTTCGGCAGGAGTTGGTATGTTTCATCACCAGCCTTCAAAGCACTTTATCACAGTGGATGCAAGTCTTACTGGATGAAAGACATTGAGGCAGGTTACCATATTCTTCTTGGGCACCGGTATCATTGAAGCCTGCTTGAAGCAGGTGGGTACCTCAGACTGCTGAAGCAAGACGTTAAAGATATCAGTGAAAATTCCTGGCAGTTGATCTGCACAAGTCTTTAGGACTCAGCCAGGTACCCCGTCTGGGCTGGATGCTTTCTGTGAGTTCTCCCTCCTGAAGGATGCTCTCACATTGGCCTCAGAGACTGAAATCAGTGTTTTCGTGGGGCTGTGGGAATTCATGAAGGTGCTTCCATGTTTTATTGGTTAAAGCAAGCATAAATGGCATTGACCTCATCTGGGAGCAAAACCTTATTGTCACTTGGTTTCATTTTGTAGGAGGTGAAGGTGTTTAAACCCTGCCACAGCTGTTGAGCATCCTTCAGCGATTCAAAATCGGTCTAGAATTGCCACTTCACACATGAGAAGGCTTTTCAGAGATTGTACCTGGATCAGTTGTATTTTTTTTAGTCGGCAGACCTGAATGCTGCTGATCTGGCTCTTAGCAGATGCAGATCTCATGGTTCATGCAGGGATTCTGGTTGGGGAAGACTCAATGATTTTGTGGAGACACACTCATCTTCGACTATTTTTATAAAGTCCGTGACAGCTGTGGTGTGTTCATTCAGATCCTCTGAGTTCTTGAACACAGCCCAGTCCACCAACTTGAAACAATCCCATAGCCACTCCTCTGCCTCCCATGACCACCTCTTCATTGTCCTTATTTTTGGAGCCTTGCTCTTTAGCCTCTCCCTGTATGCAGGTAGGAGGAGGAAAGCCATGTGATCAGACTTTCCGAAATGTGGACTAATTGTAGTATAACAGCAGTTGAGTGTGTTGGGACTCCTGGTGCTGCAGGTAATATGCCGGTGATAATTGGGGAGAGATTTATTCAAGCAAGCCTGACTGAAATCTTTAGCAATGATTTGAAAGTGTCAGGGTAGGCTGTTTCTTGTTTGCTGATGGTGTCACTCAGTACCTTGAGTGCTCACTTAACATCAACCTTTAGCAATATGTAAACTGCAGTCAGGATCATGGAGGAGAACTCTTGATAAGTAGAATGGTCAGCACTTAATCACTTAAATTCCAGATCGGGAGAACAACAGCATGACAAAACTGCTATGTCCGAGCACCACAAAAGAGTTTATCATGAAACACAGATCACCTCCCCTCCCCCCACTTTCGCAGCCTTCCAAATTAACAGTCCAGTCCATCCTGTGCATTGAGAAGCCCTCTAGTTTTACCAATATTTTTGGCGTGTCCTGGGTGAGCCATGTCTCTATGAAACAGAACACAGCAATTCCTCATTTCTCTCTGATGTAGCAATCTTGTTCTTTGGCAACTGTACATTTGCTAACAAGATGGGGGAAGATAACTGGGTAAAAGAAGTTTAATGCCCCATCGTTTATCTTGAAAGCCACGCTGTGGCACAAACCAAGAGCACAACAGTACAGTAACTCAACTACAACTATTTTACTTGAGCTATTTTATTTATGGTACCTGGGACAATGCAGCTAGCTCCTGCATTCTTACTTTCCTAAGTGGAAGAAGAAGTTTAGAGTGATCTAGAAAATAATTTGAGTATCTATCCCATGCTCAAGAAGCACTTCAAAGTGACTACAATCAGCACTTCAGTTTTGTGTCTCTGAGCCTGAATGATTCAGCAGGTGAATCAACTGACACACACACCTCAAGTACTACAGTCCAGATCTATACACCTGTTACTCAGGGTCTTAAATTAACTTTTTTAATTTAGTAAAGTCTTTACTCAATGAATATTTGTAGTTATACAATGGATTCCAGGTAATTGAGCCATCATTTATGTTTGATAGCTGACTATTTGGGACAACTCTTTTTTTAAAAAAAAACACTCAAACTAATTGAGAAAATAGCTGGATTTCCTTCATTATTTGGGACACGATGTCATTTAATTGGGGTAGGAGACTATTGAACAGTTTCTCGTTAGCATCAGACACATGCACTTTTGTAGCTGTTAGACAAAACACCATGATTAGTGAAAACAGTTTTTAAGTAGAGGTAGTTGCACGTGCTTGTGTTCGAAATGCAGTAATTTTTTTTGTCACTGATAGTTGGTGAGAAATAAGCTGTAAGACAATTCGGAACTGTTTTGCTCACTGTGGTTTCAAGCATTCAGGCTTGAGATGCCAGATATGGCCGGGAGTGAAAATGGAATGGTTTCACTACTTCATGTTGGTATCTATGAAGATTTGAAGGTATCAATAATCATCTTGAATGGAAGTGAAGATTTGAAGGATGCAGTCACGAAACCATTGTATATAGGCAGTTTGCACAAAGTGTCTGCGCTGATTTTGTTCATTTACATTCAATCAAAAGAATGTAGCAGTGTGTAGGTACACTGGATGAATTCCTCCAATTATTAACTAATAGTGTTATAGTACTGTAGTAGTATTAAGTGTTCTAATTTGTTCTGTGTTTTATTTAAATACATAATTTGCTATGCAGTTAAATGGTAGTGTGTCTTTTATTTATATACCTTTTTTAAATTTGAAACTTCGGCTAATTAGGCCAAAAAGTACCAGTTCTGATATGCCCAAATTAATCAGAATCCAGTGTATCTAAATAATTTAAGTCCTTGTCTTGTAATATAAACCACTGTTCATGTTTGGAGCAATAAAAAAAAAACTTGCCAGCCACCTCTCTATTAAGTTAATTTACAAGGAAATGCATCATCTCTTCCTCCTTCTACTCCACTAGATTTTCCTCCTAAAGTCACAAATTCCTTGCTCTGTACAACCAGTGCTCCATGAACTTGGACTCTTCTCATTTTTGTGGCCAAAAGATGGGGTGTTTGAGTCTAATTATGTGATTTAAGGTTTTCCCTGTGTGCAGAGCTTTCACTCCTGGTTTCTTTCCCCTTTGTTTATTAGCCATGCGGCTGCTAGGCTGTCAGGTCCAGCCGGAGCTCAGACCTCGGGTCCAGCAGCCTCGGAGCCGGTGAATCCGGAGCCTCATCAGCCAGATGATGCCCCAGCTGCTCCCGTTGCAGCTGCCCCAGAGAACAGGCCCTTCAACCAGAACATTCAGATGAATGCCCAGGGGGGCCCAGTGCTCAATGATGAGGACCTGAATCGTGACTGGTTGGACTGGATGTACACTATGTCTCGTGCAGGCATCTTGCTGAGTATCGTCTACTTCTACTCCTCTTTCAGTCGTTTTGTCATGGTGATGGGAGCCATCCTGCTTGTTTATTTGTAAGTATTATAACAAAAGAGCCCGTGGTATTACAGGAAAGGTGCTTGCATTGAAAGAGTATTGGCTGATCGGCAGAAAGCAAAGAGTGGGGAAAAAGGGATCCTTTTCTGATTGGCTGCTGGTGACCACTGGTGTTCCGCAGGAGTCAGTTGTATGTCAGTGACTTGGATGACAGAATTGGTGGCTTTGTGGCAAAGTTAGCGGATGGTACAAAGATGGGTGGAGGAGCAGGTTGTTTTGAGGAAGTACAGAGACTACAGAAGGACTTGGACAGATTAGGAGAATGGGCAAGAGATGGCGATGGAATAGTGTCGGGAACTGTATGGTCATGCACATTGGAAAAGGAATAAAAGGAAAAAATATTTCTAAACAGGGAGAAAATTCAAAAACTGACGTACTAAGGGGCTTTGGAGTCCTCGTGCAGGATTCCCTAAAGGTTAATTTGCAGGTTGAGTCTGTGGTGAGGAAGGCATATGCAATATTAGCAACACACATCAAAGTTGCTGGTGAACGCAGCAGGCCAGGCAGCATCTCTAGGAAGAGGTACAGTCAACGTTTCAGGCCGAGACCCTTCGTCAGGACTAACTGAAGGAAGAGTTAGTAAGAGACTTGAGAGGGGGAGGGGGAGATTCAAAATGATAGGAGAAGACAGGAGGGGGAGGGATGGAGCCAAGAGCTGGACAGGTGATTGGCAAAGGGGACATGAGAGGATCATGGGACAGGAGGTCTGGGGAGAAAGACGGTGGGGGGGGGGGGGACCCAGAGGATGGGCAAGGGGTATAGTCAGAGGGACAGAGGGAGAAAAAGGAGAGTGAGAGAAAGAATGTGTGTAATAAAAATAAATAACAGACGGGGTATCTTGGCTTCATCCCTCCCCCTCCTGTCTTCTCCTACCATTTTGGATCTCCCCCTCCCCCTCCCACTTTCAAATCTCTTACTAACTGTTCCTTCAGTTAGTCCTGACGAAGGGTCTCGGCCTGAAACGTCGACTGTACCTCTTCCTAGAGATGCTGCCTGGCCTGCTGCATTCACCAGCAACTTTGATGTGTGTTGCTTGAATTTCCAGCATCTGCAGAATTCCTGTTGTTTGCAATATTAGCATTCATTTTGAGAGGACTAGAATATAAAAACAAGGATGTAATGCTGAAGCTTTATAAGGCATTGGTGAGGCCTCACTTGGAGCACTGTGAGTAGATTGGGCCTCTCCTTTAAGAAAGGATGTGCTGATAAAAGAGGTTCATGAAAGTGATTCTGAAAATGAATCATTTATCACATGAGGAACATTTAATGGCTTTGGGCATGTACTTGCTGGAATTTGTAAGATGGGTGGGGGGATTCTCATTGAAACCTGTTGAATATTTAAAGACCAGGATAGAATGGATGTGGAGAGGATGTTTCCTATAGTGAGGGAGTTTAGGACCAGCAGGCACAACTGAATATAGGGACATCCATTGAGAACAGAGATGAGGAGGAACTTCTTTAGCCAAATAGGGACATCCATTGAGAACAGAGATGAGGAGGAACTTCTTTAGCCAAAGGGTGATGAATTTGTGGAATTCGTTGCCACAGGCTGCTGTGGAGGCCAGGTTATTGAATGTATTTAAAGGGGAGTTTGTTTGATTCTTGAAAAGAGGGTGTGGGGAGAAGGCAGGAAGGTAGGGTTGAGAGAGAAATGGAATGGAGGAGCAGTCTTGATGGGCCAAATAACCTAATTCTGCTCCAATCTCTTTTGGTCTTTTAATTGAACTGAATGCCCCACAATTTCAAAAGGGTAACAGCCTATTCCCAATTTCTGTTTGGCCTTTTTGGTGTGTGGAAGACATGGAGCTGAAAATGAAGTCTAATTTTTTTATGGTGTTAAAAGGCCAAGGGATTTGTTTTTCTTACTAGCAAAGCGCTGGTGTTAATCTTTGAGCTAATTTACAAGAGAAACACAAACTTGCTTTGCTGTAAATATTCCGATTCTTGTTATGTTTCTGACATTGCTTCCACACTGAACACCAGGCATGCCAAGTAACCTATAGTCTGTTGGGCAGTGAGTTAATACAACAGCAGGTTGAATCTTTTGGAAGATGTGCTTTTATGCTATATTAAGTGTTCTTTTGTAGTATCCAGATGAAGACACTGGTGCTGCTGTCTCCCATAGAACATAGAAAAGTACAGCATAAAAACAGGCTATTCAGCCCACAATGTTGTGCCGAACTAGCTAAAAAGTAAATCAAAAACACCCAAACACCAATCCCTCCTATCTACACCATGTCCATATCCCTCCATCCTCCTTACATCCATGTGCCTATCCAAACGTCTCCTTAAAAACTTCTAATGTATTTGCCTCTACCACCATACCAGCAGCACATTGCAAGCATCCACATTTCTGAGTTTTAAAAAAACTTATCACTCACATCTCCTGCCCCCCCCCCCCCCAAAAGCTCCCTCACACATTCAATACATGCCCTCTGGGTATTCGACATTTCAACCCTAGGAAGCAGATGCTCTGTCTATTCTTTCTGTGGTGTGGTGTGGCCTCCGTCGGTCATGGTCGACCATGGGTACTGCGCCTCTGGTAGCCACTGAGCTGGAGTGGCCTCTCCAGGGCGCGAGCCAGGGCAGAATTGATATGGAGATCTGCCTGTTGCCCATGCAGTGGGACCCCCCTCTCCATGCTGATGACAGGTCCACAGGAACGACGAATGTCGATAGCGTTTGATGCCAGCAGCATCGCAGGAGTTGCCGTGCCAGTACTGGGTACAGCAGTCAGCCACCTTCGGGACTCCGACTCTGGATCTTTCCTCAGGGTTTACTCCCAAAGCCTTTCCCGTGAGTGGGTATAGCCGCAAGGCATTGGAGGTTTGAAATTGGAGTTTTCCCTCTCCTAGATGAGCTATCATCCGTGGTTAACGAACCCCATCTGCCCAGAGCAACTGGTTGTAAGACGCCAGTGGCCCGCCTTTGCCCTGTCAGTGAGAACAGCTCCGCTGGGCATAAGAACTATGCCACACGTTAGGAGAAGGCCAGGAGTTGGACTTGGTTGTCAGAGGCTGATTGAGATGCATGGCATGAAGAGCATTTGTTTAGCAGTGGGAGCTCGTCCCCACTACCACCATTCGGCTATGACTACCTTTCTATCTATGACTCTCATAATCTTGTAAACCTGCCTTCAGCCTGTGACACTCCAGAGAAAACTGCCCAAGTTTATCCAGTCTCTCATAATAGCACATCTTCTAAGCCAGACAGCATCCTTGTAAACCTCTTCTGCACCCTCTCCAAAACCTCAACATCCATCCTATAGTGGGGCAACCAGAACTCTACTCTATACTCCAGATGTGGTCCAGCCAGAGTTTTATAAAGTGCAACATAACCTCCTGACTTGAATTCAATGCCTCGACTAATAAAATCAAGCATTCCATAAGCCACCTTAACCACCTTATCCACCTTATTGACCTGTGTAACCACTTTCAAGGAGTATGAACTTGGATCCCAAGATCTCTCTGCTCAGCAACACTGTTAAGTATCTTGCCCATAACAGTGTACTGTCTTATTGCATTTGACTAAGGAGCAACATCTTGTGTTCATCTGGGTTAAACTCTAGGGAAAATGAGGAGATAATAGAGAGGAACTATTGGCAAGTAGTCACACCGGGGCCTTGAGAGACAGATAAGTGGGTAACAGTCAGGAGAGGGAAGGGCAAAAGTCGGATACTAGAGAGTACCCGTAGCTATTCCCCCCCCTTAACAATAAGTACTCCTGTTTGAATACTGTTGGGTGGAGGGGGGGACGGCTTACCTGGAGGGTGCAACAGTGGCCATGCATCTGGCACAGAGTCTGGCCCTGTGGCTCAGAAGGGTAGGGAAAGGAAGAGGATGGCAGCAGTGATAGGGGACTCTATAGTTAGGGGGTCAGACAGGCGATTCTGTGGACGCATGAAAGAAATGCGGATGTAACTTTCCCTCCCAGGTGCCAGGATGTTTCTGATCGTGTCCACGACATCCTGAAGTGGGAAGGTGAACAGCCAGAGGTCGTGATACGTATTGGTACCAGCAACATTGGTAGGAAAAGGGAGGAGGTCCTGAAAACAGACTACAGGGAGTTAGGAAGTTAGGAAGGAAGTTGAGAAGCAGGACCTCAAAGGTAGTAAAATCAGGATTACTGCTTGTGTCACGTGACAGTGAGTATAGGAATAGAGTGAGGTAGAGGATAAATGCGTGGCTGAGGAATTGGAGCAGGGGGCAGGGATTCAGATTTCTGTACCATTGGGACCTCTTTTGGGGCAGGAGTGACCTGTATAAAAAGGATGGGTTGCAATAGAGTCCAAGGGGGACCAATATCCTAGCAGGGAGGTTTGCTAAGGCTATTGGGGAGAGTTTAAACTAGAATTGCTGGGGTGGGTGGGAACTGAACTGAAGAGATGGAGGAAGGGGCAGTTGGCTCACAAATCAAGAAAGCTTGTAGACAGTGTGAGAGGGAGGATAGGCAGGTTATCGAAAAGGGATGCACTCAGACTGATGGTTTGAGATGTGTCTATTTTAATGCAAGGAGTGTCATGAACAAAGTGGATGAGTTTAGAGCATGGATCAGTACTTGGAGCTATGATGTTGTGGTCATTACAGAGACTTGGATGGCTCAAGGGCAGGAATGGTTACATACAGTCCCAGGCTTTAGATGTTTCAGAAAGCACAGGGAGGGAGGCAAAAGAGGTGGGGACGTGGCACTGCTGATCAGAGGTAGTGTCACGCTGCAGAAAAGGTTGAAGTCATGTTTTTTTATAGAGGAGTAAATAGGGAGACAGATTCTAGAAAGATACAATAACAACAGTAACAACAGGGTTGTTGTGGGAGATTTTAATTTCCCCATTATTGGCATACGGCATGTCTTGGGCGTCTGAAACCTGGCGGAGCCCATCCCCCTCCAGATTTTTTTTTTACGAGGTCGAGTTGTTAGCTCGACACTCAACCCAGGCACAGATGGAGAGCGTGCAAGGGAGCCGGCCGGATTTGAACTCGGGACCTCTCGCCCCGAGGTCCAGCGCTGATGCCACTATGCCACCAGCCGGTGTACACAGTATGTAGATAAGCCTATAAGAGGAGTTGCTGTACTTGATCTGTTATTGGGAAATGAGCCCAGTCAGGTGTCGGGTCTCTTAGTGGGAGAGCATTTTGGAGATAGTGATCACAATTCTATCTCCTTTACCATAGCATTGGAGAGGGATAGGAACAGACAAGTTAGAGAAGCATTTAACTGGAGTATGGGGAAATATGAAGCTATCAGGCAGGAACTTGGAAGCATAAAATGGGAACAGATGTCCTCAGGGAAATGTACGGCAAAATGTGGCAAATGTTCATGGGATATTTGCATGGCATTCTGCATAGGTACGTTCCAATGAGACAGGGAAGGAATAATAGGGTACAGGAACTATGGTGTACAAAGGCTGGTGGAAATCTAGTTAAGAAGAAAAGAAAAGCTTGCTAAAGGTTCAAAAAACTAAGTAATGACAGAGACCTAGAAGATTATAAGGCTAACAGGAAGGAGCTTAGGAATGAAATTAGAGCCAGAAGGGGCCATGAGAAGGCCTTGGCGAGCAGGATTAAGGAAAACCAAGGCATTCTACAAGTACGTGAAGAACAAGAGGATAAGACGTGTGAAAATGGGACCAGTCAGGTGTGACTGTGGAAAAGTGTGTATGGAACTGGAGGAGATAGCAGAGGTACTTAATGAATATTTTGCTTCAGTATTCACTACGGAAAAGTATCTTGGTGACTGTAAGGATGACTTACAGCGGACTGAAAAGCTTGAGCATTTTGACATTAAGAAAGAGGATGTGCTGAAGGTTTTGGAAAGCATCAAGTTGGATAAGTCACCGGGACTGGATGAGATATACCCCAGGCTACTGTGGGAGGTGAGAGAGGAGATTGCTGAGCCTCTGGCGATGATCTTTGCATCATCAATGGAGACAGTAGAGGTTCCGGAGGATTGGAGGGTTGCGGATGTTGTTCCTTTATTCAAGAAACGGAGTAGAGATAGCCCAGGAAACTATAGACCAGTGAATCTTACTGGAGAAGATCCTGAGAAGCAGGATATATGAACATTTGGAGAGGCGTAATATGATTAGGAATAGTCATCATGGCTTTGTCAAAGGCAAGTCGTGCCTTACGAGCCTGATTGAATTTTTTGAGGATGTGACTAAACACATTGATGAAAGTACAGCAGTAGATGCAGTGTATATGGATTTCAGCAAGGCATTTGATAAGGTACCCCATGCAAGACTTATTGAGAAAGTAAGGAGGCATGAGATCCAAGGGGAGCTTGCTTTGTGGATCCAAAATTAACTTGCTCAGAGAAGGCAAAGAGTGGTTGTAGATGGGTCATATTCTGCATGGAGGTTGGTGACCAGTGGTGTGCCTTAGGGATCTGTTCTGGGACCCCTACTCTTTGTGATTTCTATAAATGACTTGGATGAGGAAGTGGAGGGATGTATTAGTAAATTTGCTGATGACACAAAGGTTGGGGGTGTCGTGAATAGTGTAAAGAGCTGTCAGAGGTTACAGCGGGACATTGATAGGATGTAAAACTGGGCTGAGAAGTGGCAGATGGAGTTTAACCCAGATAAGTGTGAGGTAGTTCATTTTGGTAGGTCAAATGTGATGGCAGAATATAGTATTAATGGTAAGGCTCTTGGCATTGCGGAGGATCAGAGGGATCTTGGGACACTCAAAGCTGCTGTGTAGGTTGACTGTGGTTGAGAAGGCATACGGTTCATTGGCCTTCATCAACTGTGGGATTGAGTTCAACAGCCGAGAGGTAATGTTACAGCTGTATAGGACCCCGGTCAGCACTTGGAGTACTGTGTTCAGTTTTGGTCACCTCACTACAGTAAGGATGTAGAAACTATAGAAAGGGTGCAGAGGAGATTTACAAGTATGTTGCCTGGATTGGGGAGCATGCCTTACAGGAATAGGTTGAGTGAACGCAGCCTTTTCTCCTTGGAGTGATGGAGGATGAGAGGTGACCTGGTAGAGGTGTATATGATGAAGAGAGGCATTGATCGTGTGGATAGTCAGAAGCTTTTTCTCAGGACTGAAATGGTTAGCACGAGAGGGCACAGTTTTAAGGTGCTTGGAAGTAGGTACAGAGGGGATGTCAGGGGTAAGTTTTTTATGCAGAGTGGTGAGTGTGTGGAATGGGCTGCCAGCGACTGTGGAGGCAGATTCAATAGGGTCTTTTAACAGTCTCCTGGATAGGTACATGGAGCTCAGAAGAATAGAGGGCTCTGGGTAACCCTAGGTAATTTCTAAAGTAGGTACATGTTTGGCACAGCATTGCGGGCTGAAGGACCTGTATTGTGCTGCAGGTTTTCTATGTTTCCATCTGCTATTTTTCAACCCATACCTGCAACTGATCTATATTGTACTGTATTCTTTGTCAGTCTTCCACACTATCCACAACTCCACCAATCATCCACAAGTTTACTGACCCACCCATCTACATTTTCATCCAGGTCATTTATATACATTATAAATAGCAGAGGAACCACCACCGATCCCTGCAGAACTCCTCTAACTACAGACCTCCAACTGCATAAGCCAGTTCTGAAGCCAAACAGCCAATTTGCCACGGATCCCTTGCATCTTAATCTTCTAGGTTGGCCTCCCATGAGAGACTTTGTCAAACGCCTCACTAAAATCCATTGTAAAGAATATCCACTGCCTTACTCTCATCAATCTCTTGTCACCTTGTCAAAAAACTCAGTTTAGTTGGTAAGGTATGACTTGCCACACACACAGCCATGCTGGCTCTCCCTAATTAGGTCATGGGTTTCAAATGTTCATATCCTATCCCTAAGAATTTTCTCCAGCAATTTCCCTACAACTAACATGCGACACACCGGTCTGTAGTTCCCAGGATTCTCCCTTGTTTCCTTCTTAAACAGAGGTATGACTTTAGCCACTTGCCAGTTCTCCAGGACCTTGCCTGAGGCTATGGAGGACACAAATTGGAGGACACAGATACGGGTCAAGAGCCCAACAGTCTCATCAATTGCCTCCTTCAATAATCTGGGGTAAATCCCATCAGGCCCTGGGGACTTATCCACCTTAATACTCATCAGGAGGCCCAACAGTTCCTCCTCTTTGACCTCTAAATGCCCTAACTTACTTGTACATTTAGCACTGATCTCCTGACCCTCTATATTCTTTTCCTTTGTAAATACTGAAGCAAGGTACTCATTAAGTACCTCACTCACATTCTTTGCATCTATCCCACCTTTATCCTTAAGTGGTCCCACCCTCTCGCTAGCTATCCTCTACTCTTGATGTATGTTTAGGATGCCTTGGGATTCACCTTAATCCTACTTGCCAGGGACTTTTCATGGCCCCTCATGGCTTTCCTAATTCCCTTCTTTAGTTCTTTTCTGGCTCATTTATATTCCTTCACGTGCTCCATTTGATCCTGACTTCTTTACATACTTTTCCTTTTTCTTCTTGACTAAATTTATCCTCCCTCTGGGCATCCGAGGTTCTCTTATCTTTCCATCCTTATCCGTCCTTTTAACAGGAACATACCTTTCCATACTCTGCAATTGATCTTTAAACACCATCTGTATGTCTGATGTGGACTTGCCGGAGAAAGTGTTCACGATTAACACTTAGTTCCTGCCTAATGCCCTTGTAATTTTCCCTACTCCAATTTAAAACACTCCCACAAGAACCATACCTATCCTTATCTAAGCTATCCTTAAAGTTAAGGAATTGTGGTTACTGTTCCCTAATTGTTCACCCACTGAAAGGTCAGTCACATGCCAGGCACATTACCCAACACCAGGTCCAGTACGGCCCCTCCTCTGTTTGGACCATACACATTGAATTAGGAAACCTTCCCGGATATACTTAACAAGTTCTGCCCTACCTAAACCTCTTACACTAAGTATGTCCCAGTTTATATTGGGGAAGTTGAAATCTCCCCATGACAACAAAGGAATTATTTTTTACACATTTCCTTAATCTGATTACACATCTGTTTCTGAATGTCCCAGTGTCTATTAGGGCAGCGGTCCCCAAACACCGGGCCGTGGACCAGTACCGGGCCACAAAGCATGTGCTACCGGGCTGCGAGGAAACTATATGCTGTCCTGACGAAGGGTCTCGGTCCGAAACGCATCTTCCTAGAGATGCTACCTGGCCTGCTGTGTTCACCAGCAACTTTTATGTGTGTTGCTTGAAATTCCAGCATTTGCACGCACTGTTGAACTTGAACATATGCTTGCCAACTGTCCCGTATTTGCCAGGACATCCCGTATAGTGTATTGGGCTAAATTGGTTTGTCCCATACCGGACCGCCCTTGTCCTGTATTTCCCCTGTTAAGGTAGAGCGTTCCTATGAAATCTTTCGTGCCGAAATGGTGTAAAGTGCAGAAGCAATTACCATTAATTTATATGGGAAAAATTTGTGAGCGTTCCCAGACCTAAAAAGTAACCTACCAAATCATACCAAATAACACATAAAACCTAAAATAACTCTAACATATAGTAAAAGCAGGAATGATATGATAAATACACAGCCTATATAAAGTAGAAATAATGTATGTTCAATGTATTGGGAAGATTAAGCCAATTTATGGGGGAAAACATCGGCACGTACGCGCATGCGCATGTCACATGCGCACAAAGGTGCCGCACAAGGCTTCATGGTCATGGTAGTCTTTCTCGGGGTAAACACAAAGTGTCCTGTCAACACACACAAAAAATGCTAGTGAATGCAGCAGGCCGGGCAGCAGCTATAGGAAGAGGTATAGTCGACGTTCAGGCCAGGACCCTTCGTCAGGATTTGACTGCTACTTTTGTCCCTTATTTGGGAGTGAGAAAGTTGGCAACCCTAACTGTAAAAGACATGTTGAGGTGAGTTTAACCCTACTTGAACACCCTCACCCGCCGGATCGACCAGTCCGCTAGAATACTATTAATATTAAACTGGTCCGCGGTGAAAAGAAGGTTGGGGACCCCTGTATTAGAGGGTCTGTAGTACAATCCCGTCAGTGTGATTGCACCCTTCCTATTCCTGAGTTCCACCAAACAGACTCGGTGCCTGACCACTTCAATTATGTCTCCTCTGAGTGCAGCTGTGATATTGTCCCTGATTAGTAGTGCAACTCCAACCCTCTTTTACCTCCTCTATCTTTTCTAAAAACTTAAAAATCCTGGTACATTAATCACCAATTCCTGCCCCCCTCTCAACCAAGTTTCAGAAATAATCCATGCTCTAAATTCTTCACCCTTGCCCGTAATACTCTAGCACACTGCATACCATCCAACTCATCATATCTGTTATTTCAATTTTGCCTTTCAATACATTTGCCGATATCTACCCTCTGGTCCTATCCTTGCTTTCCTGACCTGGGGCTCTGGTTCCCAGCCACCTGCAGAGCTAATTTAGACTCTCTCGAGTAGCATCAGCAAACTTCATGGCCGGGTTATTGGTTTCCCTCCAGTTCAGGTGCAACCAGTCTCTCTTGTACAGGTCACCTCTTCCCCAGAAAAGGTTCCAACGGTTCAAGAACTCAGCCCTATCCCCTGGACCATCTCCTCAGCCACCCATTCATCTGTGCTATCACCCCATTCCCACCTGCACTAGCCCATGCGGGGAGTAATCTAGAGATTACAACCTTGGAGGTTCTTCTCTTTAGCCTTTTTCCTTGAAGGAGGAACTTGTGTAATGCAGTAACATTCTGAGAATCTGCTATTCCTGTTGTTGGGACATCTGAGTCCCAGTTCCTGCACTCCCCTTAACCTCACCAAAGCCCCAATTTCTCTACTCTCCTTAATCTCACTAAGTTTGTTTTAAAAAATATATATACTACTTTGTAACTTCTTGGGGTTGGGCAGAGAACTAAGAGTGTAGAGCTATTAACATCAACACTCCAAAAAAAAATATGCTAGTCTGGCACCAGTGAAGTCACAGGCCTGTTGGATTAATGTAGTTTTACTGTAACAGTGATAGATGATGAAGTAAAATCAGTTTAAATAGGTTTCTTAAGACTGGAATTCTGTGATTCAGACACTTGATTTGTGATTATTTTAGAAATGATCATTGCAAGCATTATTTTGGGATTTGTACTTGATGAAAGCCTCCTCTTCCTTCAGCTGTTGAAGATTCAGTCAGAATGTTCTCACAAATTAGTGTTTTTGCACTGTAATTATCTTGTTACTACTGCTAATGTAAAAGTAAACTTGGCTGGATTAACAGGAACTCTCTGGAATGCAATGTTAGTTTTTAAATATTGTCTTGAGTAGTTTGAACTGTCATTTGTGGACTTCAGCTCTAGTGACTATGATTTTTGTAAAATACTAGGTATCAAGCTGGATGGTTCCCATTCAGGCAGGATGCACCAAATGGACATCCAGCAAATCAACCAGCAGACTTCAACCAGGAAGCACAGGAGGATAATGCCCTTGAAGTACATGAAATGGTGAGTTTGAAACAAATATTTCAGTGTAGCCATTGTAAATCCTAGATACATCAGTGTGAATTCATAGCACATGCAGGTCTCCACTTTACTATTTAATGTGGAAATGGGGTGCTAGTTTATAAATATGTGCATTGGATACCCAAGGTGATGTATGATGATACTATGAAGAATGTGCTTAAAGCATGACAAATTAGCAGAAATTGATGTCTCACTTCCCCATCTGGATCAGCATGCTGAAAACATTATCCAGATAAATTTGTATTTATGCCATATACTGATGGGTTAAAAATCTTCCAAAGTCTGGCCTTAGTGCTATAATCGAAAACTACAAAACCATAGCAAAGAGAATTAAGAGGAAAAAGGGGTAGGGGTGAATTTGTGGTCTGTATGAAGCTTTCGTTCACGATGTAAAGCAGAGAGGTATTTTATAATTGCAGCATGAATGATGAAATCAGCCCAGAGTGTTTAAAGCAGGAAATGGAGTCTCCTAATGACACTTCTGTGATGGGCATCTCTCACATTTGAATGTTTCTGCTAAACCATCTTTAGAGAGTTTGTGAATCTGCAGGTTGAACCATGTCACTATAAATCTTTGAGGGTTGGTATTATTGGCCCACTTTGGGATTTTCCTGTGAGGGGTGGAATAGCCCAGCGTGTACAACACTTTGAACATTGTGGGTCAGCACCCTCGGTGCAGGCAGTACTGCGCTCATCGTAACCAACTGTGCTTTGCTTTCCAGGAGCGTCTCATGGACGAAGGTCTGGATGACGATAGCTGGGAGAGTGGTGACAGTGGTGACAGTGGAGATGACACCACGGAAAGCGCAGGAGGGGCAGAGCCCCCTGGTTTCATGGCTTCAGCATGGTCATTCGTCACCACCTTCTTCACCTCTCTCATTCCTGAAGGTCCCCCTCAAGTTGGCAACTAGGACATGCAGTGGACTTCTCAACTTTGCTGCTCCCTACAGTTGTATATTTAAGTGACACTTGCTGAAAAGAAACTCCAAACACCTCAGATGTGGAAGTGTGCCCTACCCTTTTTTTTTTTGCATTGCTATTGCTGCTGCAGTCCCCATGGGGTTCAGTTTGTTGAGTTGTTCTCCAGATCAAATCATCCTTTGATTGCGCCCAACATTTAGCATGCACTAATGAAAATTCCTACATGAAGAGAAAATGAAATTGAAAGGAAATTGCATATTTTTCTTTGTTTTTTTTTGTTATAACTGCCACCAGCTGTTATTGTGGTCATGGTGGTGGAGATACATAAATGGAACAGTTCTTGCTGGTTGACACTTGGATAAGGAGGAATCTGTTTGGTTAACATTACATTTTCTGGCTGACTTGTAAGGCTACACATGCAATCTAAATTTGCTAACATATCAGTCACACATGGCATTACTTTTTTGGCTTCAGCATTTTTCATTGGTTGCCAGCCTAAGGCTCTGGAATAGTTTCCTGGCACAATGTTGCTGGCTATTGACTGGTTAGTTTGGATTTTGAAGCTCAGTTGGCTTCATTTGATTTGTATTTTGATCTGAGTTTGAGGTAATTTCCCCTCCCCCCTCCCCACCAGATATTTTACCTGATCCCTGGGTTTGTGCTTATTGGTAGCAGTAAACAATTTCATCTCAACTTCGATCACTTGACACTCTGGGGCTTACATGAAAAAAAGCTGTAGTTTGGGATTTCAGAGACAAATCCAATGTAATTTGTACTTGTTATATACATACTTTTTAAAATTGCTTTTACATTTTAAAAACTCATTTTAGAATTGTATATTTTACTACCTTGCCTTTTGGGCATTGAAGGCATAACTGCTCAATTGGCGGTTTTCATTTGGAGATGGTTAGAGATGGTGATGTGACTCGTGCATATGTTACTGATGTAGTGGAAGTGTGAGAGCATAGCAGTGTAAATACATGATCTGTTTGAGTGTTCCCAGCCTGAACAGCAATAAATGCTACATATAGAATTAGCAGCACTGTTTGGTACTTCAGAAGGCCAAATAAACTCGGTGTCTGCAGCATGCTAACATACTTTTAACAATAGTGTCACAGCGAAATACTGTTTGCTAGGGGGGAAAAGCAAATAATGATTATTTGAATAAACATTGACACATGCATATAGTATCGCATGAAAGGGCCATATACCCTCAGTGTTTTGTTATAACTGAAATTCATAACCTCCCTGAACTGGGAAGGAACTTTCTCTATTTGTCCCGTTAAGTGTACTAAGAATGGTACAAAGGGCATGTAGGGGTGCCCAGCATTATTACTGGATTCACAAGCACACCTGTGTTATTCATTAAAGAACATGCGTTTGAATCACACTGCAGCAGCAGGAGTTTAAATAAAAGTAAAACTAGAGTAAAGCTGGCAACAGGTGATTATGGTCATGAAACTGTTGAGTTATTGTAAAAACAGGTGTCTCACTAATAACCTGAGAAAAGGAAATCTGCCACTCTTGCCTACTTTGGTGATTTTGCCTGCGTGATTTAAACACTTCAATGTGGATCTCTCTCAACTGATCTTTAAGTTCACTTAATGTCATCAAGTCCAAGGACTAGGTGTAGGTGGGCAATGATGCCAGTGTAGTCCACATCCTGACTAATAAAAATGTGTCCTAAATTAATATCTTTGGTCCCTCAGATTTTCTCCGAAGGCTGGGTGCACCTGGCGTGTCTTGGGCAAGTGTTTCTGGTTCCTGTGGCCTATTCCTGCTGTTTCTCAGTGTCAAGGTTCCTCATCCACTTCAGTCTCCTCCTTTGACAGCGAGTAAGCAGAAAGCTTTCATTTCACCCCATGTACTTGATCATCAAGTCACGCGGAGGTAAAATTTTAGCCTCTACTTACAGGAACCAGTTGTGTCTGCTCTACAGTTTTACATTCAGTGGATCAGTGAAATTTTGTTGCTACTGCAATTTATCTTAATTTGTAAATAAATTTCCACTTTATTTTAGTCCAGTATAGTGTCATGGAATTCCATGTCTGAGTTGTTTTATATATATATATCACTGCATCAAGTTTTGTTGTGCCAAATTTCATTTCTATACATCCGACCTGTTTGAAGAACTGAAGGTGGGAGAAGGCCTCTTTTACATTTACCAATCATGGCCATTAACTGCTCTGTTCCTGAAATGAGATTGATGAGAATGCATCAACTTTTTTAGGGTAGTATCTTTATGCAGAAGTAAAATAAGCACGTGTCTTTTTAACTATATTCCTTTTGTAGCTACAAAAGTAGCTGTGTGATATTTTAGGAAAGCTAAAGGTTTGTATTTCTTTATTTCCATTATTTAGCTAGAAACTTTTGTCTGGAAGCTACAGGTGCATTTTCCCTATATAATGTATACAGCCAGCTCCCATAGGCAAAAGAAAATAATGACCAGGCATTTTGTGTTGCCTTTTACATCAGTTTAGACAGGGACTTAGTTCCTCATCCCTTGCTACAGCAGCACACTTTCAGAACTCCACACAAATCCAAGTTGTTGATTGTAGTCTGTCTGTCATAAAGATCCTCAAACTAAATTTGACAATAAACCAAAGGAGGCACCAGGATGTGAAAAACGAACACCTCAGATCAGTGTCTGTGGGAGAAGAAACAGTTCTCTTTAAGGTCAAACTCCCTTGATGAACTCGAGGAAAGAAAAAAAAAGCCTGGTCTCACAGGCGGTGGCTGTCCTAGTCATGCCACCCACTATCATTGTCAGAGACCCAGGTTCATTCCTAACTTCAGGTGCTGTCTGGAGTTTGCACGTTCTCCCTGTGACTGCATGTGTTTCTCCTGGGTGCTCCAGTTTCTAACCACATCCCAAAGGCATGTGGTTTGGCTGTTGTAAATTGTCCCCCATGTGTGAGGGGTAGAATGTGGGGAGAATTAAATGAAATTGATATAAATGAATGGCTTCTGGTCAGCATGAAGGGCCAAAGGGCTTTTTTTCTGTGTTGTATATTTGTCAGTTAAATTTAGTTAAAGATTTGGTGAAAATTAATGGGGTATGGCCAGGGCTTGGTTCTAGGCATTTAGGGCATGATTGCCAATGGGTGGATAATAGACTGAATTGATTGCTTTGTGACCAAGTTTGCAGATAATACAAAGATAGGTGGAGAGTCAGGTAGTGTGGAGGAAGCAGAGAGTCTGCAAAAGGACTTGGACAGATTTGAAGAATGGACAATTAGGTAGCAGACGGAATAGAGTACAGGGAAGTGTACAATCATGCACTTTCATAAAAAGGAATAAAGGAATTCTAAATAAGGAACACATTCAGAAATCGGAGGTGCAAGGGGACTTGAGTCGTCATGCAGGATTCCGTAAAGGTTAACTTGCAGTTTGCCTTGATAGTAAGGAAGGCAAATGCATGCTAGCATTCATTCTGAGAGTAGAATATAATGCTGAGGCTTTAAGGTCATACTGCACTTGGAGTATTGACAGCAGTTTTGAGCCTCTTATCATGCTGCCATAGGAGAGGCCAGAGGTTGTTTATGAGACTGATCCAAGGAATGAAAGAGTTCATGTTTGGGGAATGTGTGATGTCTCTGGGCCTGTACTTAACTGGAGTTTCAAAGAATGTGGGGAGGTCTCATTGAAACCTTTTGAATATTGAAGGGCCTAGACAGAGTGGATGTGGAGAGGACGTTTCCTATAGTGGGGAAGTCTAGGACCGGAAATCCTAGAGGACGTCCCTTTAGAAAAGAGATGAGGAATTTCTTTAGCTGGAGGGTGGTGAATCTATAATTCATTCAGACAATCGACTGTGGAGGCCAGGTATTGGACATAGTTAAAGGTTGATAGGTTCTTGATTAGTAAGAGCGTCAAAGGTTATGGGGAGAAGACGGGGGAATGAGGTTGAGATGAATAATCCGGCATGATGGAGCAGATTTGATGGGCTGAAAGTCTTAATTCTGCTCCTATGCCTTATGGTCTTGTCATAGATCCATCTCTTGTTCCTATCAGCCCCTTGAGCCTCTGAGGTTGCACCCCATCTACTTTCCTGTCCTCCTCGCTGCATTACACTTGCAGATTTATGTGTCTACAGAGTCTTCTGGTGCAATGAGTTCCAAAGGCCCTCAACCTTCCAAAGAATAAATTCTTCCTCATCCTCCTTAAATGGAGCCCACTTGTTCTGAAATTATGCCCTCTGCTCTTGGACATCCATGAAAATGTCTGCACTGCAATTACTGTAAAGCCCCCTAAGAACCATGTGTTTCAATAGAATCACTTCTTCTGGAAGGGTAACTTAAGTTTTCAGATGCCACAAAGGTTGGTAGTGCTGTGATAGTGTGAAAGGTGTCATAGGTTATAACAGGGCATTCATAGGATGCAGAGATGGCCTGAGAAGTGGAAGATGGAGTTTAATCTAGAAAAGTTTGGAAGGTCAATCTCGAAGGCAGATTACAGGGTTTAATGACAGGATTACTAGCAGTTTGGGTGGAAGAGCAGAAAGATCTTGAGGTTCATATCCATAGATCCCTCAAAGTTGCTATGCAAGTTGATATGGTGATCAAGTTGTCCTTCGTTAGTTGGGGGATTGAGTTTAACAGCCAGGTAATGTTGCAGCTCCATAAAACTGTCTTTACACCACACTTGGAGTATTGTTCAGGTCTTGTTGCCTCATTATAGGAAGGATTTGGAAGCTTTGGGCGGGGTGCAGAGGATATTTGGCAGGATGTTGCTTGGATTCGAGAGCATTGCTTGCCGGGAAAGGTTTAGTGAGCAAGGGTATTTCTCTTCGGAGCGAATGAGGGTGATAAATGATGTAACCCAGGTTAAATAAACCCAAATTTGTAATATTAGAAATTTCTACCTGCGGAGGGATGAAAAGGAAGTTCGCCGATTTTTTTAAAAAAATTGGAAAAAACGATATGCGAAGGAGGGACGGGCTGTACTCAACTGACAAGAAACGCAGCATCGAATAGAAACTGAAGACATGAACCGTTAAGAGTAGAATTAGTAGTGAGTATTTTAACCCTACTAACTTGAAACCCCTGGAGGAGAAACAACAGCGGTAAGAGATTTATTGAAGCTGCAGCTATAACGAGACAATATCGGTAGAGACCAGTGCCCAAAATGCCTACTCGGGAATTAGTTCTGCAAAATCAAATTTTGTACAAGTTTGTGAATTGACTTACTGTGGATGATCAACTATTTCATCTAACGAACCAAGACGGCAAGCCACCCAGGTGACGAACCAGTGCGTGAACGAAATGTGTAATGACGCGGAGGATTTAATACAGTTGGATGTATAAGTTTATTTTCATACGAGTAATCCGAATTTGATTTTCTGCGAGAACTGATTATTTTTGCACAGACTTTGATAAGTCACTGAATGAGATTTACTTTGTTTAAGAGTTACAATGTTGGAGAATTGTCGTGAAAGGAGTTAAACTGTGTATATATAATATTTGAATTTAAACTTGCAGATATACTGTCTGGAACTGAAAATGAAGTTAACTATATTACTTCAGAATAGGAATTGTATTTGTTTTTTCTAACTAACTAGTGATAAGTAAAAAGGAAAGTTTAGTCTGTAAGCTTTTAAATAGGGAATAACACTAGATCTAATTAGAGAAATTGGAGTGACGAAAGTTATTCCAATGAATATCACTGATTCTAATTAAAACGTAATTTGTTGTGGTTTGATAATCTAAGATTTGGAACGTAAGCAGAATATTTGAATTTTGAATTGTTCTTGCTCATGTAAATATTTTGTACATAGTGTTTTTCTTATAAACAAAACCTTATTTCCAGAAGTGTGTAGTTTCTATTCACTGCCTCCTTCCGATCCCTGGATTCTTCTGATGGCCTATTAGCACCCAGTGTAATTTGATTTTCTCTAAAGAAGGCGACGACTGGTCACTCACGACAAGACTGATGCTACACAGTCTACACAGTCAATCAGTGAT
The DNA here is from genome assembly GCF_030028105.1 of Mobula birostris. NCBI lineage: Eukaryota > Metazoa > Chordata > Chondrichthyes > Myliobatiformes > Myliobatidae > Mobula > Mobula birostris. The sequence continues at coordinate 115,479,923 of NC_092370.1, read as the reverse complement.
ATTCATTGGAATATGTAATTTTAGAGAGATTGAAGGAAGGTAGGGTGGAATGCCAGGGGTAATGTTTTACACAGTGGCTGCTGGTGGAACGCCCTGCCAGTATTGGTGATAGAGGCAGATATGTTAGGGACAGTTAAAGACTCTTAGCACTCCATTTTTCTTGCATCTATGTGAGAGGAAAGGGTTAAATTGATCTTTAGTTTAAAAGGTTGGCACAGCATCATGGGGCAAAGGATCTGTACTGTTCTATGTTCTCAACACCCTTAACCCAACTTAGAAATTACTTTTACAGGGAAAGTTGACTATCCACCTAGGATCAGTCTTATTAATCTTCCCTGAACTGAATCTATTGATAATAAAGATATCTTTAAATGAGGGGACCAAGCTGAAGAAGTGTCTCCCTAATAAACTTGAATGTGATTCTCCACTCACACTCCAAATCTTTTCGTAATTTAAGATTGTCATTCTTCAGTACATGAGTGTAAAGGAGAACAAAATTATTGTTACTCCAAATCCAGTATGGCAGAAAAATACAATAAGCATTTTAAAATGCAATAAATATTTTAAAAAGCAATTATTGTTGTATTTAAATATTGGCTTTCTGAAGTTTTCCATTATCTTTGCCAATTTGTGCTGCACCATACACTGGATACCTGAATTCCCTGTAATGCAAGTCGCAAATCTGCCATAGAAGTTAAAGGTGTGCAGCTATGGGTGAGGGAGGTAGTGCTGGGCATAATGGCATGAATGACAACATTGTGAAACTAGGAAGTAATAGGGATTTAATGTTTGAAACCTGTGTAAGACAATGAGCAATTTGATGAACTAACCTTGTGAGAGTTAGGAGTGCCAGAGGTTTCATGGAAGACCAACCACAGTACATGTGCTACTTTAATCTGGAGATACCTGTTTCTGCAGCAGACATATTGGTTAGGAGACAGTTTGTAATGGAGCTGAAATGATGCCTTGCTGACAGATGCTGCCTGATCCTCTGATTTCTCCAGCAGTTTGGTTTTGTTTGCTCCTGGTTCCATATCCACTTTGTTTGGTTCTTCAGAGAGAATAATCTTTCTGTAGCAACTACTGCTCCCATTGGAGGGCAGTGTGGTCGTAAGAAACAGGCTCCTGGTTTGTGTTGTGTTGAGCACCATTAATGAAAGCAGCCCAGCCAGTGAGGGATGAAAATAAGGCACAGAGCAGTACAGTGTGGATGCAGGCCTTTCAGCCCAATGAGTACATGCTGACCACTGTGTCAATCCAGTTGGTCCCAGTTTCCTGTGTTAGGCCAATAACCCTCTAAGCCCCACCCTTTCATGTACCTATCCAGCACTTCATAAATAATCCTATTGTGCCTGCCTCAATCATTTCCTGTGGTAGCTCATTTCATATACTCACCATCTTCTGCATGGAAAAAGTTGCCTCTCCGGTCCCTCTTAAATCTTTCACTCGATATCTACGTCCCCTACATTTGGACTCCCTTGCCCTGGGGAAAACACTGTTACTGTCCAGCTTATGTATTCTTCTGAGGGAAAAATATAGAAATGTGTTAAATTGGTAAATTTAAACTGCTGAATGTGTTTATTGTTGTCACATGTACTGAGGTACAGAGGAAAAACTTGTATGAACAGTATACAAGGCAAGTGCTTCACTACATTGATGCATGTGACAATGTCAACTTAAATGTACCAATTTCAAACAGTTTTCCTCATCTGTTCCAAGGAATAAAGATCCAGCTTTGCCAATTTCTCATTATAACTTGAGCCCTTTCATCCTGCCAACATCTTCACAAATGTTTTCTGCATTCTTTCCATTTTAACTACATCTTTCCTATAAGAGGGTGACCATTATTAGGATACTCCTTTATTAGGAGTTTGAAGAGATTTGGCATGTCAACAAATACACTCAAAAACTTCTATAGATGTACCATGGAGAGCATTCTGACAGGCTGCATCACTGCCTGGTATAGAGGGGCTACTACACAGGACCAAAAGAAGCTGCAGAAGGTTGTAAGTCTAGTCAGCTCCATTTTGGGCACTAGCCTACAAAGTACCCAGGACATCTTTAGGGAGCAGTGTCTCAGAAAGACAGCATCCATCATTAAGGATCCCCAGCACCCAGGGCGTGCCCTTTTCTCACTGTTACCATCAGGTAGGAGATACAAGCCTGAAGGCACACACACAGTGATTCAGGAACAGCTTCTTCCCCTTTGCCACCTGATTCCTGAATGGACTTTGAAGCTTTGGATACTACCTCACTTTTTTAATATACAGTATTTCTGTTTTTGCACATTTTAAATAATCTATTCAATATGTGTAATTTACTTGTTTATTATTGTTTTATTTATTATTACTTTTTTTCTGTCTCTGCTAGATTATGTATTGCATTGAACTGCTGCTGCTAAGTTAACAAATTTCATGTCACATGCCAGTGATAATAAACCTGATTCTGATTCTGAAGATTGTAGGTAGAATTCCAAGTGTGGTTTCACCAGAAACTTGTAAAACTGCAACATAATGTCCTAACTCCTATCTCAATGCCCTAACTGATGAAAGTCAGGATGTTTAAATGTCTTTTACACCACCCCATTTATATCTGATGGCACTTTTAACAAACTATGCACTTGTACTCCTTTTTCCCTGTTTCATTATACTGGCAGGTACCCTACTGTTCATAGTATAAATCCTAGGATGGATTGATTTTCCAAAATGTGTCACCACATACTTATATGTATTGAAATCCATTTGCCATTTCTTGGCCCAGTTCAACTGATCAAGATCCCTCTGTAATCTACAATAACCTTCACTGTCAATAACACCTAATTTTGTGTCATCCACAAACATACTGATCAAACCTTGTATACTTGCATCCAAATCATTTATAGATAATGATTAACAAAGGTCCCAACGCTGACCCCTCTGGTACACCACTAGTCACCGGCCTCCTTTCTCAGAAACAGCCTTCAGCTGCTACCCTCTGCTTCCTACCTCTGAGCCAATTTTGAACTCAGCTAATTCGTTCCCCCTGATTCTATGGAACATTCTTCCAGACTAGCCTGGTGTTTAGGGCTTTGATGTAGGCATTGCTGAAGTCCAAATAGACCAGATCCACGGCCCTCTCCTCGTCTACACTTTTTGTTACTCTTCCAAAAAAAAACTAAAAGGTTCATCAAGCATGGCTTTTCACGCACAGCTCTGCTGACTCCTCTTACTCTGACTCTCTCTATCCAAATGCTGGTAGATCCTATCTCTCATAATTGCCTGCAGTAACTTCCCCACTACTGGTGTCATGCCGACTGGCCTGTAGTTACCCGGTTTGTCCTTGCTATCCTTCTTAATAACATTAGCTACATTCCAGTCTTTAGAAGCTTCACCGGTATTTAATGATAAAGCAACTATTTCTGCAAGGACCTTCATAATTTCTCCAACCTTTCACAAATTCCAAGGATACACTTGATCAAGCCACTTAATATGACATAAGGCTGCAAATTCCTCCTTTCTGTTAATAGAAATGTCCTCTAAAGCCTCACCTGTTTCCCTTATGTCTTGAGCAACCATGATGTTTTCTTCAGTAAATAGCAAGGATAAATACTCAATAAATACCCTACCAATTTCTCGGCAGCCCTGCTGATCTCTAAGGGGACCTACTCACTCCCTGGCCACCTTTTTTCTCTTAATATAGCTATAGACCCTCTAGGAATTTTCCTTAACCCTACCTGCCAGATCCATCCTGATTTCCCTCCTAAGAGTATTCTTAATCTTTTTATAGTCATCAAGGGATTCAGTCATCCCTGACCTCCTAAACCTAATGTACACTTGTTTACTTTATCTTGACCAGAACTTCAGTATCTATCGTCAGCCAAGATTACCTAAACAGGCCAGATTCACCCTTCATCCTAACAGACACTTGCTGCTACTGCACTGATATCACAATGTTAAAATCCTCTCACTTGCTATTCGTTCCTTTCCCTTCAAACAGGCTCACCCAATCAACTTCTATTAGATACTCAAACAAGGGAAAATCTGCAGATGCCAGAAGTCCGAGCAACACACACAAAATGCTGGAAGAACTCAGCAGGCCAGCAGCATCTATGGGGAAAAAAGTGCAGTCAATGTTTCAGGCCGAAGCACTTCGGCAGGTCTGGAGAAAAAAAAGCTGAGGAGTATATTTGAAAGGTGGGGGAAAGGGAGAGAGAAACACCAGATGATAGGTGAAACTTGGAGGGGGAGGAATGAAGCAAAGAGCTGGGAAGTTGACTGGTGAAAGAGATAGAAGGCCATGGAAGAAAGTAAAAAGGAGGAGGGGAAGGGGAGAGGAGGAGGAGGACCAGGGAGAGGTGATGGGTGGGCGAGGAAGTAAAGTGAGAGAGGGACAAGGTAATGGGAAATGGTGAAGGGTGGAGGGGAGGCATTACTGGAAGTTTGATAAATTGATGTTCATGCCATTAGGTTGGAGGCTAGTCGAACAGAATATAAGATGTTGTTCCTCCAACCTAAGTGTTACCTTAACCTGACAGCAGAGGAGGTCATGGGTGGACATATTGGAATGGGAAGTGGAATTAAAATGGGGGGCCACGGGGAGAGTCTACTTGTTCTGGCGGGCGGAGCATAGATGCTTGGCGAAGCGGTCTCCCAATCTACATCAGGTCTCCACTTGCAAGGATAAGTGCCAGGAGGGAGATCAGTGGAAATTAGATTCTACGTAATTTCCTCAAACTACCCCTGCCCTAACCTGTGTACATTGCCATCATTATCTTGGTCACTAAAGCCAAAATGCTCCCTCCCCTGATTAACCAGTTAATTGCCCTGCTTCGTTCCCTACGGGAAGGTCAACTGTCACACTCTCCTGAGTAGTGGGGAACTTTTCAGGACACATTCCACAAATTCCACCCTATCCAGGCCCTTAACACTGCACAGTCCAGTCAGGACGAAGGAAATTAAAATTTCCCACCATTACAAGTCTACTATTCTAACAATTATGAGCAATTTCTCCACACACCTGCTCCTCAAGATTCTGCTGACTATTGCAGTTTCTAGAATGGTTGTTGTTTGGTGTCCATCTGTCTTGAAGGACAATGGGTGATGATCGTCATCATCACAAGCCTGGGCGGAAGGTATGGAGATCCTGAGATGCCCAGTCATCAAGATCCGCTCTTTCTCCCCACCTTTATTGTGCCCTGCCTAACCTGATTACTAAACTTTCTCTTGCTAGCTACTGCTTCATCCCATGACTTGCTCCTGCTCAGAGTCACACCTCATCCTGCCAATCGAGATTAACCCTTTTGTATTACATTAGTAAAATTTCCTGCAGGAATATTTTGTCCCTCTCTGGTTCAGGTGCAACCTGCCCCTCTTGCACAGTTCACCTCTAGCCCAGAAAATATCGCAATGGCCCAAGAACCTGAAACCTCCCCCATCCTGAGCCCTCACCACCATCAAATTTTCTGCCGCTGCTTTTACTCCTTGACCCTGGCACCAGTGAGGCAACTCAATCCTGACCTTTCTTCTGTGGCCACAACATCTCCTGTCTCTTCCCCTGGTTTTCAAGCCTCCTAGCACTATTGTCTTATCTGACTGCACCCTTTCCCTGAGTCTCAGAGACTTGAACTACTGCTACCCCCTAAAAGAACATCTCCCTCTACCTGGTTGCACTTCCCACAGATGTAGCCATCAGGGAGACCCTGACTTCCCATATATCATAGGAGAGGCATTCCACTGCCCTGACTACCATCCTGCCTGTACTCAAACAAGGATTAAGGATTAACTCTGTCAATAGGGCATAAAAATAGAGCCAGAACTCAGCTAACAGAATATCAGAATAAGGCCAGAGATCAGCCAATACAGCATAAGAATAAGGCCAGAGATCAGCTAGTAGGGCATGATATTAAGACCAGAACTCAAGGTACACTAAATGGACAATAAAAAAATGTTTGGCAGCAAAGAGTATCTGTGAATGATTGATATGACAAAGGCTCACATTTTTTGCAGATGGTACAACTAGATTTTAATGCAAATTTCTTGATCTTGGCATTGGTATCAAGGCCCCAGCTGCCTTTAACAGGGTGTGGATAGCTGTCCCTTTTAAATGCTGCAGTCTTCCTGGGTGAAAGTGGTCCCATGGGTGCCGTTGGGAGGAAATTCAAGGACTTAGAGCCAGTGATGATGAAAAGTTGGTGATATATTTCCAAGTCAGTATGTCATGCTACTTGGAGGGGAACCTGCAGATGGTGGTGCTTCCTGCACTTGCTGACCCCCTCCTTCTTGGTGGTGGAGGTGGTGGGTTAGGGAGGTAGTATCGGGCAAATAACTGCAGTGCATTTTGTAGACTGCAGTGCACTGCAACTTCTGTGTGATGGCGTGGAAGTTGGGTGTGCTTAAGCTGCTAATGAGCGGCTACCAGGTAAGTGGGCAGCTTTGTCCAGAATGATCTCAGGCGGTGTGAGTTATCAGAGCTGCACTTGTTCAGGGAAGTGGCAATATTTTCAACATGCTCTGGACTTGTACCTTGTAGATGGTGGTAAGAATTTGGGGTGTCAGGGCTGAGTCACTCCCTCGAGGCCACGCAGCCTCCATCCTGCGCTTACAGCCACGTCGTTCATGTAGCTGGTTTGGTAGAATTTCTGGTTGACCTTGTGCCCAAAGGTTGATGGTGGAGCAAATGGTGTCAAGTGTAGGTGGATAACCTCTTCTGTTAGATATCTTCAATGTCTGGCACTTTCTTGACAGGCACATTGCCAGATTCTTCTTGGGCACTGGTATTATTGAAGACTGCCGAAGCAGGTAGGTACCTCTGAATGCCTAAGCAAGAGGTTAAAGGTATCAGTGAACTCTCCAGCCAGTTAATCAGCACAGGCCTTCAGCATTCAGCCATCTGGGCCAGGTACTTGCCCATGGGCACCCTCCTGAAAGATGCTCTCCTGTTAGCCTCAGAGACTGTAATTACAGGGCTGTCAGGGGCTGTGGAAGTTTGTGAAGGTGCAGCTACATTTTGTCTGTAAAAGTGAGCATTAAAGGAACTGAGCTCATCTGGGAACCTAATTATTGTTGCTTTCTATGTCCCTTGGTTTTGCTTTATACCAGGTGATAGTGTTCAAGCCTTGCCACAGCTGCCGAGCATCCTGCTGTGATTCCAGATCTCTTGTGCTTTGCTTCGTCACCAGACCGGAATGCCACTGATCTTTCCCTCAGCAGATTGTACATCTCTTGGTTCATCCAGAACTTCTGGTTGGGGAAGACTCTAAGTGATTTTGTGGGGACATACTCATCCATGACTGACTTTATAAAGTCCACGACAACTGTGGCGTATTCGTTCAGATTCTCTGATGAGTCCTTGAACACGGCGCAGTCCACTGACTCGAAGCAATCTGGTAGCCGCTCCTCTGCCTCCTGTGACCACCTCTTCATTGTCCTCACTTCTAGAGCCTTGCTCTTCAGCTTCTGCCTGTATGCAGGTAGAAAGAGGACAGACAAATGGTCGGATTTCCCAAAGCGCGGTCTAGGGCTGGAATGGTAGCCATTCCTTATGGTAGTATAGCAGTGGTCAAGTGTGCTGATAATTGGGTAGAGATTTCTTCAAACAAGCCAGATTGATGTCCTCAGCAATGATTTGAAAGGCATTGGGGTAGGCTGTTTATTGTTTGATTATCGCTGCTCTCAATACCTCGACTACATGCTTAACTTGCCTTAGATAATTCTCTTTCAAGTATGGTTTGCTGATTTCAAAGTCACACTTATGATTTATTGCCCAGATGTTGAACGTGTGCATCCCAAGCTCATCACACCTGGCAGAGGAGAGAGAGCTACTAATGAAACCACTGTTGATGGACTTCAATAAAAATAACTAATAAGGAAAGTGGAAATCAGCAATAGTAACTCATGGCTACAGTTCAGATGGTTTTAAATCTTCATGACTGGAGAAGCAGGACTGAAATTCATTTGAAAATGTAATAAAATGATCAAGGATTTGAATAGACTAGGCCAGATGGTGACATATTCCTGTTTCCAATATGTCTAGGAATGATGACTGAGAAGCCTAAGGTTTGAGTTTGCAGCCACCCACTGATTTCACTTTGTCATCTGGAAATGATAACTTCTGTCGAGCAGTAGGGTCAAGAAGTTACGTTTCTCTGGTGCAGTGATATCTGGATGAAGCTCCCAATACATCAGAACTTGGATCCTATGTGACACGTGGAAAGCAACAAGAACTATATTTGTTTCTGCAAAGTTTCAAAGGCTATGGATGACATGAACCGTGGCTATTGGCTGGCAAAGATAAGGGTGTTTGTAAAGAGAAGAATCCATATATAGAGAAGCAAAAGTCAGGGAGAAAAGAAGAGGCTAAGGAGAGAGCCAAAAATGAATGTTGGAGCAGTGAAGGAGGGATTAAAATGAGATGAGAGGGCAGAGAGATAAAGGAAGGAGGGCAATGGAGGTACTGTATGTTAGCACAGGGAAGGTTTCCTATAAGAAGTTACAGGCAGAGAGTTCTTCTGAAATGGGAAGAGAGCCAACATTAGAGAGGCTGCAGCCATAATCTGGAGGGGTGCTAGCTAGGTCGTTACAGTGAGTTAGTCCAGTGCCAGTTGTACTAAACTTCAAGGGAGTTTAGTCAGCTGGCAGGATGAAAGGTCAAAGCTGCTGCTTACAATCTTACTGAACTATAAAACCTTCACTTTCAGAGTTTTCCTGTTAGATATAGAATGTAAATAAACTATCCACAGAGCTATCTGGTTATGTATGATTGCACAGACCATTTGAAACTGTTTCAAATTTAGTGGTTACACAACTAGAGGTCTACACTCAGTAACTGGCCAGAGAAAACAGGCACTTCCATTTATCCAAAAGAAGTTTGGTGAAATATCTTGGACTGTGGTTCTGGAACGCATCATGCTCTGGCTGGTTTTCTGATAGGTAGGAACTTATAGCACTAACGTCTGCAACACTAACTTGATTTATGCTCAGGTAACGATGATTAAATTAGATATTAGAATCAGGCTCTAATGTTGTAACAGTTGGATCATTCAGTCATATCCCCCTGTTTAATAAGCAGAAACTGGGGTGACTATTACGAATACCAAAGCAGCCACACAAACACTGGACAAGGCACAGATGGAACTGTTATCTGAAGAACTGGAAGTTGCCCACACTGCAATAATTTGTGTAGTCATGATACAGATGTTGTAGCTTTAAATTGGAAAGTTCCCAAGGCACGGGGCTGTAAATTAACCAACATGGCTACAGGAGTTCCTTTTTAAACTAATGACCTTGTTTTGATGGTTGTGACTTTGGAGCAGAGGGCAGTCATTAATACTGAGCAGAAGGGAAGTGGGTAAAGGGTTGGGGCGAACCCATCTCTGCCTTGTCCATTGGATACCATGACCTTCTTGCCCTCTCTAGAGGACCAAGAAGGCACCTCCAGTCCCGCCCTTGGTCCACAGACCCCAGGGGTTTGTGTTGATACAATCCCTGTCCTTAGTAAGAGGTAAAACATTGACATTCTGCCCAGCATAAACAGCAGGGCAGCTGGAGCACAGGATGAGTGACTTCTGTTAAAACCATAACCCTCCCATGGTCTACATAATGGAGTCACATCAGTACCCATCAATCTAGATGGGTAAAAGGTAGAGATCTGCAGATATGCTCCATTTTACTTTCTCTGAAAAGAAGCCCAGATTATTCAAAGCTATTCTCTTCACCTAGCAAGGTCTGGTAACATGATGGTTAAATTACTCCGCAAACTTTCTGAAGACATTGTACCCGTGTCAGGAAATGAAATCCTACAAGGGCACAAGTAACCAAATAATTAATATCACTAAAGATGATCATAGAAACACCAGATTGTTATAAGCATGTGCTGGTGGTGAACCAGAGGACTGGGAAGATTTTGGAATTCAGCAACAGTGAACTAAAAAAGTTCCAGGGAAAAAAATGAGAGAACCTGCACGTTATCTAAAGCAAACTGTAAAAGTTCCAGTGGATATGTACCTATAAATAGGAAGAAGGTGGCTAAAGTAAATGTGGGGCCTTTAGAGAAGCAGGCTGGTGGATTAATAACAGCAAACAAATGGTAGCACACACAAAATGCTGGAGGGACTCAGCAGGTCAGGCAGCATCGAGGGAGAGAGAGAAAACAGCAGATATCGGGACCGGAGAAGAAGGGGGAAGAAGTCAGTGTAAGAACGTAGGGGGAGAGGGAGGAGTGTAAGCTGACAGGTGATGGATGAAGCCTGGTGAGGGGAAAGGTGGGTGGTTGGGTGGGTGGGTAAGGAGTGATGAAATAAAAAGATGGGAGCTGAATGGTGGAAAAGGTAACGGGCTGACAAAGAAGGAATCTGATAGGAGGGGATAGTGAATCACGGGAGAAGGGGAAGGAAGAGGCGTGCCAGAGGAAGGTGACAGGAGGGTGAGGAGAGATTAAGGGGGAGCCAGAATGGGGATAGAAAAAGAGGGAAAGGGGGAGGGAGGGAATTTCCATATGTTGGAGAAATTGTTCATGCCATCAAGCTGAAGACTAAAACTACCAAGATGGAATATGAGGTGTTGCTCCTCCAACCAGAGAGTGGTCTTGTCAGGACTGTAAAGGAGGCCAGGGGCCAACGTATCGGAATGCGAATGAGAAACCGAATTGAAATGGGTGACCATTGGGAAATCCCACCTTTTGTGGCAGCCGGAGTGAAGATGCACAATGAAGCGATCCCCCCAATCTATGCCAGGTCTCATCGATGTAGAGGAGGCTGCACCGGGAGCACTGGAAACACATGGCAGATGCATTGAATAAATTCTCTGCATCAAGCTTCACCAAGGAAGATGCTGTTGATATCCTTAGGGTACCAGGCAGGCTAATTTGAAATAACCACTTTGCAGGAATAAAATATTGGAGGACCTCAAGGGGTAAGGGTGGACCCGATGAGCTGTACATTAGCATTTTATAGAAAGTGGCTACAGTGATAGTGGATCTATTGTTTGAAAATTTTCACAACTTACTAAACTCAGACAGGATACCAAAAGATTGGACAGTGACCCCTTGTTTAAAGATCTAGAAAGCAAGGAACCATGGGTCAATAAGTTTAATAGTTATTATTTGCTAGAGAGGAAATAACAATCTAGGAAAGTTAAACGTATTTAAAACTCATCAACATCATTTAATGAAGGGGAAATAATGTTTGACAAATTTGCTTGAATTCATTGACAATGTGGCACGGAGAGTTTTTAGAGGGGTACCTGTAGATGTCATACATTTAGATTTCCAAAAGGCATTTGACAAAGTGCCACATAACAGACTGGTACATCCATTAAAAGCCCATGGTATCGGAGATGTGGCTGTCTCACAGAGTTGGAATAAATGGGTCCTTTTCATTCTGGAAGGAGGTGACTAGTGGAGTGGCCCAAGAATCGGTTGTTGGCCTGCAGATGTTCACTGAATACATCAATAACTTGAAGGAAAAGGAACAAATTTGTCAATGCATGAAAATATATGAAGGGGCATGTAGCAGATTGATATAGATTGAGTAAGTGGGTAAAAGACAGGCAAAGGGAATTGAATGTGGGGTAGTGTGAGGAACATAGTTATTATCTAAACAGAGAGACTGAGTGAAGTTCAGGGGATCTAGATGTTTTATTGCATGAATCATAAAAAGATAGCACGCAGATCCAACAAGAAGTAATGAAGGCAAATGGCATTTTGGCCCTTTGCAAAGGGGTATGATTTGAAGAACAGAGAGGCTTTGTTGTAATTGTACAGGGTGCTGGTGAGGCCTCATCTTCAATACTGGGTATGGTTTGGTCCCTTTACCCAAAACAAAGCACTTGGTAATATTGGAGGCAGTCCATAGGAGGTTCGCCAGGCTAATTCCTGGGATGAGAGGGTTGCCCTAACAAGTAAGACAAAATAGTTTGGGTCTGCTTTCATTGGAGTTTAGAAAAGTGAAGGATGACCTTATTCAAACATAAAAATTCTGAGGGGAATTGACAAGGGAAGATGTTGGGATCTTTTCACTAGAGCGAGAGTCTTAAACAAGAGGACAACAAGATAAAGGGACATCACTTAAAATGAGGTAGTTCTACATTTCTTCAGGCAGAAGGTGCTGAATCTTCAGAATTCTCTGCCCTCACAGATGGTAAAAGCTGGATCATCAAAAGTGGAGGAGGATAATTATTTGATAGAATGAAGAATACAGAGATGGTGAACTGGCACTGAAGAGGAGTTGAGACCAGTGTAGATCAGCCATGCTCATATTGAATGGCGGGGCAGGTTTGAGGACCAAGTAGGTACAGAGGAGATGTCAGGGGTAACTTTTTTACACAGGGAGTGGTGAGTGCATGGAATGGGCTGCCAGCGATGGTGGTGGAGATCAATACAATAGGGTCTTTTAAGAGATTCTTGGATAGGCACATGGAGCTTAGAAAAATAGAGGGCTATGGGTAACCCTAGGTAATTTCTAAAGTAAGTACACCTTCGGCACAGCATTGTGGGCTGAAGGGCCTGTATTGTGCTATAGGTTTTCTATGTTTCTATGGTCTACTCCTGCTCCTACTTTCCTGTGTTCTCGATCAGGGGAGGAAAGTCCTGGTTTGTGTGAACTTGGACTTCCCAATATAGTTGACACCTCAGTTTGGGTGATTGGAGATGGACAATGAGTGCTCACAACACCAATGGTTAAATAATCTGTGAACTATTAAAGAGCTTATTGTGTCACAATGTGTCAATTTCTCAATAAGTGCACAAACCTTTGGTTTACATGTTAGCCCAAAGGGTATTACCTCAGCGACAATCATGTGATTTATAAAATGCAGAGAGCAAGTCATTAATCTGACAGCAAGATGACACAATTAAATGTAAGTTATCAACAGTTAGACGTCTCCATCTGATGCTTCCTAAGGACAGGGGAACTACAGCAGTTTGTACAGGGGCTTCCTCTGTAATCTGATACATGCGTTCGACCCAAGATGTCGACAATGTCTTTCTCCCCACAGATGCTGTTTAACCTGCTGAGTTCCTCCAGCAGATCGTTTGTTATTCCAGAGCCTCCCTTGCCTGATTGCATGCCAGGGACGCTCAGCTCAGTCTTAAATCCCACTTTCTGGACTGAAGGAACTCACCGAGGAGGTGCTGAAGGAGTGTGGCCCATCTGTGGTGCCATTCTTTGGGTGAGATATTAACCCAAGCTCAACGTGAAGATGCTAGATCCCACGGCTACGACCAGAAACCGGGGCAGTGCTTATCGTGTACTGGCCAATGTTCAAAGAAAATTTTATCTAACTACACACATGTCACCATATATAACCCTGAGTTTCATTTTCATGTGGGTGTACTCAGTAAATCTACAGAATAATAACCATAACAGAATCAATGAAAGATTGCCCAACTAGGGTGTTCAACTCGGGTGCAGAAGACAGTAAACTGTTCAAATACAGAATGAAGTAATAATAATAATAATAAATAAATAAGCAATAAATATCAAAAATGACATGAGGAGTCCTTGACTGTGGGTCCACTGGTTGTGGGAACATTTCAATGATGGGGCATGTGAAATTATTCCCTTTGGTTCAGCAGCCTGATGGTTGAGGGGTAGTAACTGTTCCTGAACCTGGTGGTCCTGAGGCTCTTGTACCTTTTTCCTGATGGCAGCAGTGAGAAGAAAGCAAGGGAATCCCTGATGATTAATGCTACTTTCCTGCGACAGCATTTCATGTAGATATGCTCAATGGTTGGGAGGGCTTTGCCTGTGATGGACTGGGCTATCCGATTGTAGGATTTTCCATTCAAGGGCATTAGTGCTTCTATAGCAGGCTGTGATGCAGCCAGTCAATATACTTTCTACTACACATTTATAGAAGTTTGTCCAAGTTTTAGATGTCGTGCTGAATCTCTGCAAACTCCTAAAGAAGCAGAGGTGCTGCCTCGCTTTCTTCATGATTGCATTTACAGGCCAGGACAAGTCCTCTGAAATAATAACACCCAGGAAATTAAAGTTGCTAACTCTCTCCAGTTCTGAACCTCCGATGAGAACTGGCTCATGGACCTCTGGTTTCCTTCTCCTCAAGTCTATAACCAGCTCCTTGGTCTTGCTGACATTGAGTAAGAGGTTGCTGTTGTAAAGCCATAAGACCATAAGATACAGGAGCAGAATTGGGCCATTTGGCTCATCGACTCTGCAACACCAGTTCCTCATGGCTGATCCAATTTTCCTCTCAGCCCAATCTCCTGCCTCCCCCCTCCCACCCCGTATCCCCTCATGCCTTGTCCAATCAAGAATTTATCAACTTCTGCCTTAAATATACATAAAGACTTGGCTTCCACAGCAACGAATTCCTGATATACCACTCTCTGGCTAAAGAAATTCCTCCTTATCTTCATTCTAAAAGGACGCCCCTCTCTCCTGAGGTCATGTTCTCTGGTCTTAGACTCTCCCAGCATAGGAAACACCCTCTCCACATCCACTCTACCAAAGCCTTCCACCATTTGATAGGTTTCAATTAGGGTCTCCCCTTATTCTTCAAAATTCTAGGGAATACAGGTCCAGAGCCATCAAACACTCTTCATATGACAAGCTATTCAATCCTGGAATCCTTTTCCTGAACCTCCTTTCAATCCTCTCCAGCTTCAGAATATCCCTTCTATGATAAGGGGCCGAAAACTACTCACAATACTCCAAGTGAGGAGTGCTTTATTAAGTCTCAATATTACATCCTTGCTTTTATATTCTAATCCTCTTGAAATTAATGCTAACATTGCATTTGCCTTCCTCACCACAGACTCAACCTGCAAATTAGACTTTAGGGAATCTTGCACAAGAACTCTAAAGTCCCTTTTTGCCTCAGTTTTATAGACTTTCTCTCCATTTAGAAAATAGTCAACCTTTTCATTTCTACTACCAACATGCATGACCATACACTTCCCACCACTGTATTCCATCTGCCATTTCTTTGCCCATTCTCCCAATCTGTCTGTCCTTCTGTAGCCTCTCTTCTTCCTCAAAGCTATTTGCCCCTCCACCTATCTTCATATTGTCTGCAAACTTTGCAACAAAGCCATCAATTATTGATATCTAACATAAAAAGTATCAGTCTCAACACAGACCCCTGTGGAACATTACTAGTCACTGGCAGCCAACCAAAAAAAGCTCCCTTTTTTCCCACTCTTTATCTCCTGCCAGTCAGCCACTGCTTTATCTATGCTGGAATCATTCCAAACTACCATGGGCTCATAGCTTGTTAGGCAGCCTCATGTGTGACGCCTTGTCAAAGACTTTCTGAAAATCCAAGTACCCAACATCAACTGATTCTCCTTTGTCTATCCTGCTTGTTATTTCCTTAAAGTATTTCAACACATTTGTCAGGCAAGATTTTCCCATGCTGACTACGGCCTATTTCATAATGTGCCTCCAAGTACCCCAAAACCACATCCTTCTCAATTGAATCCAACATCTTCCCAGCCAATGAGGTCAGACTTACTCGTCTATAGTTTCCTTTCTTCTGCCTCTCTCCCTTCTTGAAGAATGGAGTGACATTTGAAATTTTCCATTCTTCCAGAATCGTTCCAAAATCTAGTGATTCTTGAAAGATCATTACTAATTCCTCCAAAATCTCTTCAGCCATGTCTTTCGAAACCTTGGGATGTACACGATCTGGTCCAGGTGACTTATTTACCTTTAGACCTTCCAGTTTCCCAAGAACCTTCTCTCTAGTTATGGTAACTTTGCAAACTTCATGACCCCTGACACCTGGAATGTAAACCATACTGCTAGTGTCTTCCACAGTGAAGACTGGTGTAAAATACTTATTCACTTCATCCACCATTTTGTTGTCCCCTATTACTACCTCTCCAGCATTATTTTCCAGCAGTCCTATATACACTCTTGCCTCTCTTTCACACTTTATATATAGGAAGAAACTTTTGGTATCCTCTTTAATATTATTGGCTAGCTTACTTTCATATTCTATCTTTACCTTCATAATGACTTTTTAGTTGCCTTCTGTTGGTTTTTAAAAGCTTTCCAGTCCTCTAGCTAACCAGTAATTTTGCTCTATTATATGCCATCTCCTTAGCTTTTAAGTTGGCTTTGATTTATCTTGTTAGCCATGGTTTTGTTATCTTTCCTTTAGAATACTTCTTCCACATTGGGATGTATATACCCTGTGCTTTCTGAATTGTTTCCAGAAATTATAGGCATTGCTGCTCTGCCATCATCCCTGCCAGTGTTCTTTTCCAATCAATTCTGGCCAACTCTGGTTCATTGAACAACACCCAATCCAGAATAACGGATCCTCTAGTGGACTCAACCACGAGCTGCTCTAAAAAACCATCTTGTAGGCACTCCAGAAACTTCCTCTCCTGGAATCCAGCACCAACGTGATTTTCCCAATCTACCTTCATATTGAAATCCCCCATGACTACTGTAACATTGCCCTTTGGCCTGCATGTTCTATCTCCCGTTGTAATTTATAGGCCATATCCTTACTACTATTTGGAGATCTCACATCAACTCCCATTAGGGTTGTTTTACCCTCGCAGTTCCTTAACTCTAAGCACAATGATTCAACACCTTCCAACACTATCTTACCTCTTTCTAACGATTTGATTTCATTTTTTACCAACAGAACATCGCCACGCCCCCCCCCCCCTCGCTGCCTTCCTGCCTATCCTTTTAATACAATGTGTATCCTTGGACATTAAGCTCCCAGCTATAATCTTCTTTCAGCCATGATTCAGTGATGCCTATAACGTCATGCCTGCCAATCTGTAACTGTGCTACAAATTCATCTACAAATTCCGTATACTGCGCGCATTCAAATATAACACCTTCAGTCCTAAGTTCACCCTCCTCAATTTTGTCTGAATTTTACATTTGAACTCCTCCTGTTGACTGAAAATTTGCCCTATCAACAGCTTCTCCTCACTACACGTTGCCTCTGTTTGTAAACCCGCTACCTCCTCTTCAGCACTATCACCCGCCTTTCCTACGATTCCTCTGGCATTGAAATGTAGGCAGCTCAGGATGCAACTTGCACCATGCTGAACCTTTTGATTCCTGGCTTTGTCTGAGGTCTCACCAATATCTCCCTCCACGACCTGTCTGATAACTGTGGTTCCCATCCCCCTGCAACTCTAGTTACAACACCAAGCAGCCAGGTTTCCAATGCCCCTTTTGCGTGCTGATTCATCACCACCTTTGATATGGCCTATGACAGTGCTGTCATCAGCAAACGTGAATACAGCATTGGAGCTGTGTTTAGACACCCAGTCATAAGTTAAGTCAATGTCAGTCCCTTGGCTGTTACCTGAAGCCCAAATGGGTTAAGCCATACAGCTGATGATGGGATTTTTCTCGAGCCACGATCAGTTGCTAGTCAGCAGTGACAGGTTACTCATGACGTGCTGGTGGAGTGGGCAGGACACAGCAGCTCCTGCCTGAAATCGCTGCACCAATCCGTGTGGCCTCCCAGTTCTCTTCAGGCAGGCAGCAACAGCTGGTGGTTAAAGGGTGGAACAAAGGCCATTTGTTTCAGTGTATGTGCGGACATGCTGAGTGATTTACTGGGCTCCTGGCCTGAGTCTATAGTTAGGATGACTGCAGTCGATAAAGGAAGATTTGGAGATGTCTGTGGTTTTGCCTGAAAGATTGAGCAGAAGGTAACAGTTTGCCAGAACCTGGACTCCCATCATGTGGCTCAGGGCTATTACAGCCCAGTAAATACACTGAGACACTACCCCTGACACAATGCACATAACACAGGGCTCCTGAAACCCCTTTCCTGATATCTTGCATCTGATACGCTGTCCCTGATACACCATCACTGATACACTGACCCTTTTACACTGACCTTACTACACTGACCCTGATACACTGTCTCTGATACACTGTCACTAATACACTGTCGCTGATACATTGTCCCTGTTACACTGATCGCCTTACACTGACCCTGATACACTGACCCTGATACACTGACTCTGATACACTGACCCTGATATACTGTCCCTGATACACTGTCCCTGATACACTGACCCTGATACACTGACCCGATACACTCTCCCTGATACACTGCCCCGATACACTGTCCCTGATACGCTGACCCTGATACACTGACCCTGATACACTGACTCTGATACACTGTCCCTGATACACTGTCTCTGATACACTGACCCTTTTACATTGATCCTATTACACTGACCCTGATATACTGTCCCTGATATACTGACCCTGATACACTGTCACTGATACACTCTCCCTGATACACTGACCCTGATATACTGACCCTGATACACTGACCCCAATACACTCTCCCTGATACACTGCCCCTGAAACACTGTCCCTGATACGCTGACCCTTTTACATTGATCCTATTACACTGACCCTGATATACTGTCCCTGATACACTGTCCCTGATACACTGACCCTGATACACTGTCCCTGTTACACTCTCCCTGATACACTGACCCTGATATACTGACCCTGATACACTGACCCCGATACACTCTCCCCGATACACTGACGCTGATACACTGATGCTGATAAACTCTCCCTGATACACCATCCCTGTAACACTGTCCCTGTTACACTCCCCCTGATACATTGCTCCTGTTACACTGACCCTTATACTGTCCCTGATACACTGAACCTGATACACTGAACCTGACACATTGACCCTGTTATACTGATTGTGTTACACTGATCCTGATACCCTGCCCCTGTTACACTGACCCGATACACTGTTCCTGATACACTGACCCTGATACACTGACGCTGATACACTGTCTCTGATACACTGTCTCTGATACACTGACCCTTTTACATTGATCCTATTACACTGACCCTGATATACTGTCCCTGATACACTGTCCCTGATACACTGACCCTGATACACTGTCCCTGTTACACTCTCCCTGATACACTGACCCTGATATACTGACCCTGATACACTGACCCCGATACACTCTCCCCGATACACTGACGCTGATACACTGATGCTGATAAACTCTCCCTGATACACCATCCCCGTAACACTGTCCCTGTTACACTCCCCCTGGTACATTGCCCCTGTTACACTGACCCTTATACTGTCCCTGATACACTGAACCTGATACACTGAACCTGACACATTGACCCTGTTATACTGATTGTGTTACACTGATCCTGATACCCTGCCCCTGTTACACTGACCCTGATACACTGTCCCTGATATACTGACCCTGATACACTGTCGCTGATACATTGTCCCTGATACACTGACCCTGATACACTGTCCCTGATATACTGTCCCTGTTACACTGTCCCTGTTACACTGTCCCTGATACATTGTCCCTGTTACACTGTCCCTTGATACATTGTCCCTGTTACACTGATCGTGTTAGTCTGACGATGACTGATACAGATGCCTGTACACTATCTTTGATACACTTCTGCTTGGATGTAGCTTATAGTGGGACCAAAAGACAGTGGAGATCAGCAGCTAACCACTCGGCCATCTCTTCCTGATCTGAAACCTCCATACCTTGAATACAGTGCTGTTCCTAATCATGCAAGTTGTCTGACCTTTCACAATATTTTCTGCTTGGCTTTGCTACTGCCAGAACAGGATGGAAGATGATTAAAAGGCCTTCTAGATGATGCATCATGTCACTTTGACCAGTTCTCTGTGGCCTCTCCGGTGCAGCCCTCACGGGGGATTAGAAGAATTTTATACTCACCAGGGTGAA
Organism: Mobula birostris; assembly: GCF_030028105.1. NCBI lineage: Eukaryota > Metazoa > Chordata > Chondrichthyes > Myliobatiformes > Myliobatidae > Mobula > Mobula birostris. The sequence goes on along the minus strand of NC_092370.1, from coordinate 115,460,231 downwards.
TCAGGAAACACGAGAGCCAGGGAGAATGTTAAAAGGCCCATAATGAACTCAGAATACAGAGATGCTCTAATCTAATGAGCATAGATCCTTCGCCTTGCATACACAAGTAATCATTCATGGCAGCAACATCAATCGGTTTTCATTTTGTTTTAAGGTCAGTAAGTAACTAACAAAAATTGATTAATGCTTAAGTGTTGCAAGTAGTATTTAATTTATTGAGACATCTCGTAAAATGACCCAAAAATAGTACAATTCAGACAAAGGATAGCTTTAGTCCGCCTTCCTATTCCAAACCCAAAGGAGAATGTTGTCTTTAGAGAACAGGATGAGATTCTAGTGGCATCTTTCACCACCCTGAATATTCTGGCAAACAGCCCTGGGAAGGAACTCTGCCCTTTCATTGTCTCAGCAGAGGTCAGGTGCTTCACCAGCCTTTGGTGTCAGATCGGGAGTAGAGGAATCATCTCTCTGGTACTGGGCAAAATCCAAACAGCACACTTAGACAGAAGTTATTCAAGATAAAAAAGAGAACAGAGCTTCACCATATGTAAGGCCTGGCTCCAGTGTCTACTCTGGCTTCCAGAGCAGGAAACATACCTATCAACATTTGCAAATGATACCATTCGGAGGGCAAAGGTGCATAGCTCGCACAGGAAGGAACTAGAAAACATGTAAAAGGGTGGGCACGTAAATGGATAATTAAATAACAAATCACCTTTGATATTGATAATTGAGGGGGGGGGGGAAGACTTTAATAGGAAAATAATCTAAAAGAAACAATGGCAGGCAGGACCAAAGGGACTGGGGATATCATGAACCTGTTAGTGACAGCAATATTATGCCAATGTGATCCCGGCATAATTTCTGGAGGTAAACTATTCGAAACTGAACCTATGGTTGAGATTGACTTTGAAGTTGTTGGGAAAATGAAACTGCAAGAGTTTTGTTGGAAATTGAAAAGGAGCCATAAAATATTCACCAACACTGACAAGGTAGATGCAATGAGGTAGAATATTCTCCCTAGGTGAGGAGGAATGGTCCATGTAACCTCAAGCCTGCCCACTGTTCAATGAGATTGATTCCATTGGTCTACCACTATCCTTGCTGTCCTAAATCCTAGTGACTGGACAACTGCAGCTTCCTGGGAGGGGTTGGGGTGGGGGAGAATTCTAACCTGCCGACCCCTTATCCCAAGGCCCAGTTCACAGTATCCATCTGCTCAACCCCCGCACCATCTCTGTTGTCCCTTTGAGAATGCATCGGGTGTTGAATAGTCTTACTACCTGCCCTCTCTCGACCGACTCAGTCAGCAAACCCAGGCTGCGGGGAGATCAGAAGGAGCGTGGTGCTGCACTGCGTACTGGCCAAAGCCCCGTCCAGTTCTCACTCTGATAACAGACCAACATCTCCCCCAACCCCCACCCTTTCCCAGTTGTTTGTTGAATCTGTATGGGCACTCCCTGTACACTATGAACCCTAGGCCACCTTCCCTCCACCCATACACCAACGGTGTCTATTTTTTCCTTCATTAAACAAAGTTTCCCCACACGTGCTTGATACAAGGAGTGCCATTCTTGCCTATCTCTTCTTCTGCCCTGCGCCCCACTCCTCGGTTGGAAATGTGACAGTCTTTTCTCTGCTCATTGACATAAGGAGTGAAGAGCTGAGGCTCACCTTTTCTGTGTACCACACTTTCCCCCCACCCCCCCATAACATTTGGCCAAACAACCTCGGGAAGGAACTCTGCTACTCTCCCCACCCTGGATGATCCTTTTCCATGTCCATCACTGTACATCCAGTGTAGTCTACTACACCCAGTGTATACTGGGCACCTCCTGTGCCCAATAAGGTGCCCACAGAATGTATACGTGTGGTCTTCTGCTGCTGTAGCCAATCTACCTCAAGGTTCGACATGCTGTGCATTCAGAGTTGCTGTTCTGCACACTACTGATGTAGCACATGGTTATTTGAGTTACTGTCGCCTTCCCGTCAGCTTGAACCATTCTCCTCTGACCTCTCATTAACAAGGCGTTTCACCCGCAGAACTGCTACACACTGATTTTCTGTTTGTCTTTCGCACCACTCTCCGTAAGCTCTAGAGACTGTTGTGTGTGGAAATCCAAGGAGATCAGCAGTCTCTGAGATACTCAAACTACCCTGTCTGTCACCAACAATCATTCCACGGGCAAAGTCACTTAGTTCATATTTCTTTCCTATTCTGATGTTTGTTCTAAACAACAGCTGGACCTTTTGACCATGTCTGCATGCTTTTATGCACTGAGTTGCTGCCATATGACTGCCTGATTAGATATTTGTATTAGGAACACCTAATAAAATGACCACTGCGTGTACATATTTGTTGACACGCCCTTTGCACATACTCTGAACATCCTTACACAGTCCAGACTCAATTCGGAATATGATTTAAATGACGCGAAAGGTGCTGGTTTGCTATAGCAGTACAGTGCCAAGACAAAAATATTATAATCACAACAATAAACAAATAGGGTTAGGGTTCTAGATAGCCGGTAGATGGAAGGACAGCGTTAAACATTTGCAGGTTTGCTAATGCTACAACTCGGGGTGGGGGGTGGGGAGCAAACGGCGAACAATGAGCATGATACAGGGAGACTTCACAGGGATGTATACGGGTTCAATGTGATGACAAAAGACCACGGATGGTTTGGCAGAAGGAGTAAAGCACAATGCTCATTAAATGGTCAGAAACCAGTAGGTATTGGTGAACGCGATGTGCCGGTACGGCAGCTGACTGGTTGGCCTCTGCTGCACAGAGTGAGGAAGCCCTGAGTTGGCAGATTTAGTAAACCGGTCCGTGGGACGACGAGCTGCCCTTTAGGGAGGTATTGGACGAAACTCAATGGAGTTCGAAGAGTGACAGGAGTTCGAGGCCGTGAGATGGCGCCGAGAGTGTTTCCTCGGCTTGGAGTCTGTCCCTCGGACTTCATCGCTCTGCTTTCTCCCGGGGCTCTTTCTTTTCGTTGTTGGCTCTGGTTCTCACGATTGAACCTTTCAAAACCCCGCAAAAGAAGCCTGGTGCAAATATAGTTTTCAACGCCAAATGCAGTTAAAAAGGAACCCTCTGTAACTTAAAAAAAAAGTTATCCTTTTAATAATTGTCACGTGTTGGTTTCCTCCAGCACACAGCAGATTGCCTAGGATCTGTCTTGAGGGCTAGTCCAATCATGTGGTCTTTCGGCCACTCGTAGAGGAACGAGGAGTGGGACTCGGAGAGAAGCAATAGAGGCGGTTTTCCAGTACTTTTATAGCTGTCACGATGCTGGAGAACTGCCCAAGGAAATGGCTCTAACCGTCACCGATCACATCTGGTAACAGCGATTCCTAACCAGTAACATCTGATAACAGAGATTCCTAACCAGGAAAAGCAAACATATGTTCAGAACTTCCCATTGTCTTTAATTTATCGATTTGGAATGAAAGCAGCTGGTCTCTAAACAATTTCACTCCGGTGCATGTGTTTTCTTTTTGATGTTTACACTGAAATCTCATTCTGGATCACAGATGCTTCGAAGTGTGTGGGACTGGATGAAGCCCCACTGCGTCCTGTCCGAGATGGTCACAAGAGCCGCATTATATTGAAGCGGGGATAAGGTAGAGGGGGCATACGAGGGCGTCCCTGCTGCTGACGGACTAGGTGTTGTTTTTGGAGCTACCGTCACATGACTCCCTTGCACCCAGCCACGCCCATTGCCCTGCCGTTCCGGACGCGTTTCTCCCCAGCGTGTTCAGTCACCCCTCGCTTGCTGGAGCCAGAAAGGGTTTTTAATTATAAAACCGAACTGTTAGACTCTGCCAACCCAGCTCGGCACTGGCGTTCCCTCAGTATGATAGCATAGTGATCAGTGGGGGTTTGATCATTGGTCCAGACAGACTTTCAAACCTTTATGGGCAGTTTACATACAGATGTTCGTAGTCAAAATACGACAGTGATCATGAAACTGCTGGATTGTTAGAAAATAAACATCTAGTTCACTGACGTCTGTTAAGGATTTGCACAGTCTAGTCTACATGCAGTCCCGTTCACGTGATTGACTCACCAGCTCTGCGTGGTTGCGACGGAGGAGAAGAGCGGCAGCTGGACCGATTGAGGGCCTTCCTATTGCGAAGGTGTTTTTGCACTGACTGGGAAGCTCCATTTTCAGAAGAGCTAGACCGCCTGGTTTCCATATGAGACGCCCCCATCCCCCGCCCTGTCATGGAGATGTTAGGGTACAATGGCAGCAGCCCAAGGCCAATCTTACTAGGGTTAAAATTTCGGAATCAGCATCGGGTTTATTATCACTGTCATATATGATGTATACTTTGTTATTTTGCGGCAGAAAAACAGTGCAAAGTTACGAAAGGACTATAGATTACAAATAAATCATGCAAAAAAAAAAGGAATAACAATTCATGGACCGTCAGGAAATCTGCTTGCGGAGCGAAAGAAACTGTTGCTGAATCGTTGAGTTTCGGTCTTCGGGCTCCGGTACCTTCTCCATGATGGTAGGAACGAGGAGAGGACGTGACCAGACTGTTAGCCGGCACCTCCTTGACGCACCACTTCTTGAAGATGCCCTCAGTGGCGTGGAGGGTTGTTCCCGTGATGGAGTTGACTGAGTCAACAATCCTCTGTGAATTGCAGCCTCCATGCGAGGCCGTGATGCAACCAGTCAGAATGCTCTCACCGTACATATATAGAAACCTACAAGAGACTTTGGCGCCCTACCGAATCTATTCAATCTCCTAATGAACTAGTCACCATATGCCTTCTTCGCGGCTAAAATAATGCGTTGGGACCGGGATACATTCTTTGAGACATTAACATCAAGGACCTGAAAGCTGCTCACCTTTTCCAGTGTTGACTCCTCAGTGATAACTGGTGTATGTTCTCCCGACTTTCCCTTCCTGAAGTCCACAATCAATTGCTTGGTCTTATTGACGTTAAGTCCGAGGTTATCGTTGCAACACCGCTCAGCCAGCTGATCTACAGTAATTCAGTCCTCGACACCTCCTCGTCGTGATTTCAACGTTAACCAACAGGGCCATGTCCATGATCATCATATCCTTGGCTCTAGGATCTTGTGTGTAATTTCAATGTGACTGGATGGTCTCGATGCGTTGGGTTTTCCTGAAACGGATGCCATAAATCCGTGTGAAGAGGAGAGAAGGTGTGAGGGTTGGAGATGGGGTTCACTTCACACTTGGCTCCTTAAAGCAGTGTGCTTTTTGTACGAGGGTTTCTGGGTAAGAGTTTAACAAAATGTGGATAAACTGTTTTGTTTAATACAAAGCCAGGTAGATTGTCACGTCTTAATTGTGAGTAAATTGAATAAAAATGATTTTTATGGTCAATCAGCAAGTAACAAAAATATCCTCAGTGCCTTCGGTCTAACTCAGGCACATAATTTGTAAAAGGTTGTGGCCCAGCACCGATCCTGTGACTCACTGCTCGTTACACATCGCCATCTAGATAGGGAGCCGTTTATGCCTACCGTCTGCTTCCAGAGAGTCCGCCAACCTTCCCTCCACACCAACACGTGAACGCGTCACCTCCCGGACCGTGAGCTTTCACTTCCTCAATTACGACCCTTTGATGCAGTTTTATCAAAGTCCAGAAATCCCCCAGTTTCTTTTATCCACAGCACAAGTGACTTTTTCAAACATTTCCCTTTCACATAAACAGAATGACATTGCCCGGGCACTTTGAGTTATTCCTGAGTAACGTCTTTAATGGCAGCCTCTTACACTTTCCGTTCATATACGCTGAGCTAACTGTAATTTCATGCTCTCTGTCTCCCTCTCTGTTTGAATAAAGGAGTTACATTTGTTATTTTCCAGTCTAATGGCCCTTATCTGAATTGAACTTCGGGGACTTCAGGGCTGTTAAACCCAACACCTCAAGGATCTCACCAGTCACTTCGGTTCAGACCCAGGGATTAAGACCGTCTGGATCCACAGCTCATGCACTTTGCACAGTGCCACTGCCCTCGGTGATTGGAGCTCCCCCCTCCCGCCAGTTCCCAATTTACAGCTATTTCCGGGATGGTGCTTCCCTGCTAAATGCCGCGGAGCTAAAACGGCCAGGTCAGCGGGGTCGAACGGCCAGGTTTATGTTGCTGGCAGAGCCCCAACCCGGCCCTGACAGTCAAGCGTTCAGATTCGTAAGTCAGCACCTTTAAGTGTCGAGTCCCTGTTGGAAAGAGGTAGAGGTGCGTTAACCGCCTTCCGGGGGCACACTGAAACAGTAGAAATGGATCGATCGCAGATCGCTCTCACACAACCGGGTGGGTCTCTCGGTTCATCACAGCAACGAGTTCGTTGAATGACTCTACAGATTTTGCCTTTTACAAACTCTCAATTTTAATCTTAACTTTCAAATATTACATTGAAATCAGTTCCTGCAGAAATAAATATATTGCACTTTTAGAAAACAATTCTTCATAGCTGTAACTCCACAATTTCTTTCGAATATAATCTAGTACAGGAGAAAACACTGAATGGGAATTTATTACTAACTGTTTTAAAATGAGTGAACATGCTCACAAAATGGTACGACATTAAATGGACACTTGTAAAGATATGGTGAGTTATTTTATCTGCTACTGGGAGACACACAACCAAATAACCCGCTTACACACACACACACACACGCACACGCACTCACACACACACACACACACACACACACAGTGACTATGAGACGCTTCGGACCTTCAGAAGTGTTCGCCGCCCCAGTCGGTAACCTCGTGGCCGACACACCGCCCTCGCCCACCGTCACTGTCAGACTCGGGTCAATGGGCTGTGCAGGAGGGCAGGTAGGGAGCAGCCTCAGGTCTGTCCACCTGAAGCTGATGAGGTCCCCGCCCAGTGAAGCTGCAGTTGGACCCCACGCTGCTCAACATCACCTGCAGCGGGTGATAGACAGAGCTCAGTGACCTCACGGGGGATCGGATGCAAGCTCTGCAGTCTGCCTCATCTGGGTAACGGGTGGAGGGGGCTCCAGGGTCGACCCCTACCCTCAGTGAGGGTGGAGCAGCCTGAGAGTGCTGGGGACAAGACTGACCTATATATAACCACGTTCAGGGTGCTCGATCTGAGATCCCTCTGGCACAGAAACCGGTCTCCAGACAATTCCATTCGCTCCGTGACAGGTAGCACTGGACACAGATCCTGTGGCGTCGTGTCTGTCCCTGTCGTGTGAGCACACTTGCACGTGGTCACAAGCATGCACACAGCGACTAACACAGACATATAAACATCAGCACACAGGCACATGCACACTCACACACTGATACACACACACACACACACACAGTGGTACACATATGCACACTCGCACACTATTTCACGCACACACATATTTGTACAAACGGTCGAATTCACAAGCGATTTGTATCCGAGATGTGACTGCAGGTCCAGACCCGCTGAGAGTCCTCAGTATGTCTGCTGCAGTGCACCCTCTGACAGTACGGGTCGGCCAGTGTCGCTGGTGCAAAACAGTCCTTCAGGTGCCTGGCTCAGCCGCTGCCTATTTCCCAGACAGTCCAGTAACCCAGTCCGACTGGCAGCTCACTGCAGTGCCAGCACTCCCGGCACATGAGGGCGCTTTCGCTGCCTTTGCTGCAACCTGACTGTCGACGGTGCGTTCTGGGAGTTGTGGTTTAGCTGAGGCAAACCTGTGGTGCGTTCTGGGGGTTGTAGTTTCTGCTCTTGTCCATGCAGGAGCTGCTGCTTGCTGCGCCGCTCAGCTGTTGGTGTGGAGCATGCCCCCGATTCTCTGAGCGGCTTTCACAAGCGTCAAGGTCCCTGGGTGAAATGCAGCCCCGATGTCAATCACACAAAGTGTGTCATCACAGCCGACGAGTGCCGCAGGCCTTGGATAGCGGCGTAGGGACCTTGCTGAAAGTAGTGGTGGTAGCGGGGCATGTGGAAGGTGGGGAAGGTGGGTCCGCTGCCTTGCATGGAGCTGGCGATGGCCGACGGTGTCAGGGGCATCCCGAGGCGGCTGTACTGTGGCAGAGAACCCTGAATGGGGTGAGGGACGGGGGCAGCGAGCGAAGCGGTGGTGGTGGCGATTGCCAGCGACTGTGGATGTTGAAACCCCGGGAAACTGCAGGAAGAGGCAACCCAGGTGCTGAGGGACAAGTTATCTGAGGCAGTGAAGGCGGAACCTGCAAAACAAAACAGCGCGGAGGTATGAGGCGGTGCGGGGAAACACTGGTCGGTCGTTGGGGAGAAACGGTGACACTACTGCAATGCAAACGGGGGGTACGGAGAGTGTTGGGGAAACTCAGCGGTTAGGCATAATCAACAGAACGAAATAGACAGCCGACATTTCGCGTTGATACTATTCATCAAGCCGGCATGAAAGGGGAAATATTACATCATTCACTCTCTTCCTACCTCCCTCACCTGCCTATGATTTTCCTCTCACCTGGATCCACCCATCACCCGCCAGCTACGCCTTCTCCCCACCCCACCCCCAGCTTTTTTATACTCCTTAACTTTCTTTGAATTTTCAGTGAGTTCCAGCGCTTTGTTTGTTGCTACAAACTTACAGCATCTGCAGTTTCTTGTGTCCCTTGGATCTAATCGCGCCTTGACAACGAGTCAAACATCAGGAAATGCTGGATGAGCTCAGCCAGTCCAGCAGTATCCGTGGAAAGGGAAACGGGCCGGGGGTCCTTCCCCAGAACCGCTATAAATCAGACTGTTTATTCCGATAATAAGATCAATCCGCCATGGCATTAACCGTTACAGTGGGTAGTTTATGAAAGATCTGCCTTTCACTTCTAGGGGTTGATCTTTGCGCGGAGCGCCGACCCGATCTGTGGATGGGTGATGGCAGGTCGTCACTCTTTACCTAGGCAAAACAACCAAGTGCTGGCTCCTTGGCACTTTAGTGCGGAAAGCTTCAGATCCATCCGTGCTTGCCTTCCCTCTGTGCTGAACCCATCTCTCACCTGATCCAATCCAGTGACTGAGTGACTCTGGCCCAGAGGGAGCAGGGTTAAATGAGACTTCCCTCACCAGATCCGCTGATTAAACAATATTCTTCCTTGTCATTACTTCACATTCGGGGTATATTGGAATGTTAGTTTGACACAATTCTCACAGCAAAGGTTCAGTAGTAAACTGCCATCCTTGGCTCCCTGATATTCGCGCTCAGTCTACCCCTCGCTCAACTGCAGCCGGCGCGGTTTTCAAAACTAGAAACGGTATCGGTTCTAAGGAGTATTTTCATTACTGCTCCCGGCGACAGCAACCGAGAGGGAAGATGATGTCTAGAAGCACAGCAAAAACCTGAGAGATGGACAGGCCTGTGTTAATGTTTGGGTCGGGCAGGGCAGAGTAAATCAAGCGCCCGTTGTTGCTCCGGATATCTTATTTTCGCCCTGAAGTTACGACTTTCGTTTATTTGGGAGTGTGGATGGGCTTTCCCACAGATTTGGGAGAATGCTGTCGCCTGAGGGAATTGTCAGTAGAAGTGACACCTCCCAAGCAACAAATAGATTGGGATGGGACGAGTGGCGGGACGGGGGTGGGGGTGGGGTGCACGATGTCTAATCCAGCGTTGTTGGTGACAGGAGGGGACAGAATCTCCCGCTCTCCCACCATCCGGACCATGTCATCAGGAAGGTGGGACAGGGTCCTCAAGTCCCATGCCACCAGGTTCAGGAACAGTTATAACCTCTCAACCATCGGGCAGGGGATAACTTCACTCACCCAATCTCAGGGTAGAATATGGCGACATATATGTACTTCGGTAATAAATTGACTTTGAACTTTAAACTTTTTTAAACTACGTAGGGTAAATTTAGGAACACGAGGAGACATCAGCCTCTCTAACTTTCGGTGAGATCATGGCCAGCCCACCACCGTTCTGCATGTGGACCCGTGTCGAAAGTTTATTCCCCCTTCTCATTCTTACATCCCGCCCTCCTTGAACACCTTTCTTTTCGGACTTTGAGGAAAGCTGGGGATAATCTGGGAGTAGTGCACAGGGGGCATGCCCAGTGTTGGGAAGAAGTGGGTCACACATATCCGTAGGGTGGTAAAGAGGGCGCATGGCATGCTTACCTTGAGTTCAAGGGTCAGGGAGTTGTGCTACAGCTTTATAAAACTCTGATCAGGCCGCGTCTGGATTATTGCATTCAATTCTGATCATCCATTATTGGAAGGATTTCGAGACTTTATAGAAGAAACAGACGAGGCTTACCAGGATAATGCCTCGATTAGAGTGCATGTTGTATAGGAAAGTGTGGACAAACTTGGGTTACTTTCTCTGGAGCGGCAGTGATTCCAGGAAACCTGATATAAGTTAATAATATTACAAGAAGCGTAGAGTAGACAAGAGGGTCGAAAGTCTGACACTAGAGGGCGCGCATTTAAGGTGAGAGGGGTAAGTGTAAGAGGGGTGTGAGGGGGATTTGTTTTACTCAGAGAGTGGCCGATTCCTGGAATGCTCTGCCGGGGGTGGTGGCGTCCAGAACGTCAGAGGCGTTTAAAAGGCTCTTGGATAGGCACATGAGCCTACAGACAATGAGGGATATGAACCGAGTGCATACAGAAAGCATTACGTTTAATTAGCTTGATTCTACATTGTATGTTCTCTGCTGTACCGTTCTATGTTCTACGTTCTGTGGGGCAAAGTTTTCTACGTCATGTTCCAAAGTACGGTAAAAAGGTGACGCAAACTGTGACGAACCCAGCCGGCAATTAAGTGAAAGACACTCTCAGTGGTATCTGCATCACAGGAGCGTGGACCAACTCAAGCTACGGTCAGTGAGGATCAGAGGACTATCAGTAAACACAAAATAATCTGCAGATGCTGTGATCAAAGCAACACTTTCAGTACGCTGGATGAACTCAACAGGTCGGGCAGCATCAGTTAGAAACGATGAGTCGACGTTTCGGGCTGGAACCCTTCGTCAGGACTGAAGAATGAAAGATGGGGAAGGATTTGAAGAATGCTTGTAGCTTCAGTTGAAAGACCAGTAATTTGAAAGACAAGGGGATGGGGGAGGGGAAGCATTGACGTCATAGCCCTGAAAACAATGGGTAGTAGAAGAAGGAGGTGGAACCATGAGGGAGCTGGGGGAGGGGGCAGAGTGAAATAGGGATAGAGGAAGGGAGGGGGAGGGAATTACCGGAAGTTGGAGAATTCTATCTTCATACCATGGGGCCGGAGACTACCTAGACGGTATATGAAGTGTTGCTCCTCCAGCCTGAGTTTAGCCTCATCATGGCAGTAGAGGAGGCCATGTACGGTCATATCTGAATGGGAATGGGAAGCAGAGTTGAAGTGGATGGCTACCGGGAGATCCTGTCTGTTGTGGCGGACAGAGTGGAGGTGCTCAACGAAGCGGTCCCCCAATCTGCGTCGGGTTTCACTGATGTAGAGGAGGCTGCACCGGGAGTACCGGATGCAATACATGACTCAAACAGACTCACAAGTGAAGTGTTGTCTCACCTGGAAGGACTGTTTGGGGCCCTGAATGGTTGCAAGAGATGAGGTGTAGCACTTACGCTTACAGGGATAAGTGCCGGGTGGGAGATCAGTGGGGATGGACGTGCGGCTAAGGGAGTCGCGGAGGGACCGATCCCTGCGGAAAGCGGAGAGGGGTGGGGAGGGAAAGATGTGCTTAGTGGTGGGGTCCTGTTGAAGGTGGCGGAAGTTGCGGAGGATAATGCGCTGGATCCGGAGGCTGGTGGGCTGGTAGGTGAGGACAAGGGGAACTCTGTCCCTGTTGTGGTTGCGGGAGGATGGGGTGAGGGCTGAAGTGCGGGAAATGGAGGAGATGCGGGTGAGGGCATCATTGATGACGGTAGAAGGGAAACCACGATCCTTAAAGAAAGAAGACATTTGAGATGACTATCAGTCCTGTCCAAACCACGGCTGATTCCCACCTTCCTTCAGTTACTTCCGTGGCGGAGGGAAGCGGTTGATTGCAAGGAGTGTGTGGCAATGTTTTTTTCCAAATCTATCAACAAGAAAATTACCAATTTATTGAATTTAAAATAAATACTTAATTTGGATTGCAACAAATCTCAAATGAATGTCAAGTAAAATAAATTGCTATTATTACTGCAGAATATTTTGTTAACTAGTTGAGAGCAGATTTTCTTCTCCTAAAATTCTTTAAATAGTTCACGGCGGGACTGAGGTTTCTGCAATATATGCAGCTCCTTGTAGAAAACTGGATAACAAATGTTTCAGTTTGAATTTATGGCCGGATTTATGTTGCTATTCTGAAGCAATGATAATGCCTCAGAATGGGAACATGAATTTGGATGCCACATTCGAAGGGTTTTTTTTCTCGGCACTGTGGAAATATTTCTGCAAAGGAAGTAAGGGAGTGTTGAGACTTCGCTGTCAACGAGAGTGTTTCTGTATTCCGGGTTGAGGATGTAAATCTGAGAAGGTCCCAATCGCCCTGCGCAGGAGTGGTTCTGGACTGGCGGTACGGGATGGAGGGTGCTGCTTGGCCTGGTCAGCTGTATGTCAAACCGGCGCCGCTGGGCTCCCAGAGCTCAAAGCACAAGCCTCTGACTCGGTACCGCCGTTATGTTACCGGGAATATGCAGTCAATGGATTAGAAGAATAACGTCCAGCACAACTTTGCCATCTAAGTGGAGTAGGCATTTGCCTTTCGACGTTTGCGCCAAACAATTTGCACTGAAGTAATCTGCCGGAAACTCAGCGGGTTGAGCAGCATCGGAGCAGGAGAAGGGGTGGGTGGGGCGGTGAGGAATTGTTAACGTTCTGGGACGTTCGGGGCAACCGGTCTGCATTAAAGTCACTGGACCAAGAGGAACACTGGAACCACTAAAACATAAGGACCGCGTGCTAGCAATAGGATATTGATCAGTACGAAGGAGATAGCATGGACGTGATGGCCCGAAAGCCCTGCTTCATGCTGGATAACTCGGTGACCTGAATGTGGGATCTGAATACAATCCAGGTGCGAGGGTGAATTTATCCGCAGCGACCAGCACAAGCCAGCTTTCCAGGGAGTACGATTAACCAGTCAATGTCTGGGCCTTCTGGAAGTGCCGCAGTTGACACTATATCCGTGGTACTGACTGCGGTGCGTTATCTGTCAGCGCGCTGGGTCAAGTAAAACTGCGGGCTACTGGGTTAATTTTTTTTCGCCAACAGTTCCAAGTGCAATCAGCCTAAACTATCATTGGCCTGGACTGGTTAGGGCAGACGCCGTTTTATGTATAACGGTTCTATTTATATATAATCAATTATATTAATCAACCCTGCTAACCCACGTTTCAAGAATATGGAAAATCACTGAAATCTCTTCTCATTCTCCATACTACTTTGATGACATCACAGTTTTCATTAACCTTTGGATATACAATTGTTCATGTTTCTACCTGTTTCACATCCCGACACATTCCAATTAACTACTTCTGGCGGCGGACGGAATCCCTCTCCCGGTACTTTTCAGATAATTTCTGGGACCTTACACCAGTATCGAAGGGCCGAGTGACCTACTCTTGTTCCTTCCTTGGATCTTTCTCGGAAGGGAAGCGTGGTCGCAGTACAAGCAATATCAACAGGTAGTCAGACTGGGGAAGTCGACGGACACCAAACCAAGAAATCTAAAGTGGTGATGCAGGTTCTTAGCCCGGAGCATTGAAAATCCCGCTGTCTCTCTACATGTCAGCCCGACACCTTGAGCACGGCCCTCTGAGCTCCAACAGCCGTCTGATTTGTGTTTGGAATTGCATTTGTACCACTTCACGGAGAATGATACAAAGAATAAAATTTACATGGGGCTAGAGACGACCTTCACACGCTTCACTTTGGAATCCGTGGAACTTTAACATATTTATTCTGAAGAACGGGTGAGAGAAGTTTTTCAGCTGCAGTTACAGCGTCAGTTGTACCATTCAATGAGGCGTTAAATCGAGTTACAGGAGGCATGGGTCTGATGGCGATTGTGTTTGGGGAAGATTGCCATGGGCAATAATAAGTGGGGTACCGGTGAATCATGGGCAGCTACTGCTTGAATCTACGTGTGCGCTCACCCGAAAGAGCAGACCCTGCGGCAGGAATTGTCGGGCCATTGTCACCGAGCTGCTGCCGTGGAAAGATTGGCTGCTTCAATTCCTACATTACGGCAATGACTACACATCAACAGTGCTGCACTTATCAGGATGTCCTGGGCTGACGAGGAATACAGCGGCAAGGATTCTTTCTCCTACCTCTGGTCTGTGTTGTTTGGCTTTCTTCGCTGAGGGCCTCATCATCTCCCCCGTAGGTCCGGATCGGTGACCGTGCGTAAGTGTGCTTCTGGATGAGATTCTCCACACTTTCCCTGCAGCACAAGAGAGTCAGGGTTAAGATAAGAAAAAAAAACTCCTTGCGGCCATTCAGCCCCTCGTGCTTGCTGCACCATTCACGAGATTACGCGGCATCTTTAATCCCGGCGCCACTAATCCTCGATCCTCTGAATGAGAATCTCGACAGGTGCCTAGCGTCAGCGAGGTGTAAATTTGAGCAGCACGATTTCAGCCTTGATGAAGTGAAAAGCATTTAAGGTCATGGACCACAGCTCAGATATCACTTCTGTCTGCGCCGTGCTACACGACCTTAACTGCTTTTCACTTCATCACAGCTGAAGCCGTGCTGCTCAAAAAAAAAACATCTCGCTCTGTTTAGCGAATCAAAACCAACCAATGATCAGAGCAATATACCTTCGGTTTGAGCTCGGTGTCGATTTGGGAACATTTGTATTCAGTGTTCTGATTATTGCTGCAGCTCCCAGTTACATTTCACATCTGTCCATTTAGATTCAGCGAGTGGATTATAGCAAGAATGAAATGTGAAAGTCCTATTGTCCCAAGGTTAATAATCACTTAATCTCCAAAGTCAGAACAAGCAGGTTAAAATATCACGACATAGTTCATTCCTATGATATGCTGACGAAATGAAAATAAATAGATTGATCGGCGCTGGCCATTGGGCTGGTTCCCTCTTTGTAATATCTCCCGTTGCTTTTCGAAAGTTACAAGTCCGTTCCCACCGCGTATCCGATCCCAGTGACTCCGGATCCAGTGATCCCAGGACCCAGAGATTCCGGATCCAGTGACCCCCAGGTCCCAGATATTCCAGATTCAGTGGGAACCCCCCTCCCGGCCAGGTCCCAGTGACTCTGGATCCAGTGATCCCAGGTCCCAGTGACTCCGGATCCCAGTGACAGGGGTGAGATTGTTAAAAGGTTATGGCTGGAAAGCGATCCGCCAGCCCCTGAAAAATAAAATGCGCCACGTAATTTGAGTTGCGGTCATTCCGCCAAATATGCTTGATTTTCCAGTCCCGCTCGGACGTGAATCTCCTGCACGGGAGCTGAAACAGACAGTTCCGGCCATGGCCCGGCGCCTCCGCCCCATTCAGGGTCCGGGGAAAGGATGTGCCATCAGGGTGTGGGTTCTGCCGTGCATTCTCCGCCCCCGTCTGGTTGGGGGGTGGGGGTCGGCGGGAGATAACCTGATCTATTTCACAAGAAAGACTTGTGCGGGGTGGACAAAGTGCATTGGAAATCAGACTCCGAGCGCGGAAAGTCAGCCACTCCTCCAAACAAATCCAGGGAACGTTTACCCTCATGAAACATGGAACATGAACCTTCGAGAAAAGGAAAAATTCGCGGGATTTGGAACCAGTAAAATTGGAAAGAAAGAACGGTGCATTGGGAAAGAAACCCAGCGTCCAAATCTTCAAACCTCACCAATTCACGTTGAACTAGAGAGGCCGCCGGTTCCGGGGATTATGTTGCAGAGTGGGTACTAACGGGCTCGGGTAGGGTGGAGTGTGGGTGGATCGGTGAACGGGTGTGAGGGTTCACTAATAGGACAGGAGGTGGGACGAGGTATCAAAGTCCGCGACTACATCGGGAAGAAGTGACTGGTTTGGGGAGATGTGCGAGATTCGAGCGGCAGCAAAGTTACCGCTTGTATAGTTACAGGAGAAAGTGTGGGCTCAGGAGAGGCTGTAAATCGTTAGCAGTGTTCCGCCACCCTCTTGCCGCGATTCCGTAGCGACGGATGAAATAATTCCCGGGACAGATCACTGTGCCGCCGTTTCAAAATTAAAAGCAATAACATGCGCAGAGAACATTCATACCCCAGTATGAATCACCAAACATCAACCTACATTCGTTTCTATTAAATATTTTGTGTTTAACATTTTATAAACCGCGACGTTTACATCACATTGAATTGAGAAGAAAGGGTCTTACTGCGGGAGACAGTACCTCTCCATATCGGTGAGTCGGGACGAGTCTCGGAATCCTTTGGCGAAAGGATTACTATCGATTTTTAGTTTGGTGATCTGCAGGACAGAAACATAATGAGGAATCTCCCTGTGCATGGAGGGGTGAACACACTCGGGATGAAACAAAACAATGTGCTGGGAATCTGAAACAAAAACGGGAAATGCTGGAAACACTCAGCGAGTCGGGCCGCAAACTGCTAGCGGCGCGGTCCAGTTTTGGCAAAGGCCATTCACACTACAACTTCTTGCTATTTCTCTCTGCACACACGCGGTCTGACCTGAGCGTTAACAGGATTTTCTGATTTTACTTTAGGTTGTTAACGTTGGCAGCTTTGTCGATTTTCACCAGGACATTCCCTTCAGGGAACGTTCGCGCTTCTCTCCCTGGCTGTGAGACAATATAATCATCACCCCGATCCCACCAGTAACAGCCAAGAGCCGTTGAGAATACGCCCAGCGACCTCAGTACAATTGACCTCTGTCCCGGTCACTTGTCTCAGTGCCCACTGTCCCACCACTGAGGACATATACAAGGATCGCTGTCGCAGGAAAGCAGCATCAAGAACCCCAACATCCAGGCCGTACCTCTCTCCTACCTGCTGCCATCAGGAAGCCGGCACCGGGGCCTTAGGATGAACATCACCAAGTTCAGGAACAGTTACTACCCCTCCACTCTGAAGCAGAGAGGATAACTTCACTCACCCCAACACTGAGCAGATTCCACAACCCAGGAACTTGCTTTAACGAGCTCTGCTCTTCGTGTCCTCGATATTTGTTGCTTATTTATTTTTTTATATATAATTGCACAATTTGTTGTCTTTTGCACTTTGGTTCTTCGTCCGTCTCTGTCGTGTGCGATTTTTCATTTATTCTATTATGTTTATTTCTAATTACTACGAATGCCCGCAAGAATGTTCCAGTGGCCGCTGCCCAGGCAGCCATACCTGTGACCTCTACCCCAGTCTCCTGCACCGGTGACCTCTGCCCGGTTACCTTTCTGTCATTGACCTCTGCCCCCGTGACTTCTATTCTGATCATCTGAATTTATTATACGTATAGCGACCTCGGGCTAATTGCAACGTGGCGCCCAGGCGGACGGACCTCAGCAACGGCGGCGGCTGCGGATCTGAGCCGATGGTCTGTGGCGGGGCAGCGGGACTCACCAGTTGATTCTGGTAGGCGGTCACTGCAGTGAAAACAGTCTCCGGGAAGATGAAGGTGCGGAATTCCTCAGATTTGAGGTTGACCAGAGAAGCGGTGTGGTCTTTCTTCCTGATAATGTGAACCCGAGGCTGGTACTTGTGCATGGAGTTCAGAATTATCTGTGGAACGAATTGACCTCCGTTAGCTATGGTAGCGCCGGCTCCCTCCCCAGTCCGATCTCCACCCCACCCCAGCAGTCTGATCCCAGCCCGGGTGGTAACGGCATGGGACTGGACGGAGAGTGTGAGGACATGGGCCCGGTCAAAGTGGCAATGAACAGGAGGCTGATCATCTCCGGCTGCTTCCCAAAATTACCCCTAACTCCAATCTCACGCAATGCTGTTAGCTACATGGAACTACGTGGGGGAAGGGGGGTAGGGGGCACGGGATTCTGACAACAAACTCAGGAAAGTGGCAAGACCTCGGTGATAAAAACAGCTCTTCAGACAGCAGACTGCTCCAAACCGGCTGAAATCCGTGCCGTTGATAACCTTTGGCATGTTCCATTTTAATGATAATTTAATTAGAAGCGATAGAGGAAATTCACACGCTTCCAAATTACACACAACGATTTTACCCTGGTTGACCTGTAGAAACACACGGGTATACACATATACTCATATATACCTGTATATACACATCTGTACAGATATGCACACCTGTGCATACACAGCTGTAGACACACATCGGTACATATAGACACTTGAAGATAAGCATCGGTACACACATCTCCTCATTCACTACTGCACAAACCCATGCCAGTATAGTTAGGAGGTGAGAGGAGGTATTTCAGTCAAGAGGATGTCAAGGGCTGTCTACCTGTCCGTGACCTTAGAGCGGGTTCAGGATTGAGTAAGGATGCGGGAGGAAGCTGAGAATTAGCCAGTGCAGCCGCATGAACGAACTGGGGGGGGTGGGGTGGGGGAGAATCGCTGGCAGCGGCTTCTGATACAGGAATGGGAGGGCTGTACGGAGACTGGATTAGTGTCCGTGAGCTAACCGTACGGTGACTGCATTAGTGTCCGTGGGCTAACTGTGCCTCAGTTCCCTGCGGCCAATTTGCGGGTTCCTGCTTCTGCACAGACTGTGTTGTCAAGGAGCACCGTGAATCCCAGGCCATCGTTTCCAGGACGGAAACGCGTCATGAATTAAATGAACAAAAATATTGTTCGGTTCCGGCGCCTGGGGTTTCCCGAATCAAATTAAATGCAACTCACGTGGCCGTGTTGATCCAGCTCGTTGTTGGTGAGTTTCACCTTCTCGAAGGAGACCATCTGTTTCGCTAGCTGCTCCCCCGTGAACGGACAGTCAGGGTGTACATACAGCCTGAAATAGGAGACCGAGGTCAAAGATCCGGCCAGGTGAACGCTGTGTCTGGAGTATTCAGGTAAGGGACCGGCCAGGTGAACGCGGTGTCTGGAGTGTTAAGGTAAGGGACCGGCCAGGTGAACGCGGTGTCTGGAGTATTCAGGTAAGGGACCGGCCAGGTGAACGCGGTGTCTGGAATGTTGAGGTAAGGGGCCGGCCAGGTGAACAAGGTCTCTGGAGTGGGAGGTCTGGGTTCTAAAATAGTTTTGAGTGGTGAGAGGGGATCCGAGCAAGGGCAGTGCAGTCAGGGCCAGCAGCAGATTCTGGATCAGCCCATCCTGAGATTAGTGCGTTCTGGTTCAATGGATTCCGGATCAGTGAGTTCTGGAGCAATGAATTCCAGATCAAAGAATTCTGGATCAGTGAATTTGGGAATCAGTGGATGCTATATTAGTTAATTCTGGGTTAGTAAATTCGGGGTTAGTTGATTTGAGATCAATTAATTGAGATCAATGGATTCCGGATAAAACAATTTAGAGTGAGTAGGTTCTAGATCTCTGGATCTCCCGACCAATGTATTTACACAGCTTCCACAAGGCCTCGCCGTTTTGCGTTCTCTCCCTCTCCGCAGTTTCAACTTTATTCGATTAAAGATACATATGGATTACGGATCTTTATCGTGGGCGGTCTTTTTTGTGTTACCACAGCCCACGTGCTCGGTCGGCTCCGGGAATTCCTGCGAGGAGTTCCGCGGTGACATGGTTCCCCACGAGCAACGGTGGCCAATTGTAATCCAGGGTTCGAATCGGGGTGAGTGGGGCTTGGGATAAGGACATTGGGGTTACGGTCAGAGTTACAGTGATTGGGGCTGTTAGGACGACGTGACTGAATTTAAAGTTAGAGTGGATGGGGCGATGATGTGCCTGCGTCAGGATAATTTGTGGATTGGGTCAGAGTGAATGCAGTCAGGATAGACTGGTTCCATTTATAGTTAGAGTGGTTGGGATCCGGATTAACGGAGTGTAATCAGCGACCTTAAAGATATTTGGGGTTCTGTTAATGGTGGTTAGGGTTGGCATTGGAACAAGGTTGGGGTGACTGAATTGTGACCTCGATGTCTTTATCGCAGTGTTGAACCCCAACCCCGTTTAGAGCATTACATAGCTGGCAATGGTGTTGCCTCCAACGCGTAAGTGTTGGACCTTGACATTTGGTTGCCGAGAGGTAGCTTCTCAGCAAACCAAGGCGGGGAAGAAATTCAGTCTGACTCTCTTCCGCAAGGAAACATGTCCCTAGAGCACCGCTCAGGTCTCACGGAACCAATTCCGGATGTTTCTCGATTTCTGCCGGACTAGAAATAAAAACAGAAAATGCTGGAAACACTCAGCGGGTCAGGCAGTGTCTGTGGAGAGAGAAACCGCCAATGCTCCAGATCTAAGACCCTTTGTCTCTTTATTTTCGGCATTTTCTGTTTTTTTTTGTAGGTTTCCAGCTCGGCATTTTCTGCCGACAAGTCCAATCAGTGCAGGGTTTTCGGGAGTGTGTGTATCTGGGAATATCAAGGAGCAGTTCCACAGACAGCCCCCAGTTAAGGCCGCACCTTGCTGGGAGCGGCGGGTCGGCTTTGCCCGCCACCAGCCAAGAGGATCGATGATAGGCGTAGCGATAACGCTTATTGTCCACCGCCACGATGTCCATCAACACGATATACTTGGCCTCGGAATCCACTCCAGACAGCGAGACACGAATAGTTGGGAACATTCTCCTGAAACAGGCCAGAAGGAGGAAGCATCTCTTTAATCTTAACCATCCCACTATCCAAAACATTCTTAGTATGCAAGCATTCGTGGCTGGAAAAACGGCGAGTGAGTAAGCGTCAGAACGAGTATGATTCTCAAGAGAGGATAACAAACCCGTCCGGTCTCGCTTATAACCGATTTAATTCCGAGCGGAGCCATAAGGCAGCCTCCCTGTCCCTCTCCCGCCGGCCTGCTCACCAACCTCCCCCTTCCCCCGCAAGAACTTTCGGTCAACATTCTGTCCGCTGACAGTGGCTGTCTGAATCCGCAGATTTATTCTGGCTTTCAGTTTTGGCGAGAGGGGGCAATGTTAACACCCCGCCCCCCTCCACCCCAGCTTCGCCTTCACCACAATCAGATCTGAACAACTCTCTCTCCGCTCTCAAGAGGAGAGGTCCCCCTGGGTCGGCTCCTATCCGTTACATGCCACTCAGATCCAGCAAACCCACGGGGTCGCAGCCGATCCGAGTCCCAGGAACATTCTTACCGAGTTGAATGAGGGTATACCAAGGAAAGCCTTGTGATTTAACAATTATCCGTTAAATGGTACAGGATTGCCCTCGATACGAAGGGTTATAATTATCATGACTATAAAATAATTACACCACTAATTAATTTAGTTCGGATATATTTGAGAGATCACCATCGACCGCCGCATTGAAAAGAATTACTATTTGATTCCACACAATTCCTGATATAAACTGTCTGTTCCTTTTCCCGATTACTGCACGAATCAAACCGCTTTCGTTTTGAGTCGCTGTTAAAGAGATCATTGTCACTCCCCCGAAAGCCAGAGCAAGGGAACGCGTCCACAACCCGGGGACCCGCGATTATTACTAAACTAACCCTCCCGGCCTCGCTTCTGTTCCAAGCTGTTTCGTTTAGGAATGACTCGAAATGGAAAATATGAAACCAGGCAGCGGAATTAAACGAAACATCGAGGTTCATTGTCCCGCGCCCACTTCTAACAATTTCCCTCAAGACGCTGCCCTCCCGGTCAAAATTAATTAGTTGCCCGCTGCCGTGTTTGATCAAAATATTCCCACACGTTTATATGAATCCAATAACCGCGTCGGGGTCGAAATTAAAACCGAGCGTTTCTTTAACACCACCCAGCCGCTTCTGCCTCAGGGGTGCCTTCCTTACCTGCCGGATTTTGTGATGATCATCTCGGTGCCCAGCTCGTGGAACTTGTCCCACAGATCTTTGGTTTCCAGGTTACAGGTGATCTTGGCCATTTCGGCGCTGGGGACGCCGGGGGTGGTGGGTATCAGGGGTTCGGTACACGCCGGAGATGCACCGCTGCTGTAATCTCCAAGCTCCAGGCCGCCCAGATCACCCAGCGGCTGAGAACAGGAGGACTTCTCCACAAACTGTTCTGCTCAGTGGGAGAAAAGGTGCGTGAAGGCGCTCGTCAGTTTAAAGTAATGTGGGGACGCCGGTGACCGCGGATTTCGTTCGCTTGTTAGCCTGCAGCGAAGCTAACTACCGTCATTTACCGACAGTGTTACAAACTAGCTACACTTCAGGGCAGCTCACCAACGCGAGGCGCCAACGCATCCCGGCTTGGTGTAGAGCAAAACTGTATCTACAGAAGTAACATTTCCTTCAACCCAAATGCTCCCCATCAAAGTAAGTATACTGCATTTACCCCGACGATTCTCCGACCCCGCGACTCCCCGGCAGCAACTTCAACCGTTAACCATTGCAGGTGAATGGCGAGGCCCCGGCAGCGCAGGGCCCGACTTACCCAGGGGTTTGATGGTGTTCTCCTGAAGTCCCTTGTCCTTGGAGTTTCCAGTTGACATGAGCGCCGCGATGGAGAAGGCGTTAGCCCGGGATGAAAGCTGTGGTTTGGTGGTGTTGTATTCCATGCTGGGAGTGCGGGGTTCTGGAATCCAGGAGCAGGACGACTGAGTGTCCTGGGGACTGGGGCTCTCCCTGGGATAACCAGGGGGCAGGTTCCGCTCACTCCGGCACCAGTTGCTCCCCGCTGCCTTTTCCGAGCTCCTCCCGTCTGCCTGCAAATCGCCTCCTGCAATGACAATTATTTTTTTGCCTCCCGCACCCCGTACCCCAGACCCCGGGTAGAGAGCCAATCAGCGGCTTCTGACGTCACTCCCTCTCGCTTCCCACCAGATAAGGTGGATCACACCTAGTGCGCCTGTGCAATGCCGGCCGACCTACGTGGGTGGGGGAGCGAGGGGTGAGCGTGTGCACCGTGGACTGTAGAGGAGGGGTGCTACCGTGCAGAGTCACGGTTGGGGGCAGGCCCCCTTGGCGGAGTTGTTGGATGCGAAGGAGGCGGAGCTGCGGTGATTAACCCTCTATGGGTCACGGAGCAGCGCGCTCGCTTCCCGTGACAGCGGAACGGAAGGCAGCGCAAGTCACGGCCCAGTTCGCAAATTGCTGCTGTACAAACCCCACAGCCCGGAGTTTACACCTACGAGTTGAGAGCGTGTGTGATGCGTGTGTGATCTTTGTCAGGAGTGAGAATCGGTTTCGCTGTGCCCTGAATGTCTGCAGTACCCTGCGTGTTTCACATTCCTAATGTCTTGTTTACTGACATTTCCCCTCACGCAGATACCTCACAGTTCTGTTCGAATTAGAATTCGTTTAGACTTTACGAGAGACGGGAATGACCTCGGACTAATCCTAGACGAGCCTTCCAAAAGCTCGTGTATGCTTGGAGTGTTTCGTTTGGGTTTTGTCGAACTGGCTTGTTGGCCAAAATCTCTGTTGAACCATTTTTTTCCCTTTTTCCAGCACAACCGCTGTTTCTCAGATAAGGGAATGAGCTTTGTCTACTCTAGACCGACGTGAATCTGCAGGCAGGTCTAAGTAATTAATTAGTGAGAACTGAAGAATGCCTCCCGTTTTCTCGTGCACTCATTTATTTAACAGTCTAGACGACATCCCTCCCTGACACCTCAAACAGATCAAATAGTTAACCAATATTATTTTGGAACGGATTCCCTTCCAATTCTGCGTTCAGCGTGTTTTAGGCGATTTATTCGGCGTTTGTAGCTCTTTCCGTTCGGTGGATTTGCTGCCGAGTGTAACAACCAGGCTTCTTTCCGCGCGCCGCCTGATCCCCCAACATTTTCGATGTAATTTTGTTTCAAGGACAACCTTCAACCGTGGGCCGCGCACACCACAGAGAGCGGGAGCTTCTGGGAACGATATTGTCAGTTTTCCAGTTCGGGCCTTCACCCGTTCCTGGCGCGGAACACTGAAACCAGTAAATGAATGAAAGCGACCAAAGTATTCCTCTGAGGTGTAACTCGGAGAATGTGGCGCTTTATTCTGGGATCGCTGCATTTCCAAAAGTTTTATGCCTTTGAACGGAGCGCGACATATACCCGGGCTGGCTTTTGAAGATTCGCCCTTCAAAATCTCTTTGAATCCATTCTCATTTCTGCTTGAATTTATTTTCGTAGCTAACGGTAATAATTTTTTTTGAAAAACTACCCTTTATATTCGTGGGGTCACACGGAATATTAACAAGCCCTGAATGATTCCCCGATTAAACACTGCATTTTATTCGCGTCCTTTGACTAGGCCCCATAAAGTGCTTGCTGCTCAGCAATATTCCCCTCGCTACACCTGCCGTCATAGTTTGAAACATGTCGTGACTGGAAATATTTACATGTACCGTTTAATGCAAGCAATGATTGTCCATATTCTGATTGTGAAGAATTTTAACGTTCATTCGTATAGCATTGTAGACAAATCGATTCGCTTGCATAATGATTCCAGTTTTGTGCTTTCTGAACAGGGGCGGCGAACGTGGGGTCCGGTTCATTTATAAAGCCGATAATCTCTCTGAAATGGCTTTATCTTTTTAAAAAGCCGATTCTTATTTTGACGACAAATAATAGCTTTTAATGTAAAATGATTACACTTATTGAAAATAACGATGGAAACGAGTAAATAAAGGACGCAGAGCGGATTTAAAAGCGTCAGAAGTCGAAATGCAAGGATATACTGTTTTCATTATAAACATATCACCCTGCCGTGAGGGAGGATCTAACAAAGTTGGTGAGAAAGTGAACGTGGGGATGGATGAGAAACGTAAGGGTGGTCTCGGAGATAGAAGGAGGCGGTGGAGTGTGCACCCGCTGTAAAGCAGCGAATATAACCTTCCAGATATTATATAATCGGGCTATTTCCAATAACATTGTCGATCTACTGGCATATCTTTCGGTGTTTTGTCAGCACCGGACTCACCGAACGAAATATTGCTGGCCGAGTGCGGGAGGAATTGGTGAGAAGGACTGCGGGTCCCGACCGGCATCGGCCTTTGTGTGAAATTGGACTTCATCTTTGGCGTGGTGGGGGGGGGGGGGTCTCCGCTTATTTTTATTCGCCAGAGCACTTTCGAATGCCGTGAATGCGGCGGAAGGGGCGAAAAAAAAACGCCCAATGTCATTTGAAGTGAAACCCCGCGCAGTTTGTACTGTGAATGGAGCTGGAATCAGCGTTTTCTTTAATTCCATTAGACACCGCGCACCCTGCAAATGTAAATGCAGTGCGGGAGGTTTAATCAGCCCACTTGACAATTAGATTATCTTCAAATTGCCATCGGATAATGTGCTAAAAGCTTTGGCAGTGAGTGTAACTCCGGGCCGAGAGTTATTCGCACATTGAGGCCTCTCGCGTCCCCTGATAGTGCGGCGATCCGCCTGACACAGACACCGCAATCGATCCGTTTTCTCATAAACTTATTTGATAAAGTAAAGAAATGCTAATGACTGTTCCGCGTTCGGTTAACATCACCCGCCAGCCACTGAACCTTAACTCAATACATTCCACACGTTACAAATAAGGAACTTAACCAAAACTGTCGAAATGGTTTCACTTGAATAAATAAGATTAATAAATGAAAACAGAATATAAAATGCTGGAAACACTCCTCAAATTCTGCTCCAGAGATTTCAACGCCCCAGAAGCCCTGGTATATTTTCTCTCCCTCACTGTGGGCAGAACGTGTTCAAATTGGAGAGTGGGGATGTGGAAACGAGACGCAGACACCGGGGCAAAATTCCCAGTTTAGTTCAAGTCGCCGGCCATTCTTCGTCTCCGGTCTAAGAACTGTGGGGGCTCGAGTAAGACTAAACATGAAATGTGCAAATCATTGGAGTGAGAGTGCTGGTGAGTAAGGGCGCCATATAGTGAATGGATTTTTTAGAAATTTGCACGAGTTGCCAAATGTTTTGCCATTTCCCCACTTTGGGCAGCCCACACTCGGCGACTCTTTCTCCGTCGGATGCTTGGAGTGGAGCTGCAGTGTGCTGTCGGGTCGGTGGAAAGGAGGTTGTTGCTGGGTGCTGTGGGAAAGGGGGCTGCTGTTGGTATGGTAGAGGGGGTTGTGTTGACATGGAGACATTGCGCTGAGAGTGTAATGGTTGGGGTGTAGTATTGAGCTGGGGTGGTGGTGTTGGACTAGGTGAGGTTCTGAGCCGAGTTGTAGTTTTTGGTTGAGGTATGGTGTTCTGGGGTTGAGTGTAGCATTGCTGGGTTGGGATGCAGTGTAGAGCTGGGGTTAGGGTGTTGGTGTCCCGTGTGTTTATAGACACTCAACGGGTCGGGCAGTGTCAGTGGAGAGAGAAACGAATTAATAGTTCAGGTGTAAGGGGAATAAATTGCGCTCGATCTACCCGACCTCCTACCCTATTCCATCCCCCACAGGCGTGGACTGGGGTGGAGTAGGAGGAGAAATCGGTTGCAGATTCCCATCTGGGTAGGTGCTGGGTGGGCAAGTCTTGGAGAAATGTGGTACAGGAGGCAGCTCAGGAAGGCTCAACTCCATTCTGATGCATACTGAGAAGTTAGTTACCCATCTTCTCAGTGTCGTCAAGAGCCCTGGCTGGCGTCCGAGAAACCGGGTGAAGAAGCAAGTTGAAACATTAAACGGAATGCGGTGCGGTCGAATACCGGCTTTCCCGGAACTCTCACCATGTGTTAAATGTTGCAACACCGCGGGAGTACCGGTGGGGGGGGGGGGGGTAGTGGTAGCAAGAGGCCATTCGACTCTCGAGTCAAGCAGCTAGTTGAGATGTTGTGTGATGGGGGGAAAGCTGTGCTGGGGCGCTCTTTGGGTTTTAATGTCTATTTTAAACCGATTCCGTCATCCTAATCCACGATTCAACCGCCCTTCACCGTTCTGTGCCGATCATTCCAAGCCGTGTATTTCACCCCTTGTATTAACTTGTCTTTAGATTATTTGGCAGCCTGGGAGGTTAATTTAGATGTAAATTAATAATGTAGAACTTTCAACGCGTCTCTCTGCTTTGCATGTGAGCGCAGTGTCAGCTCCTAATGACTGTAATTGGAAACAGGCAGGCCCGGTCGCTGCAATCTCTCCAAACTACTGAGCGGTAGTCAGTGAAAACATATTTAAGAGTGGATGAGTGATACCCTGAGTGCAGTATGTGCGCTAATGCCTCTCCCTGTGTCTCAATAAATCAGTGTACAAGACCTTGATTTAATTCGGGTCCTGCTAATGAAATGGCTGCAATATCATCGCGACGCCCGCTCACCTTTCAAAGCCAGACTTTATCGAATTATGGGGAATCGAGAACTCAGATCGTCTTATTGGATTAGCTGCTTTCATTTTATCTTAAAAAAAGGTCCGGCGGTTGTCTGCTTCGAGTTCCGTTAGCCCTGCTCAATATGAGGAGAGCGGTGCTTCGAATCTGACTGCCCGTTATCCCCACAAATAAATTACAACATTGGTGTTGAGTTGATATTGGGATGCCCCAGAAGAGCCTTGGACTGGTGGCGGAAAATAGTCAAATGGGAAACGGCTCTTAAGGACCAGCGATAATTTTTCGAGTCAGGCCGGTTTTTGCGGCTTTCTGAGGATAGTGCCGAGGGTGCTGTTCCCATCTCCTTGCTTTTCCCACAAACCCCTTTTCCTCCTTGGAGGTGGAGATGGGGGGGGGGGGGTTCAGGGCTACGG
Organism: Mobula birostris; assembly: GCF_030028105.1. Lineage (NCBI taxonomy): Eukaryota > Metazoa > Chordata > Chondrichthyes > Myliobatiformes > Myliobatidae > Mobula > Mobula birostris. The sequence goes on along the minus strand of NC_092370.1, from coordinate 115,432,645 downwards.
GGTGAATGGCGGCAGTGCCCCTCCTTCTATCCCCTAACGCCAGCCCCTTCTCATTGGACAGGTTGCCTGTCCATCATCAGTGCTGAATGACCAGTAGTTTTCCCTACTGGTTGTAGGATGCGGAACGGGATGTTTTACAACCCTGGCAGTCTAATTCTTGTGATATTCTCCTAACCACGCATTCCAATCACTCAGGATCAACCTCCCTTTCGTCGCCCCACTTTTTCACTCCCTCTCACTGTCTCCACCCCCCTCCCCCCATACACGCACAGCCCCACTTCCCCGACCTCAAGCCATCTGAGGAGGGAAACCTCACCCGGACATTTGTGACTCTCGGCTGGTCTATTCCCGCGCTCTACTGTCTGACATTTCATCCCACCCACCACCCCCTTCCATAAACCTGCCGTTCATTTGCAAACTCGCCATTTCCGAGTTTGGATGAATTCAAGGTGCTAGGCGAGAGAGCCAGTAGAAGAGAGTCGGAGAGTTCCTGTGCTACCCCACGGGCCAGAGGGGTGGATGGCCAGCGGTTGTGGAAAGGACATGAGACGGTGGCGTCAGAGAGACCAAATAATGTGACATAAGGTGGAACTGGATTTAGAAATAAGAACAAACAACAGGAATTCTGCAGATGCTGGAAATTCAAGCAACACACATCAAAGTTGCTGGTGAACGCAGCAGGCCAAGCAGCATCTGTAGGAAGAGGTGCAGTCCTGACGAAGGGTCTCGGCCTGAAACGTCGACTGCACCTCTTCCTACAGATGCTGCCTGGCCTGCTGCGTTCACCAGCAACTTTGATGTGTGTTGTTAGAAATAAGAGCTGTGTCTTCAGTTACTGAAGTTAATGAACACCATCAGCTTTACCACGCAAACTGCCACAGTTTGTCCAATGGACAACTATTTCCTTTAACAAGACTCCCGGGTCTGCAGGGCTGTACATAGTGGATAGATTACTCTAAATGAAAGATATGTTGGCAGATGGTAGTTAATGTCTGCATTGCACTGACACACCGAGTCACAGTGTACTGACGTACTGTAACAGAATGGAGTCTACCCGAATACGAGGGGAAAGTAATCCCACAGATATAAAGCGTTGGCCAGGCATCACTTGAAGCACTGCAGTCTGTTTGGAGCTCCTCGGATAACCTGTTTTAGGCATCTTCCAATATAAACTAAGACTCTCGTGATCCCCTTGACAGGGCGTGACGGGTCACCATGCGATCACAGCAGGACGCTCTTACCTTCCCATCACCTCTCATTTCACCACCTTTCCAAAGGTTTATATATTTTCACTTCTCCAAGGTAAAGGTTAATTAGGTTGGTGTCTTTGTTATAATAATAACTGGTAACCGTGACCGGGTTATTATAAAAACACTTTGTTCACGGATGCCCTTCCCAGGAGGATATCATCCCTTCACTCTCTGAGTTATAGACCACAGAACACAAAACGTTACGGCACAGGAACAGAATCTTCCGCCCACAACGTCGTGTCGAGCTAATTAAGATAATGACACAATTAAATTAACTCCTTCTGCCTGCTGGCCCATGTCCCTCTATTCCTGCCCATTCATGTGTGCCTATCTAACAGCGTCCTAACCGCCTCTGTCGGATCAGTATCTACCACCTCCATCTGAAGTGTATTCAAGGCGTTCACTTTCTGTGTGAAAAAAGAACTTGCCCCGCACATCGCCTTTGAAATCTCTCCCGATTACGTTAACCCAGTATTGTCCATTTTCACCCTAACTGGCTACTCTTTCTATGCCCCTCATAATTTTATAAATTTCTATTAGGTCTCTCCACACCCCGACCCCCGCCTGTGCCACGCCAGAGAAAACAAAACCCTTTTGTCCAATATTTCCTCAATGCATTCACGTCCCTTCTGGTCCAGATAACATCCTGGTCAATTTCTCCAATCTGTCCAAAGCCTCCACACCCTTCCCACAATGGGGAACCCAGAATTGAATGCATTACCCACGATGAGGACTAACCAGAAATGTATAAACTCGTGTTTTACGTAACTTCGGACCATCTACAAGGCTGGCTGTTAACCGCCCTTTCATCTCTGCTGGGCAAATAGGAATGAGAGCCTTGTTGAAAACCCAAACAAGGAAGCAGAAGACTAGGACTCACGTCAGCAAAGACATTCAGGAACTCTCTCTCCAAAACAACCGGGGTCAAGAGGTGTTGAGGGATGGCGGTGGAGGGGCAAAATATTGAAATCTAAAAGGGGGGGGCGGGTTGGGAGAGACCGATGTCCTTGAAGGTAAAAGATACTCGAGTTTTGAGTCAATTTGTGGTTTCTAATCTCACGTCCAAATTCTGTGTTTAGGGAGCCAGTTGAACACAAGATTGCAATACTGCAGTGGCAGAGAGGTGCGACCAGGGAAATTCGCACTATTCGAGGGAGAACCTTTGAATGAGATGTTAAACCGATGTGTGCTCTCAAACAGTTCTCCCCAGTGTTCTCCTTCAACTGACAGCACTAAAGTGGATGAACCAAACTATTGTTTGTGGTGCGGGGGCTTGCTATGCCGCGGTATTCCACACATTGCAACAATACTTCCAGTTTAGTAGACTTCCAGTGGCTGTGAAACCCTTGGGAACAAGATGAAGTTGTGAATGGCGCTGCAATACAGCACAGATTGTCAGTGGGGTTTTGTTCTAACAGGAAAGGTGCCCCCTGTTCCTCTCGCCCAATAACTTAGCGAGGCCCACCAGTTCTTTGAGTGAATGATGATTTTAAAGATCGTTGGATCAGTTTCCAGAAAATAATGCGACTGGTGTTCAATAATTTATAGATATATCTTTTCCCCTCGATTAGTTCACCCAATCGGTGCAAAGAAAAGTAACCACGATGCCAATCTGAACTAACTCCACCCACCTGGACATGACCTACGCCCCCTCATGCCCTGTCTGTCTAACTGTCTCTTAAACGTTGCTACTGTATCTGCTTTGGCCACTCTCCCCAGCAGCATCTCCTTCCTTTGGTTCCACGCCTTAGTATCTGGTTTCAAGTGATTTTCTGCTTACTGAAGTGAGTGAGGTATATCAGCTGGTTGAGTGGTGTCGAAACAACAACCTTGCAGTCAACCTCAGTAAGACCAATGAATTAATTGTGGACTTCAGGAAGGGGAAGTCAGAGGAACACACCACTGTCCTCATTGAGAGATCGGCAGTGGAAAGGATGAGCAGTTTCAAGCTCCCAGCTGTCAACATCTCAGAAGATCTATCCTGGACCACACATTGATGCAATTACAGAGGAGGGACAACAGCGGCTACATTTCATTAGGAGTTTGAGGATACTCGGAAATTTCTACAGATGTGCTGTGGAGAACATTTAATTGGTCGCAACACCGTAGGGTATGGAAAGGACACCGCACAGGATCGGAAAAAGTTGCAGAAAGTCGCGCACTCAGCCAGCTTCATCATTAGCAATAGTTTCCCCAGCACCGAGGACAGCTTCAAAAGGCATTACCTCAAACAGACAGTTCCTGTCACTAAGGACCCCACCACCCAAGGCATGCCCTTTTCTCATTGCCACCACCAAGGAGGAGGTACAGGAGCCTGAAGACACACATTCAACGATTCAGGAACAGCGTCTCCCCGCCGCCATCAGACTTTCATGAACCCATGAAAACTGCCTCACTATATTTTTCTTTTCTCTTTCTTTTTGCACCAATTCAATTATATATAGTTAAAATGTGTACTCCAATGTACTGCTGCCGCAAAACAGCATATTTCACGACATATGTCAGTGATATGAAACCGGTCTGTCAGATCTTGCTGTACACAAGTGACTGTTTTCGATATTACAATGACGGCACATCAGAGGCACTCCATGGACTTTGTAGCATTTTGAGGTGTCCTGAGGTCGTGCACGCATTTTTTTTTCTGACGTGAGACTGGACTCGATGCAGTGAGGTTTCGAACTCAGTGCTCCACCTTCCTGATCCCAGAGCCCAGTAAAATGGTGTCAGCCCGACTCGACTGACCCCGCCCCCGATCTCCATCTCTTTTCACGGCAGCCAATAGCCCCGATCCTGGGTATTGAGCTCAATATCACACTCTGCCGAGGGGGCTCGATGTTTCGGGACTTCCGTGGACAGATTCTAAATCCCGCCAGTGAACCTGCCCACAGGAGTTCAGTGCTCGGCGGGCCCAGAAAGAACTCCACAGCTCGTTATAGACCTGTCTCAAGGTGAAATAAGAGTTATAAAGGTCCTGAACGGTCAGACGCAGTAATTCAGGCGGGACTCCGTGTTCACTACACCCTCCCTGGTCTTTCATTTTGTAGACGTTACACCGATCTTCCTGCTCAGGGGGAGTGGAAGACAGCAAGACGCAAGAGACTGGGATCTGGAGTAAACAAAACACAAAGCAAATCGCTGGAGGAATTCAGTGGGTCAGGCAGCGTCTGAGGATAATCTGGATTTAACTCCTCATACTTTGCCTCCACACTACCCCACTGGTCTAGTCCCCTCCCTCTTACAATTAGGGCGCACCCCACACATTCCACCAGTTTAAAAGCTTACAGTTCCCTGTCCCCAGAGACTCACTGACACGCGGGATGTCCAGTATCAGAACACTTCCGTCTCCCATCAGGAAGCCCTTAAATTTCCTCCTAGAACACGGACATCAGTGGGGCTGTCCCCTTAATAATAAGCACGGGAGTGAGCCCTGCAGACTTTCATCCAAATCTCGGCGGGCTGAAATCAGCGAAAGGTCGTCCACTGGTACCGCTGGTAACGTTAAAAAGAGCCCCGGTTCTTTCAGCTCTTTTCGGCGGGCTGAAAGAAGCGCGGCGCTACTAAGAAGAAGCGAGGCATAAACGGAGCTGCCATTGCGTGAGTGGTCAGGCTTTGGCTCAACAGGCTTATGTAAGAAAAGGCACGGGAGGGGGGTTTAAGTAAGTAATAATGTCTCTACTAAGTTTATTTCCTGTTAGTACATAGCTAGTGCGCTGAGAATGGGTTTGGAGTATTGGTATGTTCTTTGTGTGCGAGTTGGGAACTCTGGGAGACATCCAGTAACCGTGATAACTACATCTGTATGAAGTGCACCGAGCTGTAGCTCCTCAGGACTGGGGCTTCAGCTAGATGACCTTCGGCTCACACGGGAAAATGGGGAGGTGATGGAGTTACAGGGAAGTAGTCCTCTTCAGTTGCAGGAGGCAGCTACCTCGAGGTTTCGGGGTACTTCGAGGTTGATGATAAAACAGGACAACGTCAGCATGGTCAGACAAGGCGCTGCACGTAACAAGACAAGAGTCCGTGATATTACAGGGAAGGTACCAGCATCAATAGAAAATTGGCTGACTGGCAAGAGGAGAAGAGTGGGAATAAAGGGGGCCTTTTCTGGTTTACACCCGGTGACTAGTGGTGTGTCACATAGGTCGGTGTTGAGACCAGCTCTGTCAAGCAGTAGGTTTGCAGACGATACGAAGATAGTTGGAGGGGCAGATAGTGTTGAGGAAGCAGGGTGTCTGCAGAAGGAATTGGACAGATTGGGAGAATGGGAAAAGAAGTGGCAGATGAAATACAGGGTCAGGAAGTGCATGGTCATGCACTTCGGCAGAAAGAATGAAGGCGTGGACTATTTTATAAATGGAGAGAAATTTCAAAAATCAGAGGTGCATAGGGACCTGAGAACCCTCGTACAGAATTCCCTAAAGCTTAACTTGCAGCTTGAATCGGTGGTAAGGAGGCAAATGGTAAGGACTCGAATGCAAAAGCAAGTATGTAATCCTGAAGCTTTATAAGGCATTGATCAGGCGGCACTTGGAATATTGTGAGCAATTTTGTGTCCCTTATCTAGAAAAAGATGTGATGGTATTGGAGAGGATCCAGAGGAGAATTACAAGGATGATTCTGGGAATGAAAGCGTTAACATATGAGTAGCATTTGATGGTTCTGGGCCTGTACTCGCCGGAGTTTAGAAGAATGAGGGGGATTTCATGGGAACCTATCGAATATTCAAAGGCCTGGATAGAGTGGGTGTGGAAGATTATTTTTCATGTATTGGGAGAGTCTATGACCAGAGGGCACAGTCTCAGAATTGAGGGACGTCCATTTAGAACAGAGATGAGGAAAACATTATTTAGCCAGCATGTGATGAATCTGTGGAATTCATTGCCACGGCCAGCTGTGCAGGTCAAGTCATTGGGTATATTTAAATCGGAAGTTGATAGGTTCCTGATTAATGAGGGCGTCAAAGGTTACGGGGAGAAGGGAAGAGAACAGGGGTTGAGAGGGATAATAAATCAGCCATGATGGAATCGCGGAGCAGACTCGATAGAATGAATGACCTAATTCTGCTCCTATGTCTTATGGTCAAATCAGAGCGGGAAACGGGAAAGGAAGATGGGAATTGTGAAGAGAAATCCAGGAAATTCTCTTCTGTTTTGGGATTCCCAAACTTTTTCTATGCCATGGACCAATACCATTAAGCAAGGCGTCTATGGACCCCAGGTTGGGAACATCTGGATTGCGAAAACATCTGCTTGAAATCTGAAATCCAGAACGGGCTCCATAGATGAGGTCGCCACTCCGGAGAGGGACTAGGTTTCTTCAGCCTGAATAATTCTGGAGCCAAGGGGCATCGATGCTCTGTGGCTGAGCATATTTGACATAGAAATCCACGGAGCGCGGAGTACTTAGTGAATCGTGGTAATTGTGGTGAGAGCGGAAAGTGATGCTGAAATTACAAAGTAAAAATCGCCGCAGACTTATTGAGCGGCAGAGCAGGGTCAAACGCTGCCATCGACGGTCCCAAACCGGGCTGCGAAGGAGGAGGGTTGGATACGGGGCCAGCAACCCTACCCCCTAAAAACTCTGAGCTTCAGAAACACCAGCAGAAGCTCCAAAAAGCTCATCTCTGGGGGAGAAAGAATCTCAGATGGGCTACGGCTGTGGAGGCTGACCAGGACAGAGGACTCTGGCGGGCAGCTTAGTCGAGGTGGGGGGCTTAAGTAAGCAGGATCGATTCTGCTTCAATTATCTGTGATGAAGGGGCAAAAAAGTAGAAAAGAGTTCTATGTTTAGAGCTTTAAATTTTCAAAAATGATTTGCGAGCTGTAAGGAAGTGGCCCTTAATGGGATATTGATCTGTCCAGGGCTCCAGCACCTTCGCTAACAGGATCCCCAAAGAGCAAACCGCCGGCTTCAGCTTCTCCTGAGGCCTCATAGAAAATAGGTGCAGGAGTAGGCCCTTCGGCCCTTCGAGCCTGCACCGCCATTCAGCCTCGTTCAATATTATTACTCGAATCCACAGACTTGAGGGAAAAGGGCGGAGGGATCAAGGGCTCAAATCACCCGCCACTGGCGCCTCGTAATGCTGGACAGCACCCCCCTTCTCCCCGTTGCTTCAATAGACAATAGGTGCAGGAGTAGGCCATTCGGCCTTTCGAGCCATCACCGCCATTCACTGTGATCATGGCTGATCATCCACAATCAGTATCCAGTTCCTGCCTTATCCCCATAACCTTTGATTCCGCTATCTTTAAGAGCTCTATCCATCTCTTTCTTGAAAGCATCCAGAGACTTGGCCTCCACTGCCTTCTGGGACAGAGCATTCCATATATCCACCACTCTCTGGGTGAAAATGGGTCGTGAACTTGGCAACTAACCCGGAGAACTTGTAGGCAGAACACTAAATTTAAGGTGGGGATGGAAGAAGGTGTCGGTAAAGCTGCAGTGGTCCGCTTTCAACCCCCCAAGTAACGGGTCAGGGCAGCTGAAAGTGGTGTCACACGGTGGTGAAGACGACATTTGTGTACGCTGCCCTTCACCATTCAGGGCAATGGGCATGGAAATCGGGACGTTATTTTGCAATTGGTGAGCCAAACTTGGGAGTATTGTGTTCCGCTTTAGTCACCATATTTAGGAATGATGTTATTGAGCTGGAAAGATTGCAGAAAATATTTACAAGCATGAAGCAAGGACCGAGTTACGGAGAAGGGATGAACAAGCCAGGAATTTATTCTTGGGGCACCGGAGAATGAGGGCTGATTTTGTATTGAAACACGAGGGGCGTAGATTGTGTGAACGCATAGTCTTTTCCACAGTGTTGGGGAATCAGGAACTAGAGGGTATAAGTTTGAGATGAGTGGGGCGAGTTCTTTTTTTCACCCAGAGGGTGGTCAATATATGGAATGAGCTGCCACAGTAAGGAATTGAGCTGGGAATATTAACACCTTTTAAAAGATACTTGATAGGTACTGTATATGGATAGGTGTCGAGCCGAACATATTGGACTGACTTCGGTGGGAGATCTTGGTCGACATGGACGAGTTGGGCCGAAGGGTAACTCGGGACTAAATTAAATGCTGACCCTTTTCTCGGAAGGCAAACTCAGCGTTAAAGAAATGGTCTGGCTATCAAGGGCAGTAACCTGCGGGATCGCGTGGCCGGGAATCTGTGCTGAGCATGATTTAATGCTGATGCACCGACAGCCCATGCCGAGATTTCCGGGGAATGGTCAGCTGATAGGACTAATTAGGCGGCCACAAGCTGGGCCCTGCTTTTGAAGTGCCCCGCTCGCTAATTGTCTGTCGGTCGGCGACGCGCACGAGGTTCAGGTGAAATGTAACGGGCTCGCTGCTTGATGCTGATGTGAGATGGCAGGCAGCGGACGGGCGGTGTGTTAATTTAACTGATTAAGAATGGAGTATTTAGCCAGAGTTTTGGGTGCTTGCTAATCCGCTCAAACACTGTGAAGCGCACGAGGCAACGTCGCTGGGAGGATTGACACAGAGTGGTGCGGGAGGAGGGAGGAGGGAGGAGTGGAAGAAGCGAAATAAAACGTGCGGAATAGGGAGAGAGGAGATAGAAACAGAAAGCCGTTCGGCCCCCAGCATCTGTTCCGCCGATCGTTGGCGCCATTGGTGCTCTCCACCGACTGACTTCAACATAAGGGATATCTTGATTGATTACATCATGGTCTGGTAGGGTATTTCGAATGCCAAGGAAAGAAGGTAGCGTAATGGTTAGCACAACGCTTTACAGTACTAGCGCTGTTCCTGCAAGGAGTTTGTACGTTCTCCCCGTGACCACGTGGGTTTCCTATGGATACTCCGGGCTTCCTCCACTTGGTAGGTAATTGGTCATTGTAAGTTAAGCCAGGGTTAAATTGGGGCTTGTATCACAGTATCCACACCACCCAGGCCATGCCAACTTCTGGCAGCAGCTTGCATTCCCACAGCACTAGGTTCAGGAATAGCTACTTCTCTTCAACCATTCAATTCTTGAACGAATTGGTTAGACCCGAATCGTTACAGTTTCACAGCGCTATGAATACTTTGATCATTTCCCACTAAAATGGGCAGTTTTTCTAATTGTATTCTTTCTTCTAAAATTATGTATAATTTATGTTTTCTTGTGAATGCTGCTTACACGGGAATGCTGCAACGTTGCTGTAATGCTGCTGTAAATACGCTTTTCATTGTTCTGGTACATACATGAACATGTACATATGACAACAAAGTCAGTATTGACTCTAACGCTGCCCGGCCTGTTGAGCATCTCCAGAGTTCTCCTTTGTCGTCAGGACACCACAGGCAGGGCACACTGCAGTTTGTGCAAAAGACAATCCCAAAAATAACACTAAGATAAACAATCATAGAGTGTGATGGAATTATTCTGAGGCTCTGGATTTGTCTGCCTTTACAGTTTCGGATTGGCCAGGGAAACTTTCCAGCGCTCCATGTGGTCTAATTTGTTTGAGACTTTTAGGGAGATGTCTAAATGTGTTGATAAGAGTAGTGTAGTTGATGTAGTTTAAATGAGCTTCCGTAAGGTCTCTGACAGAGTTGGTCCTAAAATCAGAACCTATCAGATCCAATACAATTTTGCAACTCAGATTCTAAATTATCTTGTGGTGGTAGAAGGATGTCTTTGAGACTGGAAGCCTATGACCAGTGACGTATCACATGGGTCAATACTGGGACTCACTGATTGTTATGCACACTAATAACACCCTATGACGTAGGCACAGAATTAGGCCATTCAGCCCATTGAGTCTGAGTATAAGAACATAAGAGATAGGAATAAGCCATTCAATAAGATCATGGCTGATCTAGCCATGGACTCATTTCTACCTACCTGCCTTTTCCCCTATAACCCTTAATTCCCCTATTATGCAAAAATCTATCCAACCTTGTCTTAAATATAAGTACTGAGGTAGTCTCCACTGTTTCATTGGGCAGAGAATTCCACAGGTTCACCATTGTCTGGGAAAAGTAGTTCCTCCTTGTCTCCATCCTAAATCTACTCCCCTGAATCTTGAGGCTCTGTCTCCTAGTTCTAGTCTCGCCTACCAGTGAAAATAACTTTCCTGCCTCTGTCTTATCTTTCCCTTTTATAATTGTACATAAGTTCTACTCTCATTCTTCTGAATTCCAGGGAGTACAGTCCCAGGCAACTCAATCTCTCCTCATAGTCTAACCCCTTCATCTCTGGAATCAACCTGGTGAACCTCCTCTGCACCACCTCCAAAGCCAGGATATCCTTCCTCAAGTAAAGCGACCAGGACTGCTCCACCATTTCGTCATGGCTGACTTATTATCCCTCTCAATCCCATTCTCCTGACTTCTATGAATAACCTTTGATGTGTTGACTAATCAAGAAACCAGCAAACTGCACTTTAAATATGCCCAATGACTTGGCCTCCACAGCCAGCTGTTGCAGTGAATTCCATATATTCAGCACCTTCTGGCTAAAGAAATTCCTCCTCAAATCTGTTCTAAATGGATGCTCCTTCATTCTGAGGCTGTGCCCTTTGGTTCTAGATGCCCCCACTCCTCTCAACATTCACTGTTTCTAGGACTTTCAATATTCAATACACTTCTATCAGATCTAACTGCCATGCCACTCCCCATTCTTCTAAACTGTAGTGGATACAGGGTCAGAGCAATTAAATGCTCCTCATACGTTAATCCTTTCATTACCAGGATCAGTCTTGTGAACCTCCTCTGGACCCTCTCCAAAGCCAGCACATCCTTTCTTCGATAAGGGGCCCAAAACTGCTCACAATATTATAATGGCCTGGATGTAAATGTAGGAGATATGATCAGTAAGTTTGCGGATGAGGATTGATCATGTTGTTGATAGTGGGAAGGGCATTAATTGGAGCACAAACTTCCAAATTTGTAATAAAGTACTACACTGTCATCATTAGACCGAGAGAAGGAGACCATTACTTTCTGATCTTTAAGTCTTTGCACTGGCCTCAGGCAAAGGGTCATTCCTGGGCTGTCCAAGTTTGAGTGCTTGTGCAAAAAGGCATCAATCAATTCAGAGAATGGACACATATCTACCAAATTAACTTCAGATGGAGATATACTAGATGATGACTGGTTGTGTAAGGAATAGGAAGACATCATATGACTGGGATGAAATGTTGGAGTGGCTGAGAGGTGGAAAGGTGGTACATTCAATGAATTGGAAACCAAGTAGTGGTACACTTCTTAGAGTCATAGAACAAAAAAGCGCACCAAATCAGTGCTGACCATCAACCACCTGTTTTACACATAACAGACACTAATTCACTTTATTCTCTTCACCTTGTTATTTCTACCCTCTCCCCACCATGTCTATCAGCTTTCCCTTAAACCCCTTGACTCTACCCAGTGGGATTGAGTTCTGTATGCTACCTGCACTCTGAGTAAGGAACACCTCTGCATTGTGAGCTAGATTTATTAAAGACTGTCCCACATTTATTGTCCCCAGTTATGGTCTCCTCCACAGGTGGAAACATTTTCTTCTGATTAGTCAATCAATACATTTCAAAATCTTATTTATCAGAATCAGGTCATCCTTCAATCTTATCTCTCTCCTGGAGATATGCCCCACCTGGTTAGATTAACCTTGATAAGGACTAAGATATCACTCCTGAAAGTAGTTGAAAGGCCGAGAGCTGTTTCCCTCATTGGGATGGTCAGGAACTGAGCGAAAGAGATCAGATATTAAGGACTGGGAAGAGGTGCAATTGCATCAGTCAGTGTTGGGAATATTTGGAGTTCCCCTGCCCCAGAGGAGCATAGATGCTCAGTGGTTAATCCAATTGTAGGATGAGGCTGATAGACTTTTGGACAATGAGGAAGTGAAGAGAGACAAGGATCAGGCAGCAAAGGATTGAGGCAGAGAGTCAGGATTGAGAGTGCCTCATAGCCCTCATATATGTAGTTCTGAGGGAGTTTGGTGCTGGTGCCAGTGAAAGAGAAACAAAGTTTGTTTCTCAGTTTGTGGGTACCTCACAAAAACTCCAGTTAGGTACCAGCTGCAATATCAGTCTGAGGTCAGAACGTGTGGAGCAACTAAAGAGGAACTGCTTCACTGAGCATTTCAAGTGCCGTGTGAGAAGGCCAGAACTCCCACAGTAGCTGGTGCTCTGATTAATGGAGTAGCCTTTATGTACCGTGGTTGTAAAGTGTTTCAGCTTCACAGTAATGTCAAATGTGTGGTATGATCCCTGCTGCAAAGTGTGATTCCTGTCCCATGCGTCAGGCTATTTTGAAGAGTTTGTCTGTCACTTCTTTTAGATTTTCACAGACTAAAACATCACACCCAAGACGACTGCAAAGTTAACTTAAGAGAAAAAACAAGCCTCCCAATGTTGAGGTGTTGTAGCACTTTCTGGGTGGCAGTGGAAAATGCTGATAAAGAGGCAGGAAAACTTCCAATTTTACCCCATCCCGCATGATGTCCATTAGTGCAGAGGGTTTGTTGTTTAATTGGCCACAGCAAATTGCCCCTGATGTGTAAGTGAGTGGTAGAATCCGGCAGCAGATGACTAAAATGTGGGGAGGTAGCATTGGTATAGAATTGGTGTAAATGGTCAGCATAGAGTCAGTGGAATGAAGGGCCTGATCCATATTGTTATGCCTGTATTAGAGACAACAAGAGCAACAGTGATTGGAGCCAGGAGGTATTGTTGACGTCCTAAATGAATACTTTTTAACAACATCCACAAAGGAAGTAGATTTATTAGCTAGAGAACTCGGTGAAGGAGAAGCTGAAAGTTTGGTGTTGCTCTCCATTGATAAAAAGAGCACATTTAAAGGTGGATAAATCCTCAGGCCTGGATGGGTTTATCCCAGGCTGCTGCAGGAGGCAATGGAAGAGATTGCTGGAGTTTTGGCTGAGATTTTCTAAATGCAAAAAGCAAGTTTCCAGGGGAATGCCACAAGTGAGACTGCATCTGTTGAGGCAAAAGGATAGTTATTGTTTTGGGTCAAGATCCTGTTCCTCCTTTGACTCCACAAATGCTGCCTGACCTGCTGAGCTCCATCAACAATTTGTTTCTTTGCTTCAGATAAGTCTTTGCTGGATGCAGGTGAGGTAGCAGATGTCTGGACGACAACAAATGTAGTCCCTATTTTCAAGAAAGCATGCAGGGAAAATGCTGGTAACTAGAGACACAAGCAATTGTGCAGATTCTTGAAATCCAGAGCAACACACATAAAACTCAGAGGTCAGGAAGCACTTATGGAAATGAATAATCATTTGACATTTCGGGCCAAGACCCTTCCTCAGGACTGGAAAGGAGGGGGAGGACAAGCTAGGGGGAGGGGAAGGAGGATTAGCTGGAAGGTGATAGATGAACCCAGATGGGTGGGAAAGGTAAAGGGCTGGAGAAAATGAATCTGATAGGAGAGAAAAATGGAGCATGGGAGAAAGGGAAGAAGGAAAACTGTAGACCTATGAGCCTAACATCGGTGGCTCAGGAAAATGTTTGAAAAAAAATCTGACGGAGAGGATTAATGATCATTTGGAAAGGCAGGAACTAATTAGAGACAACTAACATGGCTTTGTCAAGGGTGGGTCCTGTCTGGCTAATTTAATTGGCCAGATCTTGAAATGGTAACAAATTATATTAATGAGGGCAGGGCAGTAGATGTGATTTACATGGACTTTGACAAGGTCCCATACAGATAAACTGGATTTAAAATTAGCTTGGCAATAGGAGACAAAGCAGAGTGTTGTTTTTGCAATTGGATACCTGCGATTAGTATTGCCCTACAAGGATTGGTACTGGAATCCTTGTTGTTTATAATTAATGTGAAAGATCTGATGTGGGTGTGAAAGGCCTGATCAGTAAGTTCAACGAAGACTTGAAGATTGGTGGAGTTGTTGATAGTATGGAAGCTGCCTTGGGCTGTGAAATCACTCAGATTTGGGCAACACAGTAGCATAGCAGTTAGCGGAACGCTTCACAGCTCCAGCGATTCCAAGATTGGGATTCAATTCCCACCTCCATCCGTAAGGAGTTTGTGAGTTCGCCCCATTTCCTCCGGGTGCTCCCACGCTCCAAACATGTACGGGTTAGTCGGTTAATTGGTCATACGGGTGTAATTGGGCAGCGCAGGCTCGTTGGGCCAGAAGAGCCTGTTACCCTGCTCTACCTCCAAAAAAAAATCAGCATGTCTGTGCAATGAGCTGCGAAATGGCAGATAGAGTTTCATCCAGAAAGTGTGGGGTGATGCACTTTGGAAGACTAAAGTGGATAGGACATCCTTAATGAGTGGTATGGTCTTGGGTGGCATTGGGGAAGAATTGGACCTTGGAGTACAAATTTCTAGATCCTTGAAGCTGCAATACAGGCAGATTATTCAGTCTGGAAGGTAAATGAGATACCAGTTTCATTGATCAGGCACCGAATATAGATGTAGGAAGATTATGCTCCAACATGATAAAACTTTGATCAGACCTCATATGTATGCAGTTCTGTTCACCAAGGTATTGGAAGGATGTGATAGCACACAGAGGGCACAGTGGAGATTCTTCAGGGTATTTCCTGCGGTGGAGCAATTCAGTGATGAGGAGAGACTGGATCTGCCCTCCCCTGGAGTGGAGAAGTTAAGAGAGGCATTGACTGAGTTAAATAGAATAACAAGGATTCTAGCAAAGGTAGACTGCAGGAAGCTTTTCCCCATCTCAGATGGTGGATAAAAAATAAGTTTAGGGTAAAAATTAAAGATTCAATATTAGATTTATTGTCACATGTACATTGAAACATCAGAAACATACAGTGAAACGCATTGCTTGTGTCAGGATGTGCTGGGGGCAGCCTGTGCCACATCCCCAATGAAAGGGGGAAGGGATTCAGGGGAACTAAGGGGGAGCTCCTTCACCCAGACAGTGCTGAGTACGTGAGAGTTGTTGAAGCCAGTTCACTGATGGCACTTAAGAAGTGTCTAGATGAATGCTAGGATCAATTAGGCACAGTCGGCTATGGACCAACTTCTGGGCAGTGGGGTTAATATAGAAAGGTGATTGCTGTGGCAAGTTAGGCTGAGTAGCTTGCTTCCATGCTATATGATTGTATAATGATAGCATATCATGGAGAGTTGAAAGCAGGAATTTGTGAGCAGACAGCTTGGCACAGCTGAAGTGGGGCTCCTGTGCGGGGAAGGAACGTATTATGTGAAAGGAATGAAGTCTCCACCAAGAGCTGAAGAAGGGCTTGGACTTGTCTGACACATCTCTCAGTGTCAGCTACCAAAGCCTGTTCTTATAACATAATTACCAGACCATTTGTGACTTTGGGTTGTGAGGCTTCCTGAAGACTCCCTGATAATCTACAAGGGAAGCACAGACTAAGTAAACTCCACAGCCTGTCTGTTGTGCTTTTATCTCCTTCTATTCTTTGATTAAACCTCTCTCCTGTGGATGAGTGTTTCTGTCTCTTTGTTTGGAACTGTGAAAGTTCATGAATACATTTATAACAACTAAAATCTCAATAAATATTAAATTGCAGAGTTTTAGAAGTTCTACTTCTGAGTAGAGCTTCATTTTTTAAAGTCACCCCCCTTAAATGAACACTAAGGTATTGAATATATTGAGCAAGCTATATAGCCTGAGGATCAGGCTGTCCTCTGTCATATAGCTGTGTGTCTTTGGCTGAGGAGTGGTTTGACCAAGGGTTTTATATTTTCAGTTCTGTTGGTGATGTTATTGTGAAGCCTCCAGTCTTGATCTCACTTTGTTCACAATCTCCATCAGCACCGGTGCACCACGGGGATGTGTACTCTCCCCTGCTCTACTTACTTTACACCTATGACTGTGTGGCTAAGCACAGCTCCAAGGCCATATTCAAGTTTGCTGATAACACCACTGTTGTGGGCCAAATCGAAGGTGATGATGAATCACCATACTGGAGGGAGACTGAAAATTTGGCTGAGTGATTTCATAACAACAACCTCTCACTCAATGTCAGCAAGACAAAGTAACTAATTGTAGACTTTTGAGGCAGTCCTCATTGGAGGATCAGAGGTAGAGAGGGTCAGCAATTTTAAATTCCTGGGTGTTACTATTTCAGAGGACCTGTCCAAGGCCCAGCTTGTAAGTGCAATTGCAAAGAAATCACAGCAGCACCTCTACTGCCATGGGAGTCTGCAGAGATTCAGCATGACATCTAAAACTTTTACAATTTCTGTAGATGTGTAGTGACAAGTATATTGACTGGCTGCATCATGGCCTGGTATGGAAACACCAATGCCTTTGAATGGAAAATACAAATTCAATTTTTCTACTCCAAAAGAAAGTCATACGAATCGTAAATAAGACAAGTTATTATGAACCAACCAATCCATGATTTATTCAACTAAACACTTCAAAATTCAGAGATTTTGTAGATTTTAAAATAATACAAATTATGTATAAAGTGAAAAATGGACAGCTACCACAAGGTATCCAAAGGTTGTTTAAAATGAGAGAAAAGTCAACATGATTTGAGAGGAACATGTATATTTCAAAAACGAAGGATAAGAACAAATGTAAAAAATTATTGTATTTCAGTCAGAGGGGTGAATCTATGGAACAGTTGTAGTGAGAATTTAAAAACATGCACCACACTTAACAAGTTAAAAAATTATTTAAAAATAGTTTAATGAACAAATATAAAATACATGACTTAAAATGAATGGGAGTAATGTAAATAAATGATATTTGGAATTGGATTTTGTGTTAAAAAATTATGAAATTTTTTGGTTTTGGTGTGATGATTGATGCCAAATATGTTGTTGTATAAGTAAGAGGTGTAGGCGTAATGAGCTGTAGCTTCAGCCTACACCCTTTCGGTCTGTTTTAAAGAATATCTATGTTTTTTTGTTGTAATTTTGTCCTTTAAAATCATCGTTATGAAATCATCATTGAAAATGATGCTTTTTGTTATGTTTGTAATGACCGAAATAAATTTCATTCATTCAATCATTCAAAAAAAATCCTACAATAGATAGTGGATTTGGCATAGTACATCATGGATACAGTTTTCCCAAGCACTGAGCATATCCACATGAAACTTTGTTGTAAGAAAGCAGCATCCAACATCAGAGATCCCCACCACCCGGGCCATGCTCTCTTCTCACTGCTGCCATTAGGTAGAAGGTACAAGAGCCTCAGGACTCACACCATCAGGTTCAAAACCAGTTACTACCCCTCAACCATCAGGCTCTTGAAAAAAGTGGATAACTACACTCACTTGCTGCATCATTGAAATGTTCCTACAATCCATTATCTCATTTTAAGGACTCATTTCTCATTATTTCACATCCTCAATATTTATTGCTATTAATTTATATTTTCATTTGCACAATATGTTGTTTTCTGCACTCTGGTTGATCTTTCATTGATCCTGTTATAGTTACTATTCTATAGCTTTGCAGACTATGGCCACAGGAAAATGAGTCTCAAAATTGTATATGGTGACATATATGCACTTTGATAATAAAACTTTCAAAGCTTTGAACTTTGAAAATCTTTCCTGATTCAAGATTCATTTATTATCAAAGAATGTATACATTATACAGCCTTGAGATTTGCTTGTTCACAGGTAGCTGCAAAACAAGAAACTCAAAAGAACCCAATTAAAGAGGAAAAAATCTCCCTCTCCCTCTCCTTCTCTCCCCCCATCTCTCCCTCCCTCCCTCCCCCCTTTAACTACTTCATCAATGCCCTCCTTCGATTAGGTTGGAAGTGGAGATGTTCCCTGATGAATGCACAATGTTCAGTTCCATTTGCAACTCTTTACAAATGAAGCGGTCCATTCCTGAATGCACCAAGACCTGGACTCCATTCAGGCATGGACTGTTAAATGTTAAGTAATATTTGTGTTACAGAAGTGCCAGACAATAATCATCTCCAACAAGGGAGAGTCTAGCCATATACCCCAACATTCAATGGTAATACCAATGCTCAGGCCCCCACTTTCACAAATGTCCAGAGACTCAACCAGACCTGTGGCTACATGAGCAGGTCAGAGACTGGGGATACTGTACACGTTAATGGACCCTTAACAGTATTGATGTACTGAAGGATCTTGAAATCCAAGTCCATAGGTTTCTGAGAGTGGTTGCACAAGTTGATATGGTGGTAAAGAAAGTGCATGGCATACTTGCCTTCAATAGTCAAGGCACTGAATTCAAGAGACAGAAGGTATATTGTAGTTCTGGTGAGGTCACATTTGGAATATTGCATTCAGTTCTGGTCCTAGAATAGAAGATGTGTACTATGTACATATGGGTCAGTCAAAGTAAAGGTTGAGTTTATTCTCATATGGACAAGTAAATGTATGCACAGGTGCAGTGAAAAAGTTACTTGCAGCAACATTACAAGAACATAGCATCATTCATAAGGAAAACATACATTATATTTTTACAATAAAACAACAAAATTAGAGCAAAAAATGTCCATTTTAATGCAAAATGATCAGAGTGGTCATAATGTTACTAAACTGTAGATGTGATTAGGGTTGTGATGGTTGTTTCAGCTACCAAATGGTTGAAGGAAAGTAGTTGTCCTTGAACAAGATGGCTTGACACAGATGGTGGGGATCTATAATGACAGATATTGCCTTCTTGCGGCAGTGCCTCCTGCAGATACTGCCAAAGGGAGTGAGGGTTGTGTCCGTGATGTGTGTTTGAATTTCCATGCAATAACATGATGCAGCTTTTAACAGAACATATGCACTGTAGAAGTTTGTTCAGTGACATGTCAAACCCACTTAACCTTCTAAGAAAGTAGACACTGGGTGCTTTCCTTGTGATTGCATCTATGTGTTGGGGCCAGGACAGGTCATCCAATATGTTAATAACCAGGAACTTAAAGATGCTGACTCTCTCTATCGCTGATCCCCCAGTGTAGACAGGCACATGTTCACCCTTCCTCCCATGCCTGAAGTTAACAACAATCTCCGTAGCTCTGTTGATGCTGAGTGAAAGGTTATTGTTGCAGCACCATTCAACCACTATCTTGTTCCGGTAAGTTGGCTCATTGCCACTTATGATTCATCTAACATTGGTCAGTTTGAAAATGGCATTGGAGCTGTGGTCAGCTGCACAGTCATGTGTGCACTCTGATAAGAGTAAAGGGCTAGGCACACAATCTTGAGGTGCAACTGTGCTGATGATCAGTGAGGAGGAGATATTGCTACCAATCCTCACTAAATGAGGTCTACTGATGAGGAGGTCAGGTATCCAGTTGCAGAGGTAGGTACAGAGGCCTGGGTCTTGAAGCTTGATGCTGACTGTGGATGGGAGGATTGTGTTGACTGCTGAGCTGTAGTCGATGAACAGCAACTGATATGTGAGTTCCTGTTGTCCAGATGATCCAGACCAGAGTGAAGATCCAGAGAAACCACATCTGTGTTGACCTCTTGTGGCAGTAGGCAGACTGAAGCAGATTCTAGACTCTTGACTTCACAATCCACCTTGTTATGATCTTGCACCTTATTGTTTACCTCTCCTGCACTTTCTCTGTAGCTGTTGTGCTTTATTCTGCATTCCATTATTGTTTTACCTTGTCTGTCTCAATGCACTGTGATTGATGTATATGAACAGTATACAAGACAAGATTTTCACTATATCTTGGCATGCGTGACAATAGTAAATCAATTCTGATTCCAAATTCCAAATCCAGATCATGTCTCTGACAAGAGTTGATTTGCACCATTACCAACCTTTCAAAGCTCTTCATTATGGTTGATGTAAGTGCTACTGGATGGTAGTCATTGAGGCAGGTTGCCACAGACTTTTTGGACACCTTTTTGAAGCAGACAGGAATTTCAGATTGCAGAATTGAGAGGTTATGCCTATAAATACTCAAGGTGCTTGGCCTGCACAAATCTTTTATACCTGGCTAAGTACACCATCTCGACCAGCCAATGACCAAAAAGAGGCGTCTGATCTACTTCAAATTAGATCATTCACCTTTTGTGGATTCACCCTCTTGAAGGATGCCCAGACTGTGGCCCTTAGAGACATCTGGAGATGTGTGGGCTCATGTCGGTGTGCATTACTTCTCCTGATCAAAGTGTGCACTCACCTGGGAATAGCAGACTGTTGCCACTTATGCAATCTTATCTCACCTTGTAGGGAGTTATATTGTGCAAACCGAGCCCCAGCTGTTGAGCACCCACCTGTGAATCTAGTTTAGTCCAAAATT
This sequence comes from Mobula birostris, assembly GCF_030028105.1. Classification (NCBI taxonomy): domain Eukaryota; kingdom Metazoa; phylum Chordata; class Chondrichthyes; order Myliobatiformes; family Myliobatidae; genus Mobula; species Mobula birostris. The sequence continues at coordinate 115,412,210 of NC_092370.1, read as the reverse complement.
GCCTCTTTGCACTTGCAAAGACCTTCCAGAAGTCATATTTGTACTTCTAATATGGCTGTGGGTTCCCAGTCCAAAACACCACAGATCTAGCCCTCAGCAAATTACAGATCTCCTGGTACCTGCTTCTGGTACATGCAGGGTTCCTGGGTTGGGAAGACTCAAAATGTTCATATGGAGAAATTGGGCTGTTTGCTGTGAAGCTATGGAGGCTGAGGGGAAACCTGATAGCAGTTTAAAGATCATAAGACACGGGAACCCGATTGGTCTATTCAGCATGGCAGATTTATTATCCCTCTCAACCACATTCTCCTGCCCTCTCCCCATAACCTCTGATGCCTTGACTAATCAAGAACCCCCGCTCTAAATATACCCAAATGACTTGGCCTCCACACCTCTCTGTGGCAATGAATTCCACAGATCCGCCCTCTGGATAAAGAAATTCCTCCCCATTTATTTATTGAGATACAGCGCGGTTAAACCCCGCTGCCCAGCTACCCCCGATTTAATCCTAGCCTAATCACGGGACAATTTGCGATGATCAGTTAGTTTACTAATCGGTACATCTTTGGACTGTGGGAGGAACCCAGAGCACACGGAGAAAAGCCACGTTCTCCACAGGGAGGACGTACAGACTCCTTACAGATGACGTCGAGATTGAATTCCGAAGTTTGATGCCCGGAGCTGTAAGAGCGTCGAGCCATGATGGCGCCCATCTCTGCTCTAAATGGACGTCCCTCTGTTCTGAGGCTGTGTCCTCTGGTTCTAGACTCCCGCATTATAGGAGACAACCTCTCCACATCCACTCCGTCTAGGTCTTTCAATATTCGATAGGTTATGATAAGCATAGATAGAGTAGACAGCTGGTATCGTCCTGTGCTCGAAATACCAGAGGGCATGCATTTAAGGTGAGGGGGGTAAACTGAACGGAGACGTGCGGACAAGTTTTTTTTAGTGAGCATGCTGGAATGCGCTGTCAGGTGTGGTACTGGAGGCAGGTACAACAGAAGTGTGTAAAACGCTCTTACGGCCATGGCTGTGTAGAGAGATATATGGAGCTTGTGTAGACAGAAGGTTTGCGTTTAATTAGTTGAGCACAGCATCGTAAACCGGAGAGTCTGATGCTGTGTTGTACTGTGAAGTGTTCCATGAGAGTGAAACCGCAAACCTGGATTTCAGAGGCCATGAACATGTCGTCCATTTCCTTCAAAGGGCGTCCATGTGACTCTGGATGGTGAGAACGGCAGCGTTCTCCCCAGAGGACAGCAGTGGTCTAGGATAATCCATAGGCCTTGATGAACAGCCTTCCCCCACAAACGTGGAACTTGGCTTCAGGGCGAGTGAACAGACAAGGAACAGGGTTGGAGGAGGGATGATGCAGTTGGCGAGGGGCCGAGCGGCCGGTTTCGCGCTGCACATATAATCTAGTGAGATTTTCACTGCAGGTTATGTTTTATTGTGGTTTTAAAAGATTCACGTTCTCATGAGAGAGTAGGATTTGAAGGACGTTCACTGGACATGAGAGCCTCTTGTACGGAGTTGGTTCCTGGAGCCAAGGCAAGAGAGGCGAGGGCTGTTTATTGTCAGCCGCCCGGCAGGCGCTTCGCGCCGTGGAAGGGCCTGGCGTTAATCCCCAATGGTAGGAATCAAGGTGACAGGTGAAGTGTTGGCGATGTTATCTGTACAGCTCAGTCACGACTGGCGAGGTGTAAAGAGCTGTTCGGACAAACAGTGAGTGCATCTCTCCAAACACATTCACTGCTCGGCAGCGCTATCGCTATTCCCGAGTTTAACATTTCTCCGACCTTAATCGCTCTGAACTCCAAAGGCAGTAATTGTTTGGTTCCGAGGGTCCTGTTCACTGACGATGGAATTAGCAGCGCGCTCAGATAACAAGCCAGAATCCGACTAATGCCTTTATCAGCTGTTTGTGTTGAGCACCGAGCAGACAGGATTTGAAGAGGCCACGTCACTGTTATTCCTCCCTAAGTGACGCCGTCCTTTGATTCTTTATATTAAAAAATTTAACGGGGACGATTTGCTTGTATAAACTTGTGTAAGTGTCACTATTGTTCACTTTTATCATTTGATAACTTTGTTACTGAAATTAATCACATTCCTCCTGGTGTCAGCGTACTTTGGGGAATGTGTTGGTTGATGGGGACTGTACAGTGTAAAAAATATAAAACATAAACAGCCAACAGTGCGCGAGTGTCTGCTGGTTTCAAAGCCACGCCGGCCCTGCTTACAAGCAACCCCGCAGTGAGTCCTCGCAGTTGTAGTTCCCGATCACTGAAAACTCGTGGTGCCTTGGGATGTGCTGGAGAGTGAGAGCCGAGGATCAATTAACACGGGCAAATCCGACATTGTGGCTGCTGGGATCTTGCTGTGCAGAGTGGTGTTGTCTCCGCCTCTGGCAGCTCCACTGTTACCGCACTTGTAAGATGTTGCATGATTGTCCCAGTGGGAATTTGGCCTCTCTGGTAGCCTCGGGCCTTCTGTCTCAGTGGCTACTGTCAATTAGCTCTACCTTGCTCCTCGACCTGCCCTCGCCTCTCTGTCTTCTCCCCGGGCACTTGGGTCCTGTCCGGGGCCGGTGATGTGACGAATCACTGTGGGTGAGTCACCTGTCGCTGACTTCAGAAGCACTTAGTCCGTAATAAAATTCTCCATACGTGGTCCTTTCTAATTCCCGCTGTTTGGGAAACTGAACGGTCTGTTCGCATCCAATGATCTGAATCAGGATAAGAAGCGGTATTTGTGATTGATTGTTCAGAAATCTAATGGCAGAGGGGAAGAAACTGCACCAAAAAGGTTGAGTGTGTGTCTTCAGGCTCCTGTACCTCCTGTCTGATGGTACTAATGAGAAGAGAACATTATGATGGGTGGGGAGGGGGTCTTTAATGATGGGTACTGCATTTTTGAGGTATCACCTTTTGAAGGCATCCTCTATGTTGAGGATGCTAGTGCCCAAGCAGAAGCTGGCTGTGTTTGCAACCCTCTGCAGCAATTTCCAACCCTGTTCAGTGGCCCTCTGTAACAGTGGTGATGTAACCAGTGAGAATGCTTTCCATGGTACATCTGTATAGACTTGCTATAGTCTTTGCTGTCATTCCAAATCTCCTCAAAATCCTAATGAAATATAGCCATTCGCATGCCTTCATCGTAATTTACATCAATATGTAAACGTGCTATATATTTACAGTGGTAAGGAAGACAGATGCAATGTTGGCATTTATCTCAAGGGGAATGGAACATAAAAGCAATGAGATAATGCTGAGCCTTTATAAAACTCCAGTCAGGCTGCACTTGGAGTATTGTCAACAGTTTTGAGCCTCATATCTCAGAGAGATGTGTTGTCATTGGAGAGTGTCCAGAGGAGGTTCACGAGGATGATTCCAGGAATGAAGGGGTTAACATATGACGAATGTTTGGCAGCTCTGGGCCTGTATCCACTGGAATTTGGAAGAATTCAGAGGGATCTCGTTGAAACTTACCGAATGTGGAAAGGACTAGATAGGGTGGATGTGGAGAGAATGTTTCCTATGGTGGGTGTATCTAGAACTAGAGGGCACAGCTTCAAAACTGAGAGGTGACCTTACAGAACAGAGGTAAGGAGGAGGTTTTTAAGCCAGAGAATCTGTGGAATGCACTGCTTGCAGTGGAGGCCAAGCCTGTGGGTATATTTAAGGAAGAATTTGATAGTTTCCTGATCAGTCAGGGTGATGAGAAGGCAGGTCGATGGGGTTGAGTGGGATCTGGGATCAGCCATGATGGAATGGCAGAGTAGACTTGATGGGCTGAATGGCCTAATTCTGCTCCTATGTCTTATGGCCTGATATGTTGGGCCCAGGATAGATTTTCAGAGATGTTGACACACAGGAAAATGAAACTGATCACATTTTCCACTGCTGCCTCCTCATGAGGACTGGTGTGTGTTCCCTCAACTTCCCCTTCCCAAATCCACAGTCAATACCTCGGTCTTACTGACATGGTGTGCAAGCTTGTGTTGCACCACCACTCAACCACCTAATGCTCATCTCAGGAATGTGTCCCTTCACCCCTCACCTGTCTTCCTGATGGATGAGTGGGGGTCAATTCCAACCCAAGGGAGGCAGAAAGTGTCATGAAAGAGAGGCACAGAGGAGTGAGGACAACGTTTACCCAAGCTCAGGGATAGAACAATATTCACAACTCTTTCAATGGGACAATGGGGTCTATTCCTCTGAGAATATTGAAAGATAGTCAGCTGCATTAAACAGCTCCCATTTCTGTGTCCTTTGAGTGGTCTCTGATGCCATATCTCCAAGATCCATGCATCTGGCTAGAAATGTCCCTCCGGCCTAGATTCTGAAAGTACACTGCCTCATGGACACCCTCTCTAACTTACAAATGCATTGAGTTGGATGCCGTGGTAGACCTCAAAACCCTGCAAACTACATACCATGCATCACCCTGTTGACATAGTGCAAGACCATAGCATATGCTGTTTGAGATTTTTGAAGAGATGATCAATAGAATTGATGAGGATAGAGTGGTAGAAGTAGTCTATATGGACTTTAGGAAGGCTCTTGACATGAATAGGGACATCATGTTACAACTGTACAAAACTCTGAGAGTCTTGTGTACATTTCTGGTCACCATACTATAGGAAGGTGATTAAGCCAGAGAGGGTGCAGAAATGTTTCACAAGGATGTTGCCTCAACTAGAAGGTGAGTTATAAAGAGAGAATGAATAGGCTGGGTCCTTTTCTCCCTGGAGTGAAGGAGGTTGATAAACTATGAGGGATAGATAACATGGTCTGTTTCCCGTTGTAGGGGTGTCTATCATGAGAGGGCAGAAGTTTAAGGTGAGAAGAAAGAGGTTTAAAGGGATTCTGAAGAGTGAATTTTTTTTCTCACAAAAATAAATTATTATCTGGAATGAGCTGCCCAAGGAGGGACTGGAAACTGGGCAGTAAGAGGAATCTGGATGCATGCTTGAATATCAAAGCATAGCATTAGAATCAGGTTTATTATCACTAACTTTTTTTGAGGTGAATTTTTGTTTTGGGGGAGTAGTACAGGGCAAAGACGTAATGAGTGACGTCCTCCTGGGACTGGGACAGTCGCCCTTATTATCCCTGCAAGTGGAACATGTTGATGTTGTCACTAACAGTAGGATATTGTTGATATTCCTGGTGATGGGATCATACTAACGATTTCCCTGGGAATCGTACAGTGGGATTTGTGTTAATTTCAGTGGGAATGATATGTGTCGGTGTAACCTATTAGTCAAGGAATGTCAAGGAATGGGTACGATCATTCCTCAGGGAATGGAGCAATTTTGATTATTCCACCAGAAACGGGACCATGTTCAATACCCCTGGGAGTGGAATAGGTATTACCTTGGGAATGGGATGCATTATTTTCCCACGAAATGTCAAAGCACCGATTTCCCATGGAACGGAGTGGTGTTCATTGCCTCCCCGAGAACTAGAAGGTGTGACCTATGTCTTGGTAACGCGAACCTTGTTCCATCGCCCTAGGATGGGAAGAGTGGCTTCATCTCTAGGGGAGGGCTCGGCATTATTTACCTCCCTGGGAATGGGAAGGTGTCTCCTATTTTCTCAGGAATGCGGCAGGACGAACTGTTCATTGAGAATGGGGCAACGTAGTAAATGATGCCACAGGGTGATATTTTCCCTTGCAGTGACACTGCGTGTGTTCCATCACCCGAGATTCCGAGGTGATGCTGGGGCCGGAGTGAGCCGGTTTGTTGTTACCGGGTGCGCGGAAGTTCAGGCGGTCCTGAGCGCACACGCGTTGACCGGAAGGGCTCGGGGGCAAGGGCGCGGGATAGGTGGTGGGTGCGGGTTAACCGGTGGTCGGTGGATCGCGGCGGCCGCTGGGGATTCACAGCTCATTTACAGTGCAGCTGGGCCGGGGCCGCGACCGGAGCCGGCGACTGGGATTCCACAAACACTCTGCCTTATCAATGGCCAGGCCCAGAGACAGGCCGCTTCCTGTGCTCTCTGGAGCCACTGAAGGAGCTGATAAGCCGCGGGGAAGATTGTTTAGCAGCCTGGAGCCTGCGTATCTGCGGCCAACGGACAGTTTCCACAGTTGTCCTGACAGATACGGCGGCAAAGGACGATAAGGGTGTAGGGGAGGAGGAGGTGGGGAGGGAACACCCCTTGGGAATCCCTTCAACTTTCCCCACACCCCAGGAACCGTCCCGGGGTGTACAGGAGGCTTCCCCTGACTGACTGGGACCCTGCTTCATGTGACCATTGATCCGCAGTGACTTCTGTTCCCCTCTAGCGCCGGGGAGCAGGCGTCAGTCCCCACATCTCTCAGCCTTGGCTCCTCGTCAGCGGATGCCTCGTGAGGGGTTGCTGTCGAAAGGCCGGGGGAAATGGGTAACAACAACTTGCAGCCGGCAGACCGTGTGGACGTGAGAGGGTGACCATTTACTTCACTGCAGACAGACGGAGACGTTTTGTGTTTAACGCGACCTTGTACACAAGCAGAGAAGCCCAACGATCAAGCATGTGGACACAAGGTCACAGAGTCACACCGCTCGGAAATAGCCCCTTCGGCCCAACTGGTCCTACCCGACCAAAATGCCCATCTAAGCTGATCCCATTTGCCTGTGCATTTGGCCCGTATCTCTCTAAGCATTGCGTTTTCACGTACTTGCCTAACTACCTGTTACACATTGTAATTGTACTGGAAGTTGGGAAGGCAAATGGTTTATTGCGCTTGGTTGGAAGAGGATTTCAGTGCAGTCAAACCTTGCGGTCACTCCACGGGGCCTGGGTGAGACCGCACTGTTTAAAGACTTTTGTCTCAGATAAAAGGATTTGGGGGGAGGGCTTTGCGGCCACACTGATCCCAGGGACGGAGAGTCTGTCCGCTGAGTTTGACTTGGTTGGAGTTGAGGTAACCTCACTGAAACGGGGTTTCCGCTGGTCTGGACAGGATAGGTGCAAAGAGGAGAGAGACCAGATTGCACATACAGTATCTGGAGGAAATGCACGGGTCAGGCATCATCTCTGTGTGTGTGGGGGGGGGGGGGGGCGTGGTAACTGAGAGTCAATGTTTCAGGTTATGATCCTTCATCTGGTCTAAGAGATAGAGGCAAGATGGCCATTATCCCTCTCCCTCACCACATAATACTGAGCAAATGCAGCAACGACTCTCAGAAGGTTTACTGCCACTGAGGATAAAGAAGTCTCTTTGCTCAGCACCTGATCATTGCTCCTGAACATTCATTCCCTTCCATCACCACACAATGATGGCAGTGTGTGCCATTAACAAAATGCACTTGCCTGGGCTACTCCAGCAGCACCTTTCAAACCTGCAGCCGCTATGACCAAGAAGGACAGGGGCAGTGGGCACAGAAGCCACACTGCCGTATGAAGATTCCCCTCCAAGCTGCATGCTATCTTGGAATAATATCAGCATCCCTTCACCCCTGTATCTAAATCCTGGAGCTCCATCCCTTACAGCACTGTGGGAGCTCTTTCACCAGAAAGACTTTAGGGGAGCTCACCTCCACACTCTCAAGGGCACATACGATGGGTATTGAACACTGAGCTTTACAGTGACGCACAGAACATGAAAACCATCAAAAGTGTATCCCTGGATACCATTAATCTTTGCCTTGAATGTATTCAACGTCTTAGTCTCCAGGGCACTGTGGGCAGAGAATTACAAAGATTCATGGTTCTCTGAGAGAAGGATTCCTCTAAATGTGAAACCTTGCCCTCTAGCTCTAGATGCCCCAACTAAGGAAAACATCATCTTGGAATCCACCCAGTCAATTCCCCTCCAAATCCTGTACATTTCAAAACAATCACCCCCCCCCCCCCACATTCCACGAAATACACCGAGCATTGTCCCAATCTGCTCAAGCTTTCTTGAAAATTCAATCACCTCATTTCAGAATCAATTCTATGAAACATCTCTACACTGCTTCCAATGCAAGAACATTGCTCTGGGTAGAAGGTAGCCAGGACTGTGCCGTGTATTCCTGGTGCAGTCTTGCTGGTGCCTTGTACAGTTTCTGCAAGGCTTCCCTGCATTCACACTCCATCTCCTTTGCTACAAAAAACAACACTTCAGTTGCTTTTCTAATTACATTGTTTTTATCATTCCAAGTTGACTCTTATTAAACGTGTTGTGATTTTCTAAGTGTCCTTTTGTTACATCCTTCATCGTGCACTTTTACCATTTCTCTCACCAGCGAGTATCAGACTAATTGTCCATAAGACCATAAGGTATAGGAGCAGAATTAGGCAATTCACCCCATCAAGTCTGTTCTGCCATTCAATGATGCCTAAGTTATTTTCCCCGTGCCTTATTCAAATAGTTTTATTGTGTTTTCCTCCATCCTGCCTCCATTTCTACTCTCCAGAATACTGACTCCCACTCCTGAATCCATGGAGACAACCTCACTCAGCCTGGAGAGTGAAATATCTGAATCCTATTCCCAAGGTTCTCGAGCTACTGAAATCACATTCCATGCAGTTCTTCAAAAGTAGCAAAACTGATAGTAGACCAATAAATCTGTGGTCTTTGAGGCTTGGGGCAAAGGTAGGATTGTGGGATTCCTAGTCCATGGGATACAGCCAGAAATGCTGATCATTAACCACTATCACAGCACCCACCAGATATTGACACAATCTTTGTTCACTCTGGACAATGATTCTGGTCCAAAAGACTTTGCAACACCACTTTCTGGAACCCATAATCAGAGGCCATTCTACCTATCCTGTTGTGCTGCTTCTTGCTGTTTGTACATGGCAGGGTTAATTAATGACCTCATAGTCTACTTCGCAAAGTTTTGAGTACTATAAAACTTTGTCTCACCATGCTGGCAGAGTGGAGGATTCGTAACACAGCTGAGGAAGCAGTGAGATTACATCGTTAAACCATTTTAACACAAAGCCTCCCAATGGAAAATGAGGGCAGTGTGGTGATGTGTTAACGCAGTGAGTTCTGTAATCTCCATTGGCAGCATGCTGAGATTCCAGACACTGAGCAGGGTTCCTTGGTGCCAACACTTTTTTTTCTCTCTCTCTCACTTCCTCTCTCTTTCTCCCGCTCTCCCTCTCTTCCTCTGTCCCCCTTCTCCCCTCCCTCTCTTCCTCTGTCTCCCTTCTCCCCTCCCTCTCTTCCTCTGTCCCCCTTCTTCCCCTCTCCCCTCGCCTTCTCCTCCTCCCTCTCCCCCTCTCTTTCTCACATTCTGCCTCTCTTTCTCTCTCCTCTCTCTCTCTCTCCTCTCGACCCCTTCCCCTCTTCCCCTCCTGCTCTTTCTCCCTCTCTATCTCATTCCACCTCTCTTTCTCTCTCATTCTATCTCTCTCCCTCTCTCTATCACTCTCCTCTCTCTCCACCCTCTCTCTCTCCACCCTGTCTCTCTCTCTCTCTCTCTCTCTCTCTCTCTCTCCCCACCCCCCCCAGCTCTCTCCAACCCCCCTCTCTCTCTTCCCACTGCTCAGCCTTTGTGTGACTGTGGTTTTGTTAATTACTCCGGTGTCTGGACAGTCTGACAGGCTCCCACTTAGAGCCAGAAATTGGCAACTGATTAGGAGAATGTTGGGGGTGGGGTGGGGTTGCTGGGACAGGGCCTCTGCAGCAGCCTCGCAGATAGCCTACGTGAAGAGCCCTCTCTGAGTGGGAGCGCACTGGCATACAGAGAGGGAGCCAGAAGATAAGAGAGGCCAGAGGGGAGTGTTTTGTTGATGGAAGAGAAATACAGCCTCTGACTAACTCTAGTGGCTGTGATGTTTTAATTTGTCTCAGGGTCAAGTCTCACCAGTGACCCTTGAATCATTAACAAGAGGCAGGGTGCATTCGACAAACTCACTCATAACATTAGCTGCTCAGAGTCAGAGTGAGAGACCATGCAGGCACTGGGAGAACAGTGGCAGTCGTCTCTGAGCCAGCAGCGGGGAGCTTGAAGATGTCATTCAAACTGCTCCATTGCTGCCAACACAATTTGTCTTCTGCACTGTTCAGAGCCTGCTTTAAATGATCACTGCGACCTGCTCGGGAGCTCCTGACAGCCCAGGTCGGCCCCACTCACCACTCACCTTTAGTGCCTGTGGTGTACCCATTCTGAATGTTGCCCCAATCTCTGTCACGTAGGAGGGAGCCATCCTCACATGCACTTCTGTTCCACCCCAGTTTTGCAAAAAAAAACCCCTCCTGAATAAAACCTCAAAACTTGATAATGTAACAAAAACTGCGGGTTAAAATCTTGGCAGCCACTTCCATTTTCTGCAGCTCCCTTAACCCTGCAGATGTTTCGTGCAACAGTAAACAATGAAAATCCAACAGCAACCCCCAAGAAGATATATCAGGAGGAACATCAGAACCTACAATATTCAAGGAGAGGTTTGGAAGGGGAGTTCCAGAACCCAGCTCTCAGTCACTGAGGTCACAGCACCCCTGGCTGTGGAGACATACTTGGCGATGTTCTGTGGAGACAAGCATTGCTGTTGTACGGGGCTCCTGCTGGTCAATACCTGCCCTATGGCAGGAGTCCATTTATAGGAGTGCCCCAGTCAGTTATCACTGAAGGTAAATGAGGAAATGGTTGTTTTAATGTAGCCAGTCAGGAGATGTAAAGTAGCTTTAAGTTGCGGGAATCAGGTGTACCACTTGAGATCAGAGCAGTTGCCTGTTCGGGAGAGACTGAGTTTAAAATGACTTGGACGGTTTTTTTGTTGAAGGATTGTGGGTGGATTTGGAGAGTGACGGACAGTACAGGAAGGGGAGAAGCAAGAACAATATCAGCTGATGTGGGATCGATGGTGGTCAGGGGTTCAGTAGGCAAAAGGGACTGAGAGGTTTGGGTGGGTCTGAAGTAAGGCCTGATCCAAAAGGCTCTGAGGGGAGAAGGGAGACGAACGGGAGACAGATATAGTTCAGGGTGTGGCTGGAGCCATGACTGGTGGGTTGGAAAGTAAGGGACAGAGGGCAGGGGCAGCTGAGGGTATTGTCATTAACTCACAAGAATTGTTAAAGGTAAGATATAGAGCAGGGGAGGGTAGAGGCAGGTGATTTGCAGAACAGAGAAGAGCAGAGTTTGTGGTGATGAAATGCAGAGCTGTTAAATGATTAAACTGGTTATAGGTTATGATGGTGTGGGTTATGGTGGGAAATGGGTGTGGGTTATAGTGGGAAATGAATGTGGGTTGTGGTGAGACAGAGGTATGGGTTATGGTGGTAACAGGGCATAGTTAATGATGGGACAGGGGTGTGGGCTATGGTTTTATATAGTTATGGCCTTAGAGTGGAGCAGGGGTGAGGGTTATAGTGGGCTACAATGGAACAGAGCTATGGGTTTTGATGGGACTGGTATGTGGGTTATGTTGGGAGTGGGCTGTGGGCTTAACATGGGTCAGATATTTTCTCAAGGGCATACTCAATCAATCCATAGTTGAATCAATGGAAGACCACACCAATTTGGGCATTCAACCAGTGTGCAAAAGGCACAAAATTTTCAAATACAAGAAGAAGGAGATAATAATCATAAGTAAATAAGCAATGAACATAGAACATAGAAAACCTACAGCACAATACAGGCCCTTCGGCCCACAAAGCTGTGCTGAACATGTCCCTACCTTAGAAATGACGTAGGGTTACCCATAGCCCTCTATTTTTCTAAGCTCCATGTACCTGTCCAGGAGTCACCTTCAGCGGCAGCCTATTCCACGTACTCAAGACTCTGTGTAAAAAAACTTACCCCTGACATCTCCTCTGTACCTACTTCCAAGCACCTTAAAACTGTGCCCTCTCGTGCTAACCAATTCAGCCCTGGGGAAAAGCCTCTGATTATCCACACAATCATTGCCTTTCATCATCCTCGGTCGCTCCAAGGAGAAAAGGCCGGGTTCACTCAACCTATTCTCATAAGGCATGCTCCCCAATCCAGGCAACATCCTTGTCAATCTTCTCTGCAACCTTTCTATAGTTTCCACATCCTTCCTGTAGTGAGGCAACGAGAACTAGAAATACTTTATTGATCCCGGGGGAAATTGGTTTTCGTTACAGTTGCACCATAAATAATTAAATAGTAATAAAACCATAAATAATTAAATAGTAATATGTAAATTATGCCAGGAAATAAGTCCAGGACCAGCCTATTGGCTCAGGGTGTCTGACCCTCCAAGGGAGGAATTGTAAAGTTTGATAGCCACAGGCAGGAATGATTTCCATGACGCTCTGTGCTGCATCTCGGTGGAATAAGTCTCTGGCTGAATGTACTCCTGTGCCCACCCAGTACATTATGTAGATGGGAGACATTGTCCAAGATGGCATGCAACTTGGACAGCATCCTCTTTTCAGACACCACCGTCAGAGAGTCCAGTTCCATCCCCACAACGTCACTGGCATTACGAATGAGTTAGTTGATTCTGTTGGTGTCTGCTACCCTCAGCCTGCGGCCCCTGCTCACAACAGCAAACATGATAGCATTGGCCATCGCAGACTCGTAGAACATCCTCAGCATCGTCCGACAGATATTAAAGGACCTCAGTCTGGTCAGGAAATAGAGATGGCTCTGACCCTTCTTGTAGATAGCCTCAGTGTTCTTAGACCAGTCCAGTTTATTGTCAATTCGTATCCCCAGGTATTTGTAATCCTCCACCATGTCCACGCTGACCCCCTGGATGGAAACAGGGTTCACCGGTACCTTAGCTCTCCTCAGGTCTACCACCAGCTCCTTATTCTTTTTCACATTAAGCTGCAGATAATTCTGCTCACACCACATGACAAAGTTTCCTACCGTAGCCCTGTACTCAGCCTCATCTCCCTTGCTGATGCATCCAACTATGGCAGAGTCATCAGAAAACTTCTGAAGATGACAAGCCTCTATGCAGTAGTTGAAGTCCGAGGTGTAAATGGTGAAGAGAAAGGGAGACAAGACAGTCCCCTGTGGAGCCCCAGTGCTGCTGATCACTCTGTCGGACACACAGTGTTGCAAGCCACGTACTGTGTGCTTGCTGTGTAACTGAGCACAGTACTCCAAGTGGGGTCTCACCAGGGTCCTATAAAGCTGTAACATTACCTCTTACCTCCTAAACTCAATCCCATGATTGATGAAGACCAATGCACCGTATACCTTTTTAAGAACATGAATATCAAGAACATGAGATGACGAGTCTGAAAATGAGCCCATAGGTTATGGGAAGAGTTCAGTGATGGGGCAAGTGAAGATGAGTGAAGTTATCCCCTTTGGTTGAAGAGCCTGATAGTTGAGGGGTAATAACTGTTCCTGAACCTAGTCATTTGAGTCCTAAGGCTCCTGTGCCTTCTTCCTGATGGCAGCAACGAGAAGAGAGCATGTCTTGGGTGGTGGTGCTTCCTGACGATGAATGCTACTTTCCTGCAACAACGTTTTGTGAAGATGGTGGGACGAGGGTGCTGATTATGCTGGGAGCAGTATGTGGGGTTTTGGTTACAGTGGGACAGGGGTATGGGTTACAACGGGATAGACGCATGGTTATGGTGGGAACAGGGTGTTGCGAAAGTATTAAGGTGGGCAACGTTGTGGTTATGGAGTTATTGTGGGATGAATGTATCGTGAGAGAGAGGTGTGGGACAGAGGGATGGGTTATGGTGGGACAGGGGTGTGAGTTATAGTAGGAAAGAGTTATAGGTTTTGGAGGGATAGGTATGGGTTTTAGTGAAATATGATGTGGGTTGTGCTAGGAGCAGGGTGTGGGTTTAGTTTGGAACTGGGATGTGGATAATGATGGGACAGGGGCGTGATTTATGGTGGGTCAGGGGTGTGGAGTGTGGTGGGTCAAGTGTGTGGATTATGGTGGGACAGGAGTGTGGATTATGGTGGGACAGGGGTGTGGATTATGGTGGGTCAGTGGTGTGGATTATGGTGGGTCAGTAGTGTGGATTATGGTGGGTCAGGGGTGTGGATTATGGTGGGTCAGGTGTGTGGATTATGGTGGGTCAGGGGCAGTGGATTATGGTGGGACAGGAGTGTGGGTTATGGTGAGTCAGGGGTGTGGATTATGGTGGGTCAGTAGTGTGGATTATGGTGGGTCAGTAGTGTGGATTATGGTGGGTCAGGTGTGTGGATTATGGTGGGACAATAGTGTGGATTATGGTGGGTCAGTAGTGTGGATTATGGTGGGTCAGGTGTGTGGATTATGGTGGGTCAGGGGTGTGGATTATGGTGGGTCAGGTGTGTGGATTATGGTGGGTCAATGGTGTGGATTATGGTGGGTCAGTAGTGTGGATTATGGTGGGTCAGGTGTGTGGATTATGGTGGGTCAGGGGAGTGGATTATGGTGGGTCAATGGTGTGGATTATGGTGGGTCAGGGGAGTGGATTATGTTGGGACAGTAGTGTGGGTTATGGTGGGACAGGAGTGTGGATTATGGTCGGTCAGGGGTGTGGATTATGGTGGGACAGGGGAGTGGATTATGGTGGGACAGTAGTGTGGGTTATAGTGGGACAGTGGTGTGGATTATGTGGGACAGGGTTGTGGATTATAGTGATATGGTGGGCAAGCATTTGGTTATGGAGTTATGATGGGACAGAGGCGTTGGTTATGGTGGCACAAGTGTGTGATTATGCTGGGAGTGGGGTATGGATGTGTATGGTGAGACTCGGTATGGGCTGTGGTGGGTCAGGGTTCTGGGTTATGTTTGGACAGAGCTCCGTGTTATGGTGTGACAGGGGTGTGGATATTGGTGTTACAGTGGGGCAGGTGTGTGGAGGGCAGGGGACTGTGGGTCATGGGAATGATTAGGCAGGTTTTCTATGGTAAAGCGTCCTAGATGGAGCTGGGAGGGTGGTTGAACTAATTGTGCCGTTGATGAAAGTCATTAAAGTGTTACAGGTCTGCTCTTGGGATGAGTGAGTGGTTGCAGCTTTATTTCAGAGGTTGTGAGAGTGCTGACTGCGGGGGAGTTGATCGAAGCCCAGGGAAAGAGAAGCACACTGTGCGATTATCAGTTTGAGAAGTGCTTTTGGGCAAGGTCCCGTCTCTGGCCTTTGTGAAGGTATAATGGACTTTCTGGCACATTAGCACTGTGCAAAATGTGGTAAAGATGTGCTGCAAATGAAGCTAATTGACTTCTCTTTATTTGGCATCGCTGTTAGTGGTGGGCTGAGTTCCAGTGATGGATGACGCTGCTAACCTTCATTAACCTTTCACTTGTGCTTTGCACGGAAGTGTCAGCCGCTGCACCGATCTGCCAATAGGACCGTTATGTGTGGGTTGTCCAGGTGTTAGGCAGGAGTGGGCGCTGTCTCCTACTCACCACCTTCATCTTGCACGGGTCCCATCCTGAAACATTCAGTCTGTCCAGGAAAGCCTCGGAAAGAGGATTCCCTAAGGCTGCCCCCACAGAGGGGGATTGAAGGGGGTTACCCAACACTGATCAGATTCCCTGCAGCTTCACTCCGCCTGCTGTGGAACATCCTTTCTCTCGCAGGTGGGTCAAGTTTCCTATCGGCAGCTGTCGTGATGCCGCCTGCTGCCACAGGAGGACAACTCGACTTCGAGGGATGAACAACCAGAAACTAGAGTTGCAGGAGCGTGGGAACCAGAGTATCAGAACAGATAGCGGAGTGGTTGTGGAGAAGGGTATCGTTGAGCCTACATACCAAGTCAGGAATCATAAGGTCGAGCACAGTCGGACTAACGTTCTGAGTTGCGTTTATTTCAATGCAAGGGGAATTGTAGGAAGGGCGGATGAGTTTAGGCACGGATCCGTGTGTGGAATTATGGCACTGTAGCCATTAGTGAGACTTGGTTGCAGGAGGGGCGGGACTGGCAGGACATTGTTCCGGGGTTCCATTGTTATAGAAGTGACAGAGTGGGAGGGATTAAAGGGGAAGGGGTGGCATTACTAGTCAGGGAAAATGTCCCTGCACTGCTCAGTCAGGACAGGTTGGAGAGCTCGTCCAGTGAAGCTTTATGGGTAGAAATGAGGAATAAGAAAGGCTCGACCACGTTAATAGGATTATATTACAGACCACCAAACAGTCGGCAAGATTTAGGGGAGCAGATTTGTAGAGTGATCGCAAACTGTTGCAGAAAACACAAGGTGATAGTAGGTGATTTTAACTTTCCACATATTGACTCTCATACTGTGAAACAGCGGGATAGGAAAGAGTTTGTCAAATGTGTTCGGGAAAGCTTCTTAATCAGTACGTAGAAGACCCAACTGGAGAGAGTGCGATACTAGATCTTCTATAGGGGATGAGACAGGACAGGTGACAGATATTTGTGTAGGGCAGGAGTTCTCAGCCTGGAGTCCATGGATCCCTTACTTAATGGCATTGGTCCATGGCATAAAAAAAACCCTGGTGCAGGAGAACACTTTGCATCTGGCGATCATGATGCCAGTAGTTTCAAGGCAATTATGGAAAAGAATAGGTCTGGTCCTAGGGTCGAGATTCTAAATTGGAGAAAGGCCAATTTTGATGGTATCTGGCAAGTGTGGATTGGGACAGGTTGTTTTCTGGCAAAGGTGTACTTGGTAAGTGAGAGGCCTTCAGAAGTGAAATTTTGAGAGTACAGAGTTCGTATGTTCCAATCAGAATAAAAGGCAAGGAAAATGGGTTTAGGGAACCTTGGTTTTCAGGAGATATTGAGACCCGGGTTAAGAAAAAGAGGTGCAGAGCAGGTATAGACAGGCAGGAACAAATGGGGTACTTAAGAAATGAAGGAGAATACCTAAGAAGGAAATCAGGAGGGCTAAAAGAAGGCATGGGGTTGCTCCAGCAGACAAGGTGAAGCAGGACCCGAACAGCTTCTGCAGATACCTACGTTAAGAGGAAAAGGATAGCAAGGGACAAAATTGGTCTTCCGGAAGATCAGAGTGGTAATCTATGCGTGGAGCCGAAAGAGATGGGAAGGATTTTAAATGGATTGTTTGCATCTGCATTTACTCAGGAGATGGACACAGAGTCTATAGAAGTGAGGCAACGCAGCAGCGAGGTCATGGACCCAATACAGAGGAGGAGGTGTTTGCTGTCTTGAGGCAATTTAGGGTGGATAAGTCAATCCCCAGGGCCTGTGGGAAATAGTGCAGAAATTGCAGAGGCCCTAGAGGAGATACTTAAAGTATCTTTAGCCACGGATGAGGTGCTGGAGGACTTGAGGATGTTGTGTATTTAAGATTTCAATAATATTTGAACGACTTTGCATATATATTGTTTGATTAAGGATTCTTGTTTGTTTAAATCATTCATTATTAGTTATATGTAAAAAATCTTTAATTCCCTACATTATCATGCTGGCACGTGATACATTCGCTCCTCACTTAAAGTAAACTCAAAGTCAGACCTGCCTTTCAGAATCCTGTGTCTTCTTTTGAACTAGTTTAATGTTTTGAAAAACAAAACATAATTTTAAAATTGAACCTGAGATAACTACTGATCCTTTCAAGCGCAGCAAGAAGTTCAAACTAAAGGAAAACAGAGTGAGTGATAAATGCAGCCCTGCATGTACAAAGGCATTGAGTTAAGAAAATGCTGTAAACAGAAGAATTCAGGGTTTATAAAGAGTGAGTACCAGTGATAATAATAATAAAAAAAGAGCAGAAATGTCTGGCTGCATCAGAAAAATTGATGAGTTTGCTTATGCAACGGGTAATTGGCTCCTGTATATTGAGCTATTGGAACAGTAT
The DNA here is from genome assembly GCF_030028105.1 of Mobula birostris. Classification (NCBI taxonomy): domain Eukaryota; kingdom Metazoa; phylum Chordata; class Chondrichthyes; order Myliobatiformes; family Myliobatidae; genus Mobula; species Mobula birostris. The sequence continues at coordinate 115,394,556 of NC_092370.1, read as the reverse complement.
TTTGAAGCAAACGAAATAGCCAATGAAAGGCGAGTACCAATTTTGCTAAGTGCATTGGGTTTAAAGGCATACAGTTTGAAGTTTGACTGCTCCAACCATACCATCCGAAATTAGCTTTGCTGCTATTGTCAAAGTAATGTAGGAACACTTAGAACCAAAGCTATTCTTGATTGCAGAACACTCTAGGTTTCACAAACAGAATCAAAAAGGAGAGTCCATTTCAGTGTACATGGCTGAATTGAAGAGATTGTCTGAGCATTGTCATTTTGGTAATGGGCTTAATGAGACACTGAGAGATCATTTAGTTTCTAGGATCTTAAAAGAAAGCATTCAAAAATGGCTCCTATCTGAAGCATAGCTTACATTCAAATGAGCAGGGGAAATCGCTATTTCAATGTAAACCACAGTGTTGCAGTCAGGAATGAAAGAGCATGAACAAAATTACAGCATCTGAACAGAAACCAGCCTCACTGAACAGATTGTGTTACTCCTGTGGCAGGTGCCCTCGTTCACCGATCAAATGCAGATTTAAACATGAAATTTGCAAAAAAAAAGCAACAAAATAGAACACATACAAAGAGCATGTTGGGTAGACAAAGACAAATGGACTGCTCAGGGAAGAGAAAAAGCTTAAATGCCAAGTTGCAGTTTTAAAAAGAGCACTAATCTGCACGCGGTTGATGAAAAAATCTGATAACGGTGAGAATAATGCAAGACTATGTAGCCTTGAGGTTTACAGTGTGAAACGTAACAATAGACAAGCGTAAACAACAGGAATTCTGCAGATGCTGGAAATTCAAGCAACACACATCAATGTTGCTGGTGAACGCAGCAGGCCAGGCAGCATCCCTAGGAAGAGGTGCAGTCGACGTTTCAGGGCGAGACCCTTCCTGACGAAGAGTCTCGGCCTGAAACGTCGACTGCACCTCTTCCTAGAGATGCTGCCTGGCCTGCTGCGTTCACCAGCAACTTTGATGTGTGTTAATAGACAAGCGTAGTGGTTTACACCAGAAGTGTACGGCAAATTAAGTAAAATGGAATTGGACACTAGCTCAGCTGTTTTAGTCATTCCACAAAATATGTTTGAGAGGCATTTCAAAGATACTGAACTGAAGTCTGCAGATATCCAACGAAGAATATATACTGAGAAAAAGATAACTCCTGTGGGAATGACATTGGTAACAGTGAAATACAACAATCAATAAGCCGCATTGGGCTTGTATGTGGTAAAAACAGAAGGACCAGCATTGTGGCATGTGATTAGTTGAGACAACGGCAACTTGATTGGCAATCCATCTATCAATTGCATGCCATATTCCCTGCAATGAAGTCAACTGAAAGTGAATTGAGAAAGGTACTGGATGATGCCACAACCATCTCCACGCTGTACACCATGGACCATTACCCAACAGAGAACAAACAGGTGTTGGTGCCAACTTCTGTGTCTCTGGTTGGAAAGCATCTTGGACCAAAGAAGGACCATGATGTTCAAAGGAGTTGTGGAAGTGATGAAAGCTGTGGTCCGACGACAACAGTTTTTGTAGGCAACGTATTTGAGAAAGCTTTTGATATGTTAATCAGCCAGTTCCTTTCAAAATGTGGCTTGGTTTTAAAATGAAAGAGAGTTCAAAGTCCTTCAGGAAAGCTGCAAGCATTCAGCTTTTGTGAGTACGTATTAAGAACCAGAATCTTGTAAGAGTAGATGTAAAGATGCACAGCTGGATGAATGGATGGCCAAAAAGAAATAAGTCAATAGAACAAAGAAAACAGAAGATTTGTCAGATGATATTGTGGATGAGGAAACCAAGAGGAGAGATCAAATCTAAAAGGGAGCAATGGGAGGATTAAAAAGAGAATACTGCAGTGAGCTAAATAGATCTTCCCAAGATCAAGATGCACACACTGGATGAAGAACAGGGAGGGAAGAGATGGAGAGAAAGAATGTGAATGAGAAAGAGAATGGTGCGAAGGAGAAAAGGAACATGAGAAAGAAAAAGGGATCGGATTAGATCCAGAGAAAGAAAAGGTAAAGAAAGGTGTCCAGAGCTGGCAGAGCTGCTTACTGCAATCTCAGAACCAACTACTACAACTATGGAGGAGGCCCCAGAACCTGAGATTGTCTTCACAGCCACAAATCTCATCTGTCAAGCAGTCTGATCCCACAAGAGGAAGAAATCCTCCACAGCAATTAAATCTTTCAGCCTGAATGGGACAATTTAAAATTTACTATGCTGCTCTATAAATATATAGTAGTTGTACTATGCAGTCTACTATATATAATTGGGATGTATTCTCTATTCAGTTGGAATTTATAGTTAAGCAGGGAGGAGTGTTGTGTATTTAATATTTCCATAATATCTGAGTGATCTAGTATACACATTTTTGATTAAGCATTCTTGTTTGTTTTAATAATTCATTTTGGGCTATATGCAAAAATACATTAATTGAATATGTCATCATGCTACCACATCATGTGCGCCTCACTTAAAATAAACTTGAAGTTAAACTTGTATGTTGGACTCCCATGTCTCCTTTGAATAAGTCTAATGTTTTGAAGTACAAAACATAATAGAGAATAGCTAATGTTTTTTCCATTATTTAAGAAAGGCTCTAAGAATAAGCCACGATATTTTAGGCTGGTGAGCCTGACGTCAGCAGTGGGGAAGTTATTGGAAGGTGTTCTAAGAGACCAGATGTATAAGTATTTGAATAGACAGGGACTAATTAGTAAATGATGAAGGGTCTGGCCTGTCCTGATGAATGGTCTCAGCCCGAAATGCCGACTGTTTACTCTTTTCCATAGATGCTGCCTGGTCTGCTGAGTTCCTCCAGTATTTTGTGTGTGTTGCTTTGGATTTCCAGCATCTGCAGATTATTTTATGTTAGGGATAGTCAACGTGGCTTTGTGCATGGAAGTTGTGTCTAGCCAATATTATAGAGTTTTCCGAGGAAGTTACCATGAAAGTTGATGAAGGCCAAGTAATGGACGTTGTCTACAAAGCCTTTGATAAGGTCCCACATGGAAGGGTGGCAAGAAAGTTTATTTCACTTAATATTCAGAATCAGAATCACCGGCATGTGACATGAAATTTGTTAACTTAGCAGCAGCAGTTCAATGCAATACATAATCTAGCAGAGAAAAAAAAACATTAAAAAAACAAGTAAATCAATTATGTATATTGAATAGATTAAAAAAGGTGCAAAAACAGAAATACTGTATATTAAAAAAGAAGTGAGGTAGTGTCCAAAGCTTCAATGTCTATTTAGGAATCGGATGGCAGAGGGGAAGAAGCTGTTCCTGAATCACAGAGTGTGTGTCTTCAGGCTTCTGTACCTCCTGCCTGATGGTAACAGTGAGAAAAGGGCATGCCCTGGGTGCTGGGGTTCCTTAATAATAGATGCTGCCTTTCTGACACACTGCTCCCTAAAGAAGTTCAGGGTACTTTGTAGACTAGTGCCCAAAATGGAGCTGACTAGATTTACAACCTTCTGCAGCTTCTTTTGGTCCTGTGCAGTAGCCCCTCCATACCAGACAGTGATGCAGCCTGTCAGAATGCTCTCAACAGTACAACTATAGAAGTTTTTGAGTGTATTTGTTGACATACCAAATCTCTTCAAACTCCTAATAAAGTATAGCCACTGTCTTGCCTTCTTTATAACTACATTGATATGTTGGGACCAGGTTATATCCTCAGAGATCTTGACACCCAGAAACTTGAAGCTGCTCACTCTTTCCACTTCTGATCCCTCTATGAGGATTGGTATGTGTTCCTTCATCTTGCCCTTCCTGAAGTCCACAATCAGTTCTTTCGTCTTACTGACGTTGAGTGCCAGTTTGTTGCTGCGGCACCATTCCACTAGTTGGCATATCTCACTCCTGTACACCCTCTCATCACCACTTGAGATTCTACCAACAATGGTTGTATCATCAGCAAATTTGTAGATGGTATTTGAGCTATGTCTAGCCACACAGTCATGTGTATACAGAGAGTAGAGCAGTGGGCTAAGCACACACCCCTGAGGTGCGCCAGTGTTGATAGTCAGTGAGGAGGATATGTTATCACCAATCAGCACAGACTGTGGTCTTCCGGTTAGGAAGTCGAGGATCCAATTTCAGAGGGAGGTACAGAGGCCCAGGTTCTGTAACTTCTCAATCAGGATTGTGGAAATGATGGTATTGAACGTTGAGCTATAGTCGATGAACAGCATCCTGACGTAGGTGTTTGTGTTGTCTGGGTGGTCTAAAGCTGTGTGGCTTTAAGATGAGGTAATAAATTGGATGAGTCATCAGCTTTGTAGAAGAAGTCAGAGGGTGTTTGCAGATGGTTGTCTCTCTGACTGGAGGCCTGTGACTAGTGGTGTGCCCCAGGGATTGGTGCTGGGTCTATTGTTGTTTGGTGTCTACATCAATGACTTGGATGATCATATAGTAAACTGGAGCAGCAGATTTGCTGATGACACCAAGACTGGGGCTGTAGTGGACAGCGAGGAAGACTATCAGAGTTTGCACCAGGATCTGCATCAGCTGGAAGAATGGGCTGAAAAATGGCAGATGGAATTTAATGCAGACAAGTATGAGGTGTTGCACATTGGGAGGACCAACCAGGGTAGGTTTTACATGGTGAGCAGTAGGGCACTGAGGAGTGTATCAGAACAGAGGGATCTGGGAATACAGATCCATAATTCCTTGAAAGTGGCATCACAGGTACGTAGATAGGGTCATAAAGAAAATTTTTGGCACATTAGCCTTCATAAATCAGTGTACAGAGTACAGGAGTTGGGGTGTTACGTAGAAATTGTAAAAGACATTGGTGAGGCCTAATTTGGAGTATCGTGAATGAGTGCAGAGAAAATTTACAAGGATGTTGCTGGGACTTGAGGACCTGAGTTATAGGGAAAGAGTGAACAGGTTAGGACTTTATCCCCTAGAACATAGAAGATTGAGGGAAGATTTGATAGAGGTTTAGAAAACTATGAGGGGTATAGATAGGGTAAATGCAAGTAGGGTGAGACTACAGCTGGAAGTCCTGGGTTAAGGATGAAAGGAGAAATGTTTTAGGGAACATAGGGGGGGATCGTCTTCACTCAGGGTGGTGGGAGTGTGGACTGAGCTGCCAGTGTAAGTAGTGGATGCAGGTTTGATTTCAACATTTAAGATGAACTTGGATAAGTACATGGATGGAAGGGATATGGGGGCTATGGTCTGGGTACGAGTCGATGGGACAAAGCAGATTAACGTTTCAGCACAGACTGTTGGGCTGAATGGTTGAGAGGGAATTCAGAAAAATCCTAAAACATTAAATGGATTTTATTGGTTGGCGAAATGGAGATAGAGTGGGAAAGGGGGAAAGAGAAAGAAAGAGAGGAAGAGAGAAGGAGAAAGAGAGTGAGATGGGGAAAGAAAGAGAGAGGGTGAGTGCGAAAGAAAAATGTGCATTTGAGATAGGGATAGTTAGAGAGAGAGACACATACACAGAGGTAGAGAGACAGAAAAGATATAGCTTTCGAGATGGCGTGTCTTTATTCCAGTCACATGTTCAAAACACCAATGTAGTTGAAAGCACTGCATTTTGGAGCCTTGAAACCCGGGAGAGTAAATCCAGAACTCTGTCCCCTGTGGATAAGTGGGTAGATTATTCCTGGATGAATCTGCAGGGTCACTCAAGAACTGAAGCTGCAGCAGAGAGCCCCATTCCTGATTTCTGACTCTTTGATTTGATGTTGCAGCTTCTTTCATACTGACACTAATAAATGAGATGATACCCTCTACAGCACCTGGTCAGGCATCTGAGATATTGTGGGACGGACAGTACGGAGGGGGTCTCGCATGATGCGACGGACGGTACGGAGGGGGTCTCTCACCGTGGGACGGACGGTACGGAGGGGGTGTCACACCATGGGACGGACGGTACTGAGGGAGGGTCACACCGTGGGAGGGACGGTACTGAGGGAGTATCACACTGTGGGACATAGTAGTACTGAGGGAGGGTCACACTGTGGGATGGACAGTACTGAGGGAGTATCACACTGTGGGACGTAGTAGTACTGAGGGAGTATCACACTGTGGGATGGACAGTACTGAGGGAGTGTCACACTGTGGGACGTAGTAGTACTGAGGGAGGGTCACACTGTGGGATAGATAGTACTGAGGGAGTGTCACAGAGCGGGATGGACTGCAGTGGATACTCCATACCAGATGGTGAATCAACCAGTTTGAATGTCCTCCTTGGTACGTCTGTAGAAATTTCTGAGTTGTTGGTGACGTACCAAGTCTCCTCAAACTCCTGATGAAATGTAGCCACTGTTGTTCCTTTTTTGGAATTGCATCATTATGTTGGGCCCAGGATAGTTACTCAGAGATGCTTACCATGAACTTGAAGCTGCCCACACTCTCCACTACTGATCCCTCAATGAAGATTGATGTGCCTCCCCTCAATTTCCCCTTCCTGAGGTCCACAGTCAATTCCTTGGTATTCTTTGAGTGCAAAGTTTTTTGTTGCAACACCACTCAACCAGCTGAACTATATCACCCCTGCATGCCTCCTTAGCACCACCTGAAATTGTGCTAGCTTTAGCTGTGTCATTGGGACCACCAAACTAGCACATTTATTTGATTAGATTAGATTAGATTATGAGGACACGCAGTCCTCTTTTATTGTCATTTAGTAATGCATGCATTAAGAAATGATACAATGTTTTTCCAGAATGATTTCACGAAAACACATGACAAACCAACTTAAAAACTAACAAAAACCACGTAATCATAACATATAGTTACAACAGTGCAAAGCAATACCGTAATTTGATAAGAACAGACCATGGCATGGTAAAGTCTCAAAGTCTCTTGAAAGTACCATCATCTCACGCAGACGGTAAACCTCCAGCGCCGCCAACTTGTCGATGTAGCATCCTGGAAGCATCCGACCACAGTCCGACTCCGAGTCCATCCGAAAAACTCTGAGCCTCCGACCACCTCTTCGACACCAAGCACCATCTCTGACGAGCGCTTCGACCCTGGCCCCAGCATCAAGCAATAGGCAAAGCCGAGGATTTGGGGCCTTTGTCTCCGGAGATTCTCGATCGCACAGTAGCAGCAACAGTGAAGCAGGCATTTCAGAAGTTACTCCAGGTGTTCCTCTGCGCTTCTCACGGCTGCCTCCATCAAATCCGGATTGTGCACAGCACCCCTAGTTACAGATATGGTATTCATTCGGAATGGCCGCGCGCACTGCGTCACGCCGCCATCTTCTCCTCCCTCCTTAGATTCGGGTAGGTTTATAGATGACTTTTGAGCTGTGCCTAGCCTCACAGTCATTGGTGTGGCGAGAGTAGAGCAGTTGTGAAATCTGCAACCTTGTGTTGCGCAGTGTTGTAAACTAATAAAATCACATCTGCACAACTTTGCTACTTACATACATTAGGAGGAGGAGATATTTATTTATTTATATTTATTGAGGTATAATGCATAGGTCCTTCTGGCCGTTCACGCCATGCCAGCCAGCAATCCCCCTCATTTAACCCTAGCTAATCCACGGGATAAATGGCCTGCCCAGTTAGCCTTCTCACAGGTACATCTTTAGACTGTGAGAGGAAACCAGAATACCTGGAGGAAACCCATACAGTCACGGGGAGAATGTTCAAACTCCTTACAGGCAGTGGTGGGAATTGAACCCTGGTTCTCTGTACTGTGAACTGTGAGGTTTATAGTGCTAACCACTACACTACCGTGCTGCCTCGCGGTTAAAGAGCTGTTGTTACAGGCTAAAAGTCCTTCGCCTGTGTCCTGTGTAATAGGTCCGAGCACTCTTTTGTCCTCAGTAAAGGGCAGGCGGCTGGAAATTCTGGACAAGTCGGGGGCCTTCATTTCATGGTCCCTCATTGCTGTCTTCTTACAAAACCCAGCGCCTCCTGAATCCTGTCAAACTCAGCGAGCCACCTGGATTAAATTGCTGTTAGCCTGTGCAGGGAGTAATGACTGGCCAATGTGATTAGAGAGCCACACCAAACTGTACACAGCAATTAGATCGGCTCCTATATAAAAGCTCTGTTATCCCCTTTGGGTTATTCAGAGCTGGCTGTATTTTAAAACTAATAAAATCACATCTACACAACTTTGCTACTTACATACATTAGGGCTGTCACAAAGTAAATTGTATCTGTGCGGAAATCTAATTGTGTTGATGTATCTGTAGAAGAGGCAGCAGAGGACTTTGCAGCCGCTCCTGTGACAGGCAGCTCAGTGTGGTTCAAGCCCATGAGGTTTACTCTATGCCTTGCTGAGTCGGCGGTGACTTATCAAGGGGCTGGGTTTGCGAGACACGTGGCTCTTCAAGATGTTGTTTGTCAAACATGGAATGGCTGCAGCGTTGGTGAAAGCCATACTGCCCGTCGCCTCAGTCCTGACTCTAAGCAAGTGCAGCTTGTTGCAGTGCGTGCAAGGATGGTGACGGTCAGGAAGAGTGAGAATCTTGCCTGCAGTGCCGTCACAGGCAACAACACAGATAAAACGCTAAAGAACTCTGCAGGCCAGGCAACACCTATGGAGGGAAATGGACAGTTGATGTTTCAGGTCACGACCCTTATAGCTGTTGAACTCCATGGCCCCCTCCACCCCCCCCAGCCACCCCAGGTCACCAGGGTCAGAGGTGCATGTGAGTACAGAAATTGAAGCCTGAAGGTCAAACTCGTGATTGGCGAGACCTGGGGTCAATATCCAGAGGTTGCCAAAGTCCAGAGGGCAAAGCAGAAGGTAGGTCCAGAGATCTGTGTGTCTGGAGGTAGAGGCCCAAAGATCGAAGCCCCAGGATTGGCTTGTCCGGAGGTCAGGGGCCTAATGTCTGCAGGTCTGAGAGTCCAAGGGTAAGGATTGGGAGCTCACCGGGTGGCCTATCCTGGGGTTTGAGGTTTGTCTGTGAGCGTGAGAGGGTGGACGGCTTGTGTTTTTCTGCTGAAAATTCTTGGCATGCTTTGCTGGCCCTGAAATGTGCACATCTTTAGGTGTGTTCGTTGTTAACACAATCAATGCATGTGGTAACTAAACCGGAACCTGAATCCGAACACTCCTGGATCTGGAGATTCCTCGCCATCCATTCAGCACAGTCTCATCCCACAACTCAGCTTTCCTCCGCCCATTCTGTGGAGTACATCACCTACACAACAACCGTGACTTCCCCCCACCCTGAGGCACCTGATTGCCAGAGAGAAGCTGGGGTGTGGCGGATCCCATGTGTGGTTGATCTCGTGTGTGGGAGGAGGGTTCTATGTGTTGAGATGCTGTATGTGGGATCCTGTGTGGTGGGGATCCTGTGTATTGGAATCTCTGTGTGGGATCCTGTATATGGGAATCCTCTGTGGTGGGGATCCTGTGTGGGGGGGATCCTGTGTATTGGACTCTGTGTGTGTTTGGGGATCCCGTGGCAGGGTGTTCCTGGGTCTTTGGAAGGTACAGAAACACATCTCTGTTCTCTTCAGATCCTTGTTCCTGAAGTAATCCCAAATGCTAGGATTGAGGAGAGCCCCACACTGCCGTTTCCCACTTGCTCATCTCCTTTACTCTATCCCCTTCCTGTTATTCCAGCTCTCCTCCATCTTCCCAGTTAATCTTCCCACCCCATTGCCATCCCTGGGGAGGATGAAATCCCAGGAAGCAAGGGGGAGATGGTGGCCTGTGTTGTTCCGTGTCTCTCTGCAGAGGCCTCCAATCCTTGGGATGGCTTCATGGTGGGAATACCAACACTCTGCAAAAGCCACAGGTAAGCTGAACTGCTGGAGCAGGCTGGGGCATCCCATCTGATGATGGTGTACTCCTCAGAGAACCACAGGAGTAAAGACAGAGCCCACATCAGCTGTCACTCCTGGAACTATCATCCAAGTCCCGTACCAGTTCTGGGAGAGAAGGACAGAATGTCAACTCTGTACATCTGCAACTCCTTCCCCTCCCAACATTTCAACCCTAGCCTTCCCCTCCACCTGCCACTCACCTTCACTTCCACACACATCCTCAACATTACCATCTTCACCCCCTCCAAATACACCCTTCACCTCATCTTCAGCCCACATCCACCATCTAACCCCCGGCATCATCCCATCAACCTCCTCATCTTCGCCCATATACCCACCATCTTCACACCCATACCCTTCCACCTTCACCCCCACCAACCCCACCCACTCACTTATCTTCATCCTGCACCCCCATTTCCACTCAACTCACCCCTCACATTTCAACCTTCTCATCTCCTCACCTTTACCCCACCTACACTTTCATTCCCTCCCATTCCCACCTTCACATACCCTACTCAAGCCCCACTCAGTGTTGACACAACACTCCCCAGCTCATTTGCTAGCAGCCTCTTCTACACACGTCCCTGCCTCCATTATGCACGCCTTCTGCCCGCACGTCTCCTCGCACTGTGTTCTGACACCCTCTCTGATCTGCAAATTTGGGAACAAGTGTTCGAGTTCTCACTGTCAACACCAGTTGCATCATTGAATTCTGGAACAAGTGACCTGGTGCGAACAAAAATGGAAAACTAATTTATGGCCTTGCAAATCTTTTGAAATCAGAGCCTGCAGCTCTTTCAAAATTGATATATATGTGCTGGTCGGAGCTGTAAATAGGTCCCAGTGACGGTGTGGCGTTGTTGGCTGCAGTAAACTAATAAGGCCTACACGTGCTCATTAGGAGCCGTGCCTGACAAGAGCCTGGGGCAGCGTGAGAGGTTACACAGACCAAGCAGGGATCTGCTAGGATAGAGCTGCAAGAAGATTATAACCTCCAGTGTGGAGGGAGAAGGTCCTTGGGCCACACAGAGACATGACGCTGATTAATGTCGGACCAGCTTCCATCAACTCATCCCTGTAAGATGCATCTTGAGGATTAAACCTTAACACTGAACAGGAAGGCAGGCTGGCTCCTACCTTCCCGTGAGGTAGTTGTCAACTGGTTTGAGTTGAGAATTTGAGGTCCAATGTAGAAATGATTGACTTTTCTGAATGGAAGTTCGGGGTTTTCATGAGATTTGACACTACTGCAGGTGACCGATTGGACAGAAACCTACAAGTCCATGGGGTCTATGTGAAAGTAATAGATTGGATCTAAAACCGGCTTGGTGCTGAGAAGCAAAGGCTTTGGTGGGCAGCAGGGAACAACCTATCAGAGAACCTCAGCAGCTTATCTCCATGTTAGCCCAGGCCTCACCATATCAGATCTATTGGCAACAGATCTCTCTGTTCCTCACCTTATCTGCCACTCAAAGTTAATTCTCCCAGTTGTGATGTTAACCCACAGATGCTGCCTGACCTGCTGAGATTTTCCAGAATTTTCTGTCTTTATTTTTGGTTAGCTGAAGTTCAGTGACTGGAAGGCTGAGCAACAGGAATCCACAGATCCAGAGCTGCACCTTTACTGCTTATGGCATGGACTTTGAACTGTGGGATCCAGGAGTGAAACATTTACAGGTTAAATGCTTATGTGATTGGTGGGTTGGGAGATGCTGGGTGTGAAATTTGTTTCCCTGTGATTGGTGAAACGGGAGAAGGTCGGGTTGAGATGTCTGTTGCCCTGTGATTGGTGGAGTGGAGAAGGTCGGGGTGAGATGTCTGTTGCCTACTGATTGGTGAAGTGGGAGAAGGTTGAGGTGAGATGTCTGTTGCCCTGTGATTGGAGGAGTGGAGAAGTTCAGAGGAGATGTCTGTTGCCCTGTGATTGGTAGAGTGGGAACAGGTCGGGGTGAGATGTCTGTTGCCTAGTGATTGGTGGAGTGGGAGCACTATGAAACAGTTGGAGTACCATGAACATCACTGGTCCCCTCATCACAGCTTCTTCATTGGATTAAGGAGGAAACTTTAGAAGAGCTGATGAAATTAAGAATAATTGTGTTATCCAACCAATTGGAATTGCAAGCAAGCTAAAACATAAAAAGGAGGGAACGTTCTCACAAAATGGCCACCCAGGAGCAGCTATTTTCAGAGTGACTGTTTGAGGAAGTCCTGTGTTTTGGGTTCTTAGTACAGAGGCTCTAATGAGGAGGTTGAGCAGCTACAATGTTCTGTAAGTCAAGGTAAAGTCTTTAATTTTTCCTTCTTTTAACCCAGTACTAACTTCAATGGTAGAAATGTCTGTCAGTAGAGCAGTATGCTCCTCCTGAGAGGTGATGGAAATCAGGGAATGGTCAAGGAATGGAGATCAGGGAATGTCTGTGATGACCTTGTCTGCAGGAAGTATGTCTTGTTATACCTCCACACCAACCGCATGGATTGGTTGGGGCAGCATTTGGACTCACTGAGGAACATTCAGGAGGCAGAGAATGTTATAGACAGCAGTTTCAGGGAGGTGGTCATTCCAAAGTGTCAGTCAGATAGACGAGTGAGCATGAGGATAGGTAGATGGGTAATGTAAGACATGTAGTGGATAGTGTGCAGCATGTCCTTCGAGAACTCTGAACAGACCTGATTTGGCCAGTCTTTGGCTCTCTGGGGACCAACAAAACACCTGAAAATGTGGACAGGGAGGACCTTTGTCCCCTTAACTTTGACATTGGTCCTGACTTTTAGCTGTTCTCTCTGGTGCTGAAGAACAAAGATCTTCCCAGCCCAGACCCCAGAAACACTGCCCCCTGCAGGAGGCTCTAAGATGGACAGTGGGTAAGAGTGGATGTGCCTGTGTGAACTTCCTGATGGTCAGGGGTCAGTCACCTTCACACTCCCCTCATTTTATCGCCAATAACTTCAGATCTAAACAGTCCGTCAACATAGACTAAGGGAACATTCTTCCTCCTTCTCTCCCTCTCCACTCCTGTACCACTCTCACCCTCCTTCTTCCTCCCCTCCATCCACTCCCTCTTCCTCTCCTTCCCTCCACCTTCTTCACCCTCGTCCCTCTCCTTCCTTCTTCCCATCCTATACTTCCCTCACTCCCCTCCCCCTTCTCTTTCCTCCTCCTCTCCATCCATTTCTCTACCCTCCACCTCCCTCTCCTTCCTCCTTCCCTCCCTCTTACTCCCCTTCATCTGTTATCCCATTCCTTGTTTCCTTCTTTCCTCTCCTCACCCCTCTTCTTATTTTCTCTCTCTCCCTCCCCTCCTTGTCCCTCCTTCTCTCTCACTCTTTCCTACCCTTCCCTCCAGAATAGTGAAATTCATGACCATGGAATTATCAGGAATTGTTGAGACCCTTGTTATAGAGGAGAAACTCTCAGCTTTATTGCTTTGACCATGGGGTGGATGTGGGCTGATGTGTGATGGACGCGGGCTTCTGCAGGTTGGGGGTCTTCACCTATCTGCTAGGGGCAGATGGACAGACTGACATCACTAGCATCTCCATATGGAAGGGCACGGGTGGGTTCTGCACTGTGTGGGGGTGGCTGTATTCGTGTGGTGCTCTCTGAAATCTTGCTAATTTTAGTGCTTCGCTCTTGGTGTGAGTGCTACCAGAACACCAAGGTATTTGAGCTTAATCTGTTTGCTCAGAGATGCAGTCCGTGCAGGGTACACTCGAGTTCTGACAACATATCTGCTCCTTGATAGTGAATTCCTATGGGCAGGGTTTAGTTGGTTTTCTTGTAGGAGCAATTTATTCAGACCCTGGGGAATACTGATAAGAATTGGTCACAAATTGTGATGTATTTTATGTACAAATTAGGATCAGTAATGGCTCCCCAGCCCCTTGAACCTATTCCACCATTTCAGAAAACCACAGCTGATCAGATTCTAACCTCATCTCCACATTCCTGTCTACCTCTGGTGACCTTTCACCCTCTTGCTTATCAACAAACTATCTGCACTGCCTTAAAAACATGTAACTCTCTGCTTGCACTGTTTTCTCAGGATGAGAGTTCCACACACTCACAATAGTCTGAGAGTAAAAAATAATCTCACTTCATATCTGCCTTAAATGGATGGCTCCTTTTTAACCAGTGACCCCTGGTTCTAGATTCTCCCACAAGAGGAAACATCCTTTCCACACCCACCCTGTCAACACCCCATTAGTATCTCGTATATTTCAGTGAAGTCCCCTCTCATTTGTTTAAACTCCAGTGAATACAAGAGTAGTCTGTCCAATCCTTCTTCATGAGAAAACTCTCCCATTTGATGTTACCATGGTAAAGTATCTCTGAACTGCTTTTTCTAAGATTATTCCTTCAATGTGACCAAACACTGTATACAGTACTGCAAATATGATTGTACCTAACTAAACCATTAGCTCCCTACCCCATCATCCAGGCCATGCTTTCTTCTTACTACTCCCATTGAGCAGGAGGTACAGGAGCCTTAGATCCCATGTCACCAGGATCAGAAACAGTTATTACCCTACAACCATCAGGCTCCCAAAGTAAATGATTTCACTTATCTCACCTGGTCTTAGAGTGGGTTAAAAGATTGGCTCAACATTGTAGGCCAAAGGGCCTGTACTGTGATGTAATGTTCTATGTTCAACACATAACTGGGCTCCACAACCTATAGGTTCACTTTCAAGGACTCTGCAATTGGTATTCCCAGTTTTATTTATTTATTTTTTAAATTATTTGCACAATTTGTCTTTTGCACATTGGTTATTTGTCAGTCTTTGTTATGTCCAGTTTCTCATAAATTCTATTGTATTTATTTTCCTGTAAGTGGCTGCAAGAAAATTAATCTCAAGGTACTATGTGCTTTGAACTAAGAGCTTTGAACTTTAATCACTTCCTCCCTCAATAAACAATAACATTCTGTGAGATTTCCCTGACACTTCTTCACCCACATACTCGCCTTCTGCAGATGACAAGGACACCAGGTCTCTCCCTGTGTAGATCATGTTTTTTTTTAATACATTGTTCCTGTCAAATGTGGACAATGAAGGTCTGTTAATTACCACCATGGAAGTGCAATGGGTATTATTGAACGCAGAGGCTCAGCTGATGTAGGACTCTACGTTCAATATATATGGCCATTTGTGGGTTGTTTTCATGGAACTGAATAACTGTGAAAATCTGTGAGATTGTCAGAAAGCCCATTTGCCTCATTAATGTCATTCAGGAAATGGGATCTGCCAGAGGACCCAGGACTACAAATGAAAGGAGCCCCGTGGGTCAGGCGGCACCTGTGACAACAGACAGTTCAGTCCTGCCTTTGCCACATCCTCTGCTTGTAGTTAGAGAAACTGTGATCTTGACGGCTCTGGATCGCAGAAAAGCGGGGGCCATTTGACACCCCAACCTCAGCCACATTGGTGTCCTTGGATATTCTCACCAAAAAGAGCAAGAGCCACGATGTCAGTCCCGTCTTACGAGTAACCTTCAATGCGATGACATCTGGCTGCTCTATTTCCCCATCAGGGCACTGAGCACATCTCATGATTACCCCAGTGGTGTTGGGTGTTCTGCACGGGAACTGGCACGCAGTTGCCCTAACTTTAGGGTCAGTTAACAAGAGCCCCAAGGCCATTCCTTCCAAGGGAGGTTAGCATAACAAATGGGATTGCTTTCTAATTCGTTGAGAGCTATAGAACAAAAGTGGGGAACTGGTTAAGACTAAGAGACACATCCAGTACCAATCTGTGAGAGAGTTATTCATCTTTAAAGAGCAGTGTAGCCTGGGATGGCAATTCTTTCTCCCTTTGCATTCCTGTAACTTAACTCCAACTCGTGACAAGCTAATGGTTTCTGCTCCCAGATTGACTGTTTGGTCATTATGGAGTCAATCATATTTTGTGAACCTCAGAATAATTGACGTGCTCTTTATGGACATCAGGTAATGGCCTGAGGTTAGGTAAGTCTCTCTGAGTCAATTTCCTTTACTGAGACCTGCTCTGTAGAACCGAATTCAGACTGTGAATCTTGCCGTCCTATTTCTGGGCCTGCGAACTACCCTGCAGCAAACTAGCCACTTTAGCTGGTCATAGATGGTCTCTGCATTGGAATGTTGGAGAGAGCCAAATTTCCACAGGATACGGTTTCTACCATAAGCTCAAGGTTTTATATGGGCTGAGCATTTAAAAACTACTGCAGGCTGAAGGAACTCTTTCTAAATGCTCAGCCTGTATAAAAAAGCTGCTTTTTTTTTAATGGTAAAACCCAGGGAGAGTTGACAAAGAAAATTGGTAGGTGAAAGACAAAGCTTCCAAAATCCTCTGTGATGTCATGGATCACATGTTCCTTCACTGGGGACTGATTGCTGCTTTCCCATTGGTTGCTTTTATTTTAGTTTCTGATTGTATAAGTATTTAGAGAGGTCTGGTTGAAGTTACCTGGAGCTGGTCGAATGGCTTGTGGTCAGACATGGGTTAATTCATCGGTTGAATTCACCCGGTGTGAGCAGAATTATCTGCAGCTTAATGTGAAAAAGACTAAGGAGCTGGTGGTAGACCTGAGGAGAGCTAAGGTACCAGTGACCCCTGTTTCCATCCAGGGGGTCAGTGTGGACATGGTGGAGGATTACAAATACCTGGGGATACGAATTGACAATAAACTGGACTGGTCAAAGAACACTGAGGCTGTCTACAAGAAGGGTCAGAGCCGTCTCTATTTCCTGAGGAGACTGAGGTCCTTTAACATCTGCCGGATGATGCTGAGGATGTTCTACGAGTCTGTGGTGGCCAGTGCTATTATGTTTGCTGTTGTGTGCTGGGGCAGCAGGCTGAGGGTAGCAGACACCAACAGAATCAACAAACTCATTCGTAAGGCCAGTGATGTTGTGGGGATGGACCTGGACTCTCTGACAGTGGTGTCTGAAAAGAAGATGCTGTCTAAGTTGCATGCTATCTTGGACAATGTCTCCCATCCACTACATAATGTACTGGTTGGGCACAGGAGTACATTCAGCCAGAGACTCATTCCACCGAGATGCAACACAGAGCGTCATAGGAAGTCATTTCTGCCTGTGGCCATCAAACTTTACAACTCCTCCCTTGGAGGGTCAGACACCCAGAGCCAATAGGCTGGTCCTGGACTTATTTTCTGGCATAATTTACATATTACTGTTTAACTATTTATGGTTTTATTACTATTTATTATTTATGGTGCAACTGTAATGAAAACCAATTTCCCCCGGGATCAATGAAGTATGACTATGACTATGACTATGAAGGATTGCTGCTATTTGTTGAGTTACACTGGAGCTGGTGGAATGGCTTGTGGTCAGACACGGGTTAGTTCATCCGCTGAAGGATTGCTTCTATTTGTTGAGTTACAGTGGAGCTCAGCCAGAGGATGCGTCACGAAGGAAGGCTCGGGGCTGGGGTTGAGGGATTACTGTGTACATGGCTCCACGTTGGATACAAGACTGCCGTAGATGGGACTGTCCTATGATCCTGCACCGAGTAATTTACAGAAATGTTCTGGCAGAGGAGGAGGCTGTCCTCCTCACTGGGACCAAGGTAGAGGTATCCCACCAGTCTGACTCCTTCATTCTTGTAAGTGGTGAGAGGCTGGGAAATGGATGTGCCCATTGTTGTTTACATTTCACTAAAGCTGACTATTAGCATGGAAAATAGTGTAAGCTGGCTTTTGTTACAATGTCACGGGGTTTTGTAAGATCACAGCTGGAGTACAGAGTCCTGCTGAAGGGTTTCAGCCCAAAACGTCGACTGTACTCTTTTCCTAGATGCTGCCTGGCCTGCTGAGTTCCTCCACCATTTTGTATGTGTTGTACAGAGCACAATGTTGGTGTTCACCAAAAAAAAAGTTGCACTTACTATGGAGGCAGTGCAGTAAAGATTCAGCAGACTAGTTCCTTCATGTCAGTTGTGCAAGACTGAGTAAGGTAGAAATCTAGAAGACAGGACTGTGAAGAATGCAAGGAAATCTCATTGAAACCTAATTATTCAAAGGCTGGATGCTGGGAGATTGTTTCCTCTGGCTGAGGGAAGTAGAGCCAGGGTTGCAGACTCAGTATAAGGGGTAGACCCTTCCGAACTGAGCCGAGGAATAAGCTCTTCATTCAGAGGCCGGTGAATCTTTGGAATTTGGTACCCCAGAGGTTGTGGAGAATCAGTCACCAAGGCCATTCAAAACACAGGCAGCTAGATTTCTACATTTGATGGGAACTGAGGGATAGAGGACAGGAAGGAGAATGGTGTTTGTGCAAAATATCAGCCATGATCTTGACAAAGGGTGCTGCAACATGATGGGCTGAATAGCCTCCAATTCCTGTTTCTCATGTCCCTCTGTTCGCTTGCCATCATCCTACGTCTACCCTCATGTCCTGATCCGTTCTGTTTCTAACAGTCTTCCTGCTAGCATGCTCTCATCACCTCTCATTCCCACATCCTGAGAGTCTGCTGGAGTAAAGAAATTAAATGATTGTATTTAGGACTGTAATGGACTGTTACTGCTGGTCTTCCATGGAGTTTAGCTTCAAATGGCCACTTGGTGTTTGTAAACCGAGCAAAGTGGGCAGGAGGTCAGAAGGTGTTTGGAGAGGGGAGGAGGGGAAACTTTTCTTGAGCTAATAGGATCACAGGGAAGAGTGAATGTGTGTTGGCCCACTCTTTATACAGAGACAGACATCCATCTCAGTAAACAAATACCATGTCTGCAGAATTCCAGAGATAAGGAATTAAAAATAATCTCTACCCACTCTCCACTGGATAGCCATATTGGGGACAATCTCTCTCTCTCTCTCTCTCTGCCTCTGCCTGTGTTTTGTGTGTGTGTGTGTGTGTGTCTCTGTGTCTCTCTCTCTGTCTCTCTCTGTCTCTCTCTTACTGTCTCTCTCTCTCCCTCCCTCTCACTGTCTCTCTTGTTTCAGTGGTTTCCCTGAATTGATGATCTGCAATCTTTCACCATCCTTTTGAAAGGATGGAGTCCATTGGCTGCTGGTTTCCAGGGAGGAGATTCCCAACTTGCTGTCCTGGGATCAAGCACCCACTGTAGTGAGTGTGTATGTGATAGAAGTCATTTTGTGTTCTCAGAGTTATTTAAGAAACTAAACATTGGTAAAGGTAACAATCCATTGCCAATGCATTTGGCTTTGAACGTAACACAGTACAACACTGGACAGGCCGTTTGGTCCAGGTTGTTGTGCCAATCTTGATGCCAAGTTATATTAAGTATCCTCCTGTGTATTATCCATATTGCCCCATTCCCTTCATTTTCATGTGTCCATCTGGAAGTCTCTTAATCTCCACCAGAATGCCTGGATCTTCCCTGGGAACCCATTCTAAGCACCTTCTACTCTCTGCATGAAAATACTTGCCCTTCACATCTCCTTTAAACTTCCCCTTAATAGCATGTCCTCTGATGTTTGACATTTCTACACTGGTGAAAGGATTCTGACAATCTATCCTATATATGCCTCGCATTCTTTCAAAAACATAGAGACATAGTGACTACAGCTGAGAAACAGGCCCTTCATACCACTCTCAACCATGTACCTATCCAAACCTCTTAAGTGTAATCACGTTGTCAAGTTTGCTGATATCACAACAGTGGTGGGGCTCATCACCAATAATAATGAGACAGCGGAGAGCAGGTGAAAGAGCTTGAGGCCTGAAGCCAGACAGGTAACCTCCTCTTCAGTCAACAAGACGAAGGATATGGTTATTGACTTCAGGAGAACTTGTAGGGCTCTCACCCCTCGTTACATCGGGCAGCACAGCAGTGGAAACTGTGAGCAGTTTCAAATTCGGGGACCATGACAACATCTCAAGGTCCCAGAACACATTGTACACCATCAAAAAAGCTCACCAATGCCTCTGAGGAGGTGACGAGATCTGGACAATGCACAGCTCCATTAGTCTATAGCTGCATAGCAGAGAATATTCCACATTTGTAAAAAGCTGCATCACTGTATGGTGCGGAAACTGCACTGGAACGGAGAGGAAGACCCTACAATGGGTAGTCAAAACTGCCCACCCATCACCACACCAGCCTACCCTTCATTGAAGACATATGTACAGAAAGATGCTGGAAGAGGGCCAGTAATATCATGGAGGATTCCATCCACCCTGCTCATGGACTTTCAGTAGCCACCTCCCTGATGGGAGTGAGACATAGCATCCACAGCAGGACCACTGGACTCAAGTACAGTTACTTTCTCCGAGCAGTAAGGCTGATCAACACCTCCATCCACTAACCCACCCCTCCACACCCCCAACCACCGCTACTTTATAATTTCCTGTTAGTCACCTTATGCACAGAAATTCTTGTGCTTAGTGTCACTTTATGGACATACAATCTATATATTTATTTTTAATGTGTCATTTTTATTATTGTTGTGTACTTTAACTTAATGTGTTGTTTTGTGCTTCGTCAGATCTGGAGTAACAATTATTTCTTTCTCCTTTACACTTGTATACTGGAAATGGCATTAAACGATCTTGAACTGAACTTCCATCTACCACGTCCACTGGCAGTTCATTCCACACTCGTGTTTCATGTTCTCTCTCTCATATATATCTCGGCGGAGGGAGGGAGAGTCTGCTGGTTCTTGAGCCAGGTGAGCTTGAATAAGCGTTGCTTCAGACTGTAACATCGAAACAGTGGGCTGCCGCTCTTCCCTTTCGCTGTGGTGTCCCCTGTTAGTGAGAGAGAGCGCCTGTGGCCTATCGAACTGTTGGGTGAACAATTAGTTTTTGTTGGGCTGCAGGTCATGGTCTCCCTTTGGGGGCTTTGCTATTGCTTGCGTGGTGGGTGGTGGATCATGGGCCTAGAATAATAATCTGTCCAGACAAGCCAGTTGTCTGCACTTCCTCTCCTGGGTTTTAAATAGATTCATTATTAGTTCTACTGAAATAAAACTTCTCATTGGTGAGCAAGGGTGCAGTAAAGACAACATACGTTATAAATTAATCTTAGGCCATACACAGTTCACAACACTGATCAATAT
The DNA here is from genome assembly GCF_030028105.1 of Mobula birostris. Lineage (NCBI taxonomy): Eukaryota > Metazoa > Chordata > Chondrichthyes > Myliobatiformes > Myliobatidae > Mobula > Mobula birostris. The sequence goes on along the minus strand of NC_092370.1, from coordinate 115,373,755 downwards.
CAGCAAGGACGAGTTCTCTCGGTGGTCCTTGTTAGCTGCCTGTGGTGTGTGTCACCAGCTATTTGAGCTTGGAGGTATCATATTTGTCCTTAGATCTTTGCTCTGTGTCCTTAGATCAGGAATAACTGGCTGTTCTTGTGATTCAGCCTTGGGATGGTCAGACTTCATTCCTGCACTGTGACAGAGCCACAAAATGAGCCAGAGTAATCCACCATGACCTCACAGTTCTGGGAAGAGCACAGAGCTATTGTCTGAATGGCCTGTTTTTTTGTGCCATGTAATGGAAGAATACTTCGCAACGGAGATCTGTTTCACATTGTGAAGGATGAGCTCTGTGTTCCACTGCCAGTGTACGGTTTACAGGCCAAGGATGAACTAAACGATTCACCCAGGCCAGACCAACTGTGTCTCCCAACCCCCAGCCTTTGTCACCAAGACAGACAAGCGCCACCCATCCAAGGAAGCACCACCAACCACAAGTTCCCCTCAAATCACACACCATCCTGACTGGGAAACATGTTGGGCCTCCTTCTTTGTCACTAGACCTTCCTCCCAATAGCACTATGAGGGCACCTTCATCAGGACAGCATTGTTCCTAAAAGACAGCTCATCCCCACCTTCCTAAGAGCGATTGGGAATGGGCAACAGTTAGAAGATAAATTATTGATCATCCTATAAGAGGTAAGAATATTCCTGATGCAAATCCTCTGGGATTGCCTCTATAACTTGATTCCAGTCACTGGCTGCAAGTGTTCTTAAAACACAAACTCCCAGTCGCAATCCTCCAAACACAAACTCCCTGTAACACCCCTCCAAACCGGGAGTTTATGTTTGGAGTTATGTGACTGGAAGGTTGGTTTGGAGGGATGTGGTATGCAAAACCAAAAAAATGGTTATTGAGTACAGGAAGGAGAAGCTGGAGGTCCAGGAACCAGTCGTCATGAGGGGATCGAAGGTGGAGAGTGTTAGTGACTTTGAATTCCTTAGCATTATCGTATCAGAGAATCTGTGCTGGAACCAGAATATAATTGTTATCTTAAAGAAAACGTACCAGCACTCCTACTTTCTTAGAAGTTTGCGTGGATTTGGCATGTCACCAAAAACAATGGAAAACTTCTATAGATGCACAGTGTTGAGTGTCCTAACTGGATACTTGGTGTCAGTGACTGGGTCTCTGGCACTGAAATTGCCTCTGTGGCTCAGGAGGGAAGGGAAAAGAAAAAGGTTTGCAGTGGTGAAAGGGGATTGCATAGTTAGAGGTGCAGCAGGAGATTCTGTGGATGTGGGAGATGAACTTAATGGGTACTTTGCATCTGTCTTCACTGTGGAAGACACTAGCAGTGTGCCAATGGTCTACGAGTGTCAGAGAGCAGGAGTGAGTGCCATTGCTATTACAAAGGAAAAAGTGCCGGGCAAACTCAAAGGTCTTAAGGTGGATAAGTCACTTGGACCAGGGTCCTGAGAGAGGTTGCTGAAGAGATAACAGATCCATTGGTCATGATCTTTCAAGAATCACTTGATTCTGGTATGGTCCTGGAAGACTGCAAATGTCACTCCATTTTTTAACAAGGGAGGAAGGCAAAAGAAAGGAAATTATAGGCCAGTTAGCCTAACCTCAGTGGTTTGGAAAGTGTTAGATCTATTATTAAGGACGAGGTTTCGTGGTACTTGGAGACTCATGATAAAATAAGTCAAAGTTAGCATGGTTTCTGTAAAGGGAAATCTTGCCTGACAAATCTGTTAGCGTTCTTTGAGAAAGCAGGGTGGATAAAGGAGAGGCAGTGGATGTCATTTACTTGGATTTTCAGAAGACATTTGATAAGGTGCCACACATGAGGCTGCTTAACAAGATAAAATCCTATGGCGTTACAGGAAAGATATGAGCATGGATAACAGAATGGCTAACAGGCAGGAGGCAGCGAGTGGGAATATAAGGGCCCTTTTCAGGTTGGCTGCCGGTGACTAGTGGTGTTCCTCAGGGGTCAATATTCGGACTGCTGCTTTTCACATTGTTTGTCAGTGATTCCGATAATGGAATTGATGGCTTTGTGGCAAAGTTTGCGGATGATATGAAGATAGGTGGAGGGGTAGGTAGTGCTGAGAAAGCAATGTGATTGCAGCGTGACTGAGACAAATTGGAAGAATGGACAAAGAAGTGGCAGATGGAATACAATGTAGAGAAGTGTATGATAATGCATTTTGGTAAAAGGAACAATACTGTGGACTATTATCCAAATGGGGAGAATGTTCAAACATCAAAGATGCAGAGGGACTTAGAAGTCCTCGTGCAAGACTCCCAGAAGGTAAATTTACAGGATGAGTCTGTGGTAAAGAAGGCAAATGTAATGTTGGCATTTATTTCAAGGGGAATAGAATATAAAAGCAAAGAGATAATACTGAACCTTTATGAGACACTAGTCAGACGGCACTTGGAGTATTGTCAACAGCTTTGGGCTCCATATCTCAGAAAGGATGTGCTGTTATTGGAGAGAGTCCAGAGGAGGTTAAGAAGTTTCCTTTGGTGGGGGTATCCAGAAATAGAGGGTGCAGCCTCAAAATTGAGAGGCAACCCTTTAGAACAGAGGTAAGGAGGAATTTTTTTAAGCCAGAGAATAGTAAATCTGTGGAATGCTCTGCCACAGACTATGGTGAAGGCCAAGTCTGTGGGTATATCTAAGGTGGAAGTTGATAGTTTTCTGATCGGTCAGGGCATTAAAGTATATGGTGAGAAAGCAGGTGCATGGGGTTAAGTGGGATCTGGGATCAGCCATGGTGGAATAGTGGACCAGACTTTATGGGCTGAATGGCTTAATTCTGCTCCTATGTCTTATGGTCTTGTGAAGGAAACACTTGGGTGGTATTTTGCCTCCCAGGTGCCAGGGTCAAGGATGTCTTGGATCAGGATGACAGCATTCTAAAGGAGGAAGGGTGAGCAGCCAGAAGTCATGGTATATAGAAATATAGAAAACCTACAGCACAATATAGGCCCTTCAGCCCACAAAGCTGTGCCAAACATGTCCTTACCTTCAAAATTACCTAGGATTACCATAGCCCTCTATTTTTCTAAGCTCCATGTAATGTACCTATCCAGGAGTCTCTTAAAAGACCCTATCGTATCTGCCTCCACCACCGTCGCCGGGAGCCCATTCCATGCACTCACCACTCTCTGCGTGTAAAAAAAAAAACTTACCCCTGACATCTCCTCTGTACCTGCTTCCAAGCACCTTAAAACTGTGCCCTCTGGTGCTAGCCATTTCAGCCCTGGGAAAAGCCCCTGACTATCCAGATGATCAATGCATCATCTTGTACACCTCTATCAGGTCACCTCTCATCTTCTGTCACTCCAAGGAGAAAAGGCCAAGTTCACTCAACCTATTCTCATAAAGTATGCTTCCTAATCCAGGCAACATCCTTGTAAATCTCCTCTACACCCTTTCTATGGTTTCCACATCCTTCCTGTAGTGAGGCGACCAGAACTGAGCACAGTATTTCGAGTGGGGTCAGAACAGGGTCCTATACAGCTGCAACATTACCTCTCGGCTCTTGAACTCAATCCTATGATTGATGAAGGTCAATGCACCATATGCTTTCTTAATCACAGAGTCAACCTGCGCAGCAGCTTTGAGTGTCCTATGGACTCAAATCCCAAGATCCCTCTGATCCTCCACACTGCCAAGAGTCTTACCATTAATACTATATTCTGTCATCACAATTGACCTACCAAAATGAACCACTTCACACTTATCTGGGTTGTACTCTATCTGCCTCTTCTCAGCCCAGTTTTGCATCCTATCAATGTCCACTGTCCACACTATCCACAACACCCCCAACCTTTGTGTCATCAGTAAATTTACTAACCCATCCCTCCACTTCCCCATCCAGGTCATCTATAAGAATCATGAAGAGTAAGGGTCCCAGACCAGATCCCTGAGTCACAACACTGGTCACCAACCTCCATGCAGAATATGACCCATCTACAACCACTCTTTGCCTTCTGTGGGCAAGCCAGTTCTGGATCCACAAAGCAATGTCCCCTTGGATCCCATGCCTCCCATTCTGAATAAGCCTTGCACAGGGTACCTTATCAAATGCTTTGCTGAAATCCATTTACACTACATGTACTGCTCTACCTTCATCAATTTTTTTAGTCACATCCTCAAAAAATTCAATCAGGCTCGTAAGGCACGACCTGCCTTTGACAAAGCCACGCTAACTATTCCTAATCATATTATGCCTCTCCAAATGTTCATAAATTCTGCTTCTCAGGATCTTCTCCATCAACTTACATACCACTGAAGTAAGACTCACTGGTCTATAATTTCCTGGGCTATCGCTACTCCCTTTCTTGAATAAGGGAACAACATCCACAACCCTCCAATCCTCCAGAACCTCTCCCATCCCCATCGATGATGCAAAGATCATCACCAGAGGCTCAGCAATCTCCTCCCTCGCTTCCCACAGTAGCCTGGGGTATATCACGTCTGGTCCCGGTGACTTATCCAACTTGTTGCTTTCCAAAAGCTCCAGCACATCCACTTTCTTAATATCTACATGCTCAAGCTTTTCAGTCCACTGTAAGTCACCCCTACAATCACCAAGATCCTTTTCCGTAGTGAATACTGAAGGAAAATATTCATTAAGTACCTCTGCAATCTCCTCCAGTTCCATACACACTTTTCCACTGTCACACTTGATTGGTCCTATTCTCTCACATCTTATCCTCTTGCTCTTCACATACCTGTAGAATGCCTTGGGGTTTTCCTTAATCATGTCCGCCAAGGCCTTTTCAAGGCCCCTTCTGGCTCTCCTAATTTCATTCTTACATCTGACACCTGACCGGGCTCATTTTCCAATACCAGATCAAGTACAGCCTCTCCTCTTGTAGGCTTATCTACATATTGTGTCAAGAAACCTTCCTGAAAACACCTAACAAACTCCACCCCATCGAAACCCCTTGCTCTAGGGAGATGTCAATCGATATTTGGGAAATCAAAATCTCCCATCATGACAACCCTGTTATTATTACACCTTTCCATAATCTGTCTCCCTTTTAGTTCCTCGATGTCCCTGTTACTATTGGGTGGTCTATAATAAACACCCAGTAGAGTTATTGACCCCTTCCTATTCTTAACTTCCACCCACAGAGACTCAGTAGACAATCCCTCCATGAGTTCCTCCTTTTCTGCAGCCGTGACACTATCTCTGATCAATAGTGCCAGGCCCCCACCTCTTTTGCCTCCTTCCCTGTGCTTTCTGAATCATTTGAAGCCTGTCTCTTGAAGTAACCATTCCTGCCCTTGAGCCATCCAAGTCTCAGTAATGGCCACAACATCATAGCTCCAAGTACTGATCCATGCTCTAAGCTCATCCACTTTATTCATAATACTCCTTGCATTAAAATAGACACATCTCAAACCATCAGTCTGAACGCATCCCTCCCTCTCGCACTGTCTCCAAGCTTTCTCTATTTGTGAGCCAACCACCTCTTCCTCCATCTCCTCAGTTCGGTTCCCACCCGCCAGCAATTCTAGTTTAAACTCTCCCCAGTAGCCTTAGCAAACCTCCCTGCCAGGATATTTGTCCCCCTGGGATTCAAGTGCAACCCATCCTTTTTGTACAGGCCATACCTGCCCCAAAAGAGGTCCCAATGATCCAGAAATCTGAATCCCGGCCCCCTGCTCCAATCCCTCAGACACACATTTATCTTCCACTTCACTCTATTCCTATATTCACTGTCACATGGCACAGGCAGTAATCCCGAGATTACTACCTTTGAGGTCCTGCTTCTCAACTTTCTTCCTAACTCCCTGTAGTCTGTTTCCAGGACCTCCTCCCTTTTCCTACCTATGTCATTGGTACTAATGTATTTCTGATCAAGTCCAAGATATCCTGAAGTGGGAAGGAGAAGAGTCAGAGGTCGTGGTACATATTGAAGAGAGGATATAGGGAGTTAGGTTGAAAGCTGAAAAGCAGGATCTCCAAGGCAGTAATCTCTGGATTGCTGCCTGTGCCACATGACAGTGAGGGTAAGAATAGGGTGATCTGGCAGGTTAATGCCTGGCTGAGGAATTGGTGCAGGAGGCAGAGATTCAAATTTCTGGATCATTGGGATCTCTCCTGAGGAAGGTATGAGCTGTAAAGAAAGGATGGAATACACCTGAATTTGAGGGTTACTAATATCCTTGCAGGCAGTTTTGCTGGGCTTTTGTGGGAGGTTCAAACTAATATGGCAGGGGGATGGGAACCAGAGTGATAGGAATAGGGCTGAGGATGGGGCAGTTGGTATACAAGTTGATGCAGTGCTTAGTGAGATTGTGAGGAAGGACAGGCAGATAATAGGGCAAAATTATAGTCAGTGGGAGGGGCTAAAGTGTAACACGGGGGAAAATCAAAAAGGGTGATGAAAACAAGACTGAAGGTGTTATAACTGAATGCAGACAGTATGTGGAATAAGGTAGATGATCTTGTAGCAGATTTAGAGATTGGCAGGTGTGACGTGGTCATCACTGAGTCATGGCTGAAAAAAGATCTTAGCTGTGAGATTAACATTCAACGATACACATTGTATTGAAGGGACAGGCAGGTAGGCTGTGGAGGTGGGGTGGCTCAGTCGGTAAAACAATGATACCAAATCCATAGAAAGAGGTGACATTGGATCGGAAGATGTAGAAGCTAAGAAACTGCAAGGGTAAACCGACTCTGATGGGAGTGATATACAGGCCTCTGAATGGTAGCCAGCATGTGGGATACAAATTACAACAGGAGATAGGAAAGGTATATAATAAGGGGAATGTTACAATGGTCATGGAGGATTTCAATATGGAAGTAGATGGGGAAAATTAGGTTGGTGCTGAATCCCAAGAGAGTGAATTTGTACAATGCCTATGAGATGGCTTTTTAGAGCAGCTTGGGGTTGAGCCCAATAGGGGAAGGGCAATTCTGGATCAAGTGCTGTGTAATACCAGATTCAATTTGGGAGTTTAAGGTAAAGGAACCCTAAGGAGGCAGTGATCATAATATGATAGAACTCACCCTACAATTTAAATGAGAGTAGATAAGATAAAGTCAGATGTACCTGTATTACAGTGGAGAAAAGGGAATTACAGAGGCATGGGAGAGGAGCTGGTCAATGTTGTTTGGAAGGGGACACTAGCAGGGATGATGGCAGAACTGCAATGGCTGGAGTTTCTGAGGGCAATTTAGAAGGAATATGAGAGATACATTCCAAAGATGAAGTAGTATTCTAAAGGGAGGATGGTGCAATAATGGATGACAAGGGAAGTGAAATCAGCATGAAAAGAAAAGAAAGGGCACATAATATTGCAAAAATTAGTGGGAAATTAGAGGATTGGGAAGCTTTTTAAAAACCAGCAGAAGGCAAATAAAAAAACTACAGGGAGAGAAAAGATGATATATGATGGTAAACTAGCCAATAACATAAAAGAGAATACCAATTTTATTTTTCAGATATGTGCAGGTAAAAGAGAGGTGAAAGTGGATGTTGGACTGCTTAGAAATGACACTGGAGAAGTAGCAATGGGAGACAAAGAAATGGCAGATGAATTTAATAAGTATTTTGTGTCATTTTCACTGTGGAAGACAGTAGCAGTAGGTCAATCCCTGAGGTACACTTTAAATATTCCCCCTCTCACTTTAAACCTGCACCCTCTAGTTTTATATTCCCCTACCCCAGGAAAAAGACTGTAACCCTTATAATTTTATAAATCTCTTTAATGTCACCTCTCATAAACACAAGTGATTCTGCAGGTGCCGGAAATCCAGAGCAACACATACAAAATTCTGGAAGATCTCATCAGGTCAGGCAACATCTATGGAAATGAATAAACAGTCAACGTTTCAGGCCAAGATGTCCTGAATTACCAAATGGTAGTTCTGTTGAAGGGTCTCAGACAGAAACATTGACAATTTAGTCATTCCCGTAGATGCTCCCAAACCAGCAGAGTTCCTCCAACATCTTGAAGGTCACCCCTTAGCTTCCTTCACTCCAGTAGAAAGAAGTCTAAAGCTATCCAAACTCTCCTTATAAACCAATCTCTCCCATTACAGTAACAACCTTTGAATGGGAATTATGAATCTTTTCTGCAGCTTTTCCATTTATATGTGTGAGCAACATTCAAAATGTTGGAAGAACTCAACAGCACAGACAGCATCTATGGAGGGAAATGGACAGTCAGTATTTTGGGTCATCCAGACCCTTCATCTGGCATTGAAAGAGAGAACAAGGTAGTCAGTACAAAATGGTGAGGGGAAGGGGTTGGGATAGAGCTGGTAGGTGATAAGTGGATCCAGATGAGAAAGGCATGATAGGCAGGAGTTGGAGGGGGGAGAGTGGGAATGATATTAGAAGCTGGGAGGTGATAGGTGGAAGTGCAAAGGGCTGAAGAAGATGGAAATAAATGGGCTGTGGAATAAAGGGAAGAAGGATGGAAATTGGAGGGAGGAACATGTGGCTGATGGGTAGATGGAGAGGGCAGTGGAGAGGAAAGATAAATGGGGATGGAGCCTGTGGGATAAGGAAAAACAAAGGGGGTGGGGGAACAGAGGGCAGTTGTTATTGGAAGCTGGAGAAGTCAAAGCTGATACTGTCAGGTTGGAGAGCATCAAGATGGAGCATGAGGTGTTGTTCCTCTAGTTTGTGTTAGCTTCAATTTGGCTCTAGAGGAGGTCATGAACTGACATGCCAGTGTAGAAATGGGAATTAAAATAGTAGCCACCTGGCAAATCTGGCTGGTACAGTGGAAGGAGTGAAGGCGCTCAAAGGAGTGGTTCCCAAATCTGCGTGGGTCTCACCAGTATAGGGCAGGCCACACCAGAAACACTGGATACAATAAGTGACCCCAGTGGATTCACACGTGAAGGACTCCCTCATCTGGAAGGACTGTCTGGAGCCCTGAATGGTGGTGAGGGAGGGAGGTGTAGGGACAGGTGCAGCACTATGCGTTTGTAGAGTTAAGAGCCTGGAGGAGGAACCAGCAGCCAAGGGGGTTTCAGGGAAAACAATCCCTGCAGAGGGCAGAGAGGGGACGGGGAAAATATGCCTGGTGTCAGGATTCCTTTGGAGATGATAGAAGTTAGGGAGAATATGTTGGATTCAGAGGCTCGTGGTAGATGAGGACACGGGGAAATCTATCCCTTTTGTGGTTGAGGGACAGACCTTCGCGAAACAGAAGAAATACGAGTGAGGGCTCATCAGTTGCGAGAAACCCTGTTTCCTGGTAAGAATAAGAGGACATCTCGGATGTTTTGGAGTGCGAAGCCTCATCAGGAGAACAGATGCAGAGAAAACGGAGGAACTGAGAAAAAAAAATGAGTTCTTGCAGTTGACGGGGTGAGAAGACGTATGCCCGATGTGTAGTGAGCCAGTGGGTGTGTAGTAAATGTTGGTGGATAATATCTCTGTTGTGGTAGAGTCAGAGGTTAAGCAAGAGAGAGGTGAGTAACCATTTTGTCTAGAAACATAACTACAAGCTACTCAGTGAGGGGGCGAACAGCTAAACATTTGTGATTCTGAAGAGGGCCCCGGGTGTGGATGGACAACGTGCGACTTGCATCAATTAACCTCAGCCGATGCTTGGCAGCGCCGCTCTCAGATTCAGTTAGTTTGCTCTTTGCCCGCAGTGAGAGGCAGCCTAATGACAGGCAGCTGAGAGCACACTCAAAGGAGCAGAATCCAATTTGGCCGGGCTGATGTGATTAGTGGAGGTGGGGGGGGGGGGGGCGGGTGGGCAGGGGTGGCGAGGCGGCTGACTGACAGTGCAACCATAAACTGTCAGCGGCAGCCGGCATCCTGCCCAAGCGCCGACTGATTGCTGCTTCGTGGTGACAGTCTTCGCTGAGGAACGAACTCCTGATTGAAAGAGTGTGAAGTTCAGAGATCCAGCAGCTCGCAGTCACTTGATGAGTGTCACACTCTCTCACAGATGTCCCCAAGACTCACATACCGCTTCTCGCTCCCCTGCTAAAAAATAGCACATTTTCACCGTTGATTAATTTGATGCATTACTGGGCACTCGGGTCGTTGATGATGTCTGCTCTCAACACGAGCGGTAACAGAACCCCTGCTTAGTTCCTTTTCCAACCACTTAGCTTAAATCTTCCAAAACTGCCTTTGCCTCACTCAAACCTCTATGGTCATGTCCCGGTAATGACGGAATATTCTTTTCTGTCCCCACCACCCCGGGGCCCGTGACGTGCACACACTCTTCCCCTCTCCCTCTCTGATGAGACGCTGGCCCTTCCCCTCTCCGCAGGCGCTGCTGTTTTCTTTTATTGTTATTTGCAACATCCGCTAGATTTTGCTGTTGAATTTCTTCTGTTTGGACCTTCTGGCAGAGTCCTTAGCGGTCCCTCCTCTAGCCCCCATCTCCCAATCCCTCTACTAGGACCTGATTCCTGGAGTCACCCAGTTGGATCATTTGGGTTGTAAGTTGGGGAGGGGGAGGAGTGAGAGGTCGGATGAGCAGGGATGTCAGCTGGGGCAGACTCGGGGTTAGAGCAGTTGGGTTGAGTTCGAGGAAAGCTGGGGGCCGGGCTGGATGATGTAGGGGTGTGACTTGGAGCACGGGTGAGTGATTGGATCAGATGCCATGTCAGTTAGGGGAGAGTTGGGAGTTGGATGAGGTGGGGTGTGAGTTGTGGAGAGTTAGGGGATTGGATGAGGTGAAGTACGAGTTGGAGAGAGTTGGGGTGGATCAGTTGGTGTGTGAGTTGGGGGGTTGGATGAGGTGGGATGTGAGTTCGGGGTTGGATGATGTGAGGTGCCAGTTGGGGAGAGTTGGGATGGACGATGTGGAGTATGAGTTGGAGAGAGTTGGGGTGGATCAGTTGGTGTGTGAGTGGGGGGTTGGATGAGGTGAGCTGTGAGTTGGGGTTTGGATAAGATGGGGTGTGAGTTACGGGGTTGGATGAGATAGGGTGTGAGTTGAGAGTTGGGATGGACGATGTGGAGTATGAGTTGGAGAGAGTTGGGGTGGATCGGTGAGTTGGGGGTTGGATGAGGTCAGGTGTGAGTTGGGGGGTTGGATGAGGTGGGGTGTGAGTTGGGGGGGTTGGATGAGGTGGGGTGTGAGTTGGGGGGGTTGGATGAGGTGGGGTGTGAGTTGGGGGGGTTGGATGAGGTGGGGTGTGAGTTGGGGGGTTGGATGAGGTGGGGTGTGAGTTGGGGGGGTTGGATGAGGTGGGGTGTGAGTTGTGGGTTGGATGAGGTGGGGTGTGAGTTGGGGGGTTGGATGAGGTGGGGTGTGAGTTGGGGGGTTGGATGAGGTGGGGTGTGAGTTGGGGGGTTGGATGAGGTGGGTGTGAGTTGGGGGTTGGATGAGGTGAGGTGTGAGTTGGGGGGTTGGATGAGGTGGGGTGTGAGTTGGGGGTTGGATGAGGTGGGGTGTGAGTTGGGGGGTTGGATGAGGTGGGGTGTGAGTTGGGGGGTTGGATGAGGTCGGGTGTGAGTTGGGGGTTGGATGAGGTGAGGTGTGAGTTGGGGGGTTGGATGAGGTGGGGTGTGAGTTGGAGGTTGGATGATGTGAGGTGCCAGTAGGGGACAGTTGGGGTGGACGATGTGGAGTATGAGTTGGAGAGAGTTGGGGTGGATCAGTTGGTGTGTGAGTTGGGGGGTTGGATGAGGTGGGGTGTGAGTTGGGGGTTGGATGAGGTCAGGTATGAGTTGGGGGTTGGGTGAGGTCGGTTGTGAGTTGGGGGGTTGGATGAGGTGGGGTGCGAGTTGGCGGGTTGGATGAGGTGGAGTGTGAGTTGGGGGGGTTGGATGAGGGGTGTGAGTTGGGGGGTTGGATGAGGTGGGGTGTGAGTTGGGGGGTTGGATGAGGTGAGGTGTGAGTTGGGGGTTGGATGAGGTGAGGTGTGAGTTGGGGGTTGGATGAGGTGGGGTGTGAGTTGGGGGGTTGGATGAGGTGGAGTGTGAGTTGGGGGGTTGGATGAGGTGGGTTGTGAGTTGGGGGGTTGGATGAGGTGGAGTGTGAGTTGGGGGGTTGGATGAGGTGGGGTGTGTGTTGGGGGGTTGGATGAGGTGGGGTGTGAGTTGGAGGTTGGATGATGTGAGGTGCCAGTAGGGGAGAGTTGGGATGGACGATGTGGAGTATGAGTTGGAGAGAGTTGGGGTGGATCAGTTGGTGTGAGAGTTGGGAGTTGGATGAGCTGGGATGTGAGTTGGGGAGAGTTGGGGTGGACGATTTGGAGTATGAATTGGAGGAGTGTTGGGAGTTGGATGATGTGAGGTGCGAATTGGGGAGAGTTGGGATGGACGATGTGGTGTATGAGTTGGAGAGAGTTGGGGGTTGGATGAGGTGGGGTGTGAGTTGGTGGAGAGATGGGGTTAGGGTGATATGCGGTGTGAGCTGAGGCGGGAGTGAGGTGAGTATTGGATCAGGTAAGAAGAACAGGCTTTTTTTCCTCGAGATCATTGATGATCCTGGTGGAATTTTATGACAACTTAGGTGTTCTCTGGTCCCCGGATTTAATTGTTTCATTGAGTTCTTGGCTTTACGTGAAAATTCGCACGACAGCGTGAGAATCAGTTCCTGGGCTTCTCCTCAGGTCCTCTACAGCACCTGGTCTCATCTCAGCCCATTTGCTACATAAAAGGTCCCTTCCTACTGAAACGAATATCCCAGGATATTCTGCTCAATGCCCTGCAAACCCTGCCCCCCACCCCCGAACGTTTATTCCCCCAAAGTGCGGGCTCTCAGTGGTTTATACTATTCTTGTCTGACGATACTGTATCTCACAACCACCCACAACATGTCTAACTCTCAGTCGCTCCAATTTACACAATTAGTTACATTGAGATGCCCGGCCATACTTTCTGGTGTAAACGTGACGGTACAGCTCCAGTCGCCGTCACTCAGACAACCTGTATCTGAACTGGCCAAGTTAGCTACATTTGAACACACGAATCAGGAGCAGGATAAGGCCACTCGGTCCCTCTGGATCACCGTTGATATCTTCGTAATCTCAGCTCCACAATCCTACCTGTGCCCAGTAACCTTTCACCCCTCTAGAATCTGTCTATCATTGGCTTGAAATGCTTCCACTTCCACAACTTTTGAAGAAGAAAGTTTTGAAAATTCCTGACTCTGCAAATAGAAATGTGACGTTATTTGTCTTAAATGGGCAACTTCTTTTTTGAACAGTGACCCCTAGTTCTCGATTCTTCCAACTTCTCTCCACATTTACCCCATCAAAAAACCACCGGATTCTTATAGGTTTCAAATAAACCAGCTTTCCTGTAGATACAAACACAATCTGTCTAACCTTCCCCCCCCCCCCCAAAAAAAACGACGGGCCATTCCAGATGTTAGTCCAGCGAGCCCTATCGGAATTGCTTACAATGCTCTGATTTTCTTCCGTAAACAAGGAAACCAACAGTATGCACAATGTTCCAGATGTTGTCTCACTACTGCCTGGTATCGACCATAAGACAAAGCAGAATTAGGCCATTTGTCCCACTGATTACAAACTGTATTTGTATGCAGTTCCGCTAGCAACGTTCTGACAACGTTCCTCGTGCCTGAGTGTGAATATGAGGAGTTGACGGGTCCAAGAGACGGAAATGATGCATCTGATTGGACAAAATGACTCCCTTTCCTCAGTTCAGTGGCCATGGGACAGATCAGGTCGAGAGCCTGAACCTAGAGCCAGGTTCTTCAGGGGAAGGGAACTTGCTCACACAGGGATAGTGGGAATCTGAAGCTTTGCTTCCCTCAAGGCCCGCACAAAGCTGCGGTGGAGCTGCTGAGAGTAAGATCAATGGATTCTCTTGGGAGGAATGAGGGCCTGGAGAAAGGACAGGTCAACGATGACCCGACTGATGGAAGCGTGGCTCGACTGGTTGGTTAAACCTCTTCCTGTTCCTGTGCTCTGGGTGGATTTTTTAGTACCGCGCCCAGGCCCGCCTGCATGTTTTCTGTGCGTTCCCAACACAACGAGTCAGTTGCTAAGGAGATATGAAGGAAGACAGCGCACTGATAAATTCTAATCCACCTTCCTGTGATAAGTTGGGTGAAGATGAGAGAAACCATGGAATGATCTTAAATATTTAATATTTTGTGTCTGTGTTGGCAGTAAACTCTCCTCATATGACTGAACTACTAATGGAGTAATAAATATACCATCCAGGTTTCTCTTGGATAAACCATTAGTACCATTAGTGAATCCTCCAGAAACCTGTCAGATTATTAGTGTTAACATAGCCCGCATGGTCCACTCCTTTGTCAGAGCAGAACCTGGAAACGCAGAACGCCGCTCGCTGCTTGCTGAGGAACGGCGACAGAATCCGTAATGTTTTTCTGTCACGGTTCACAAGTCATTTTGTCTCTCATCGGTCCCTCTCCTCAATGATTAAAGAGTAAGTCCCCACATTCCCACTGTTCACGGGAAGTGCTTCGGGATACTGAGATTGTATCTTTCTCTCCCGGACACTTCTCTGGCTTGCAGGGGCATTCACTGTTCTCACTCCTGAATTCATTGACACAGATCAATCTAGTCCACTTCCGTCCAACAATGATGGTATAACTGAGTGCTCTCACAGTCCCAATCTGCGTAAATGAAATTCACTGCAGTATCGGTGGGTTCTGATCACGTGACACCTAGGATCAATCCCACGCGAATTTTAGTCAGTCCCAGGGAGACACAGAGAACGCAGGGGCCGGGATCCAGAGGAACAAACCTCCCGCTAGAGGAACTCAGCGGCTCCAGCAGCATCAGTGGTCGGTGTTTCAGTCCTGATGCAGGAATCGATTTGAAACGTTGACATGCCTCTCTCCCCATAGATGCTGCTCGACCCGCTGCGCTCTTGCCGCACATTTTTTGTAGGTCCCATTCTCCGGCGCAGTTGGATAGCTGAAAGTTCCTGACGATTTTCTGTCCATCCCCACGTCGTTGCACCACTTTCCAGCCCTGTCCCAGGCCAGGGTCAACCCCAGCCCCTCTCCCCACACTACTGAGATAGTTCCAGCTCTCTGGGACCCCCCTTCACCGAGAGACTATACCCAGTTGTAAACCTTGCCCCCAGATCCACAAGTTCGGACTTTAAACTTGTTGCTTTCCTTAGAAAGAAGTGCTGTAGAACCCAACTCTTGAAAAGATCCCTCACCATCTCCCCAATAACCCGCACTCGAACACACTTCCACAGTCCCATACCCATCTTGCCCTCCTCCACTAACCCACACCATCTATGGAGTAACCCACCCTTCTTCCACATAACCTACGCTGAACCGCTCTCCCCCAATTCCACACCATCTCTCCCCCAATTCTACACTATCTCTCCCCTCCGGTGGGGAAGGCGGGAGGGGGTGGCGGTGCTACAGAGAACGGGTTGTCCCAATTCTTCTATCGGGCTGTGCATTCACGGTGAAGACCGGGCTCCCAGTGAATACGTCTCCTGGCAGTGCCGCAGATCACCGTGAACGCTGTCTCCCCAATACTGCGTGGGTATCCGGGAATACCTAATGCCCGGGGCGGCTAGTGCGGCTGCAGAGACCCCGTTAAGGGAGGATTTTTACGGGCATTGCAGCATATGCTGACAACATCCCAGCTCCTCTCTCCAAAAGTGCGGGTACTGGAAATCCGCATCGCCATCGCTAGAAACATTCAGCAGGCTAGGCAGTGTCTGCGGAGAAAGGGGTCGCTGATGCTCCAGGCGGAAGACAGTGGTCAGTGGTCTCAGGGGTGCTGGCTTGAGTTCTGCTTGTTGTGACGAGAGACGGGGCTGAGGTAGCTGCCCCCGTTGGGTAGGCGCGGGGACCCGGCTAGCTTGCGAGTGTGTGGCGGAAATTCCGCCCATGAAAACCAGAACCCGCAGCCTGTCATTTCCACCACCAAAGGATCCGCACCGTATGGGACTCGTGAGTCGGTAGCATTCCTGGAGGAGAGGTGCGGATAGGTTGGGGAAGGATTGGAGGGGTAGCTGACTGACAGTAGGAGGGGAAGTTTTGGAAAGTGGCATCCTGAGTGGAGTAACGTGGAGAAGGTTCCCGGCATCAGCACTGCGCTCAGTGGGACAGAATCGGCCCTGCACCACACACACTTACATAGTACCCTCGATCTCCTCCCTCTCCCTACCGCTCTCCTTCCTTTTCTCTCTCCCCTCTCTCCATTCTCTCTCTCTCTTTCTCCTCTCTCCCCCTTCGCCCTTCCTCTCTCTTCCCTGTCTTTCCTCTACTCTCTCTCGCCTTCCTCTTTCCCTCACCCCTCCTCCGCCCTGATTTGAACAACAACCTCCCCCCCTTCCTTTAAGTTTATCTCTGAACCGAGTTAATTAGTTGCAATTTGCTTCCAAACCATCTGTACCTTAACTCACTGATAATTTGCCGTATTACATTAGTGCAAATTGAATCAGCTGCAGATATCCATCAAGGCCAGATATGTACTGCCGAACAACACATTGCTTCTCGGACCTGCTTTCTACTCCCGTTGTGGTTCAAACACAGTCGGCAAAGCCTTGCAGTGTTGGCCCGAATGATGATCAAGCCCAATCGCCTTCAATTCATCTGTGTTCGCCTTTAGTGGTGAACTCACTACGTCCTTACAGAGCACCCTGAACCTACGCCCAAGCAATATCAAACGTCCAGGGGGATTATTCCGGGATGGGGGAGCACTAGAGAAGGGATTCCGAATTCGGGACCTAGGCAGCTGCACCAATGGGAGTCGGGGCTGATGGAGAGTTCGCATCTGTAGACTGGGGCTGATCCAGTCCGCATCTGGATACCCGGGGCCGACCCGGTTCACGACTGAAAACCGGAATCTGATGGAAGGGGTGGGACGTCCAGGGATGGACGGTGGTTTTTATTGTACCAAACGTGTGAAGGTCAGTCAATGTCTTCCCAAACTTAGCTCCTCTTCAGTAACTCCCAGATTCCCCGCCCTACATTTTTCCAACAGTGAAATTTCCTTCGCCATCCCCGGAATTCACAAACAGCACCCAGCGTCCCAAGTTCAGGGAAAGTCCATCTTCATACATTACCAGCGCTCAGAGAGACACATCGCTCAGTCTAGCTTCCACTGTGGAAGCTGAAGGGAATACGGATCCGCCATGATGAAACGGCAGAGCAGACTCGATACTTCTGCTCCTCTATCTGATGGTAACAATGCCCAGGGAAGTCACAGTGCGCAGAGGCCAGTCTCAGTGCCGAGTGTAGTTCCCAGTCAGGGAATGTCACAATGCCCAGGGAGCAGGCAGCCTCTGTTCGCGATCAGGTTTCCATTCGAATCCCCTTTAACGCATTGGTGGGGCATTTCCCAGGTCCCGCCGGCTCACTGGGCTGTGGTTGCTCTATCAGACCCTGGCACGGCGGGGTGACGGGGTGTTGATGGGAGCAGCTTTTAGGGATTGTTGAGGAGATTGGGGAAGCTGAGTGTGGGAGAATGAGAGCCCGGTGGAGAGGAAATCGGGTGTAGGAGGGCGAGGTGAGTTATTGGGTGAGCCGAGGATGGGGTGGGGGTTCGGCTGCTGGAGTTGGGAGCTGCTAGACGTGTTAGAGGAGACGCTGGAGGTGCGGGTGTGTTAGAGAGGATTTTATAGGAAGGAGATAGGATTGGCAGAGAGAGAGATCTCAGCGATCAGGAAAAGTCTCCAGACCAGGGTCAAACCTGGAACCTAAAGACCAGAGGAGGCCGTTCGGCCTTCCGGATCTGATTGGCTCATTTCAGTCTCTTTAACAACTGGAGTTGATAAAGTAATAGTCCTGTTGTAATCGAATTAGGTTCCGGAGGCGCGGACTAATTGAACAAGGTTAGAGTTCATCCCACACAGCAGGAGGGTATTTAATAAAGCGGGAGTAATTGATTTTAAAAGAGGTAGCTTCGGACGTGGTGACCATAATCTACAGAATGTAGGATCCCAGGTTGGCCATTGAACCTCCTCAGGAGCGATCTGCTGTCCTTATCCGGTCAAGCAGGGACCCCACTCCATACTCACTAATGATGTGAAACAAAGCCCGTCTCACTCGGTGACCGAGAGTGAGACAGGTCCCGAGTACTGGGGAGCTGTGGTCCAGATATTGGGAAAAACGGGTCCTGTTTATTGTGCTCCAAATGTTGAGTGAAACTGGCTTTGGCGATGGAGGGTGAGAGGATCTAGATGTTGGGGCTAGGATCAATCTCAGCAATCCACTGTCTCGTTCAGGGAGAGGCGTGAGTCAGGCCGCCAGTCCGCGTCTCTTAGGCTCCGGTCTTATCTGGGGCTCGCTAGATCATTCCTGAAGCTGTGTGTAGCGGCTGGGAACCAGCCCGGCTCTTGTCTGAAGTGTAATGGGGAAACAATGCTCCTGATTATTTTAAAGTTTTCCCCGATTCACTGGGGAAATGAAGTCACTGGTTAATCCTCCAGTCTGGCCCCTGCTACCAGCTCCCGGCTCGCCGCTCTGCACTGCGGCAATGTCCGAATCTGCGGACGATTTGCAGAGATATTGTCAGCGTCACTGTGTAGGGAACGCAGTCTTTGATGTACGTCTCCGGCTACCCTCCGAGGGCCTAGGGGCAAGGAAACACCGAACATCGGCCTAGGTTTATGGGCGGGACCTCTCCAGCTCCTGGACGTGTTGGGAGAGACGGGTTTAAAAGTTTTAACCACTCTCCGGCGTTCCCCACTATCTGCCGGGGACAGGGTGGGAGTTCAACGATCGGACATACAATAATCGGAGGGATCACTCTCAAACAGCAGGAAACCCAGTCCCAGAGAAGAAAACACGCTCGTCCCGACTATGAGAGATGGTCCAGAGATCCCAGAAATAAATCAACCAAGTGTTGATGGATTGCCACACTGTGAGAACGGCAGTAGCGAGGGAGCGGCGCACTGTCGGTGTCATATGAGGGAGCGTTATGCAGTGGGAGGGGCACTACATTAGGAGTGCTGCGTTGTTTATTATTGAGGGAGCGCCTCGACTTCTGGGAAATGCTGAGGGAGCGATAGTGAGGGAGCAGAGGGAAGAGAGGGAAGCTAGACGTCTGAGATGACGCCGGCAGCGGGGGAAAGGGGGGCTTTTATCTGGGACTCGGCTCTAACTACAGTGAGGGATATGCTCCACACATCATCCGCCCAGGGATGTTCTGAGATGTTTTCTGGTCTACGAGACAAGTGTGAAATGTGTGGGGAACGCGGCGAAGATCTATCCCAGAAGAAGATTGACAAACTCTCTTGACCGGAGCTGCTGCAAAACCAGCGGGAGACTGGCATTAAACACATCTTTCCCTCCCCGCCACTCGCCGCTTTCCGCAGGGATCGCTCTCTCGGTGACTGCCTTGTCCATTCGTCCCTGCCCATTGCTGTCCCACCTGACACTTTTCCCTGTATGCGGAACATGTGCCATACCTGCCCCTTCACCTCCTTCCTCACCTCCGATCAGAGCCCCAAACAGTCCTTCCAGGTGAGGCGACACTTCACCCGTGAGCCTGTCCCGGTCATCTACAGTATCCGGTGCTCTCGGCGCATCTTCCTCTACACCAGTGAGACCCGACGTAGATTGGTGACCGCTTTGTCGAGCACCTTTGCTCCATCCGCAACAAGTAGGATTTCCCATTGGCCAACGATCTTAATTCTACTTTCCATTACCATTCCGACATGTTGATCAATGGCCTCCTCTACTGCCACGGTGAGGTTGGAGGAGGAACATGTTATATTCCGTCTGGGTAGCCTCCAATCTGACGCATGGACATCGATTTCTCTAACTTCTGGCAATTTCTCCTCCTTCCCCTTCTTTCTTTTTCAATTCTCCATTCTGGCTCTCCCTCTCACCCCTTCTCTTCTCCTCACCTCCCTCTGGTGCAGTTCCTCATTTCCTTCCTCCATGCTCCACTCTCCTCTCAGGTCAGATCCTTTTTTCCCTTCAGCCTTTTACCTTTTCTACCGATCACCCCCCAGCTTCTCACGTCATCACCCCTCCCCCACTCCCCCACCTTCCCCTTCATCCGCCAGCTTGTACTCTTCCCCTCTCCCACCTTCTTTCCCCACTCCTTTCCAGCCATGATGAAGGGTCTTGGCCTGAGACACTGTTTACTCCTCTTTATAGATGCTACTTGACCCGTTGAGTTCCTTTAAGTGTTTTTGTGTTTTACTCTGCTGGATACTTTCTAATTTCCCCAAATTAGCTCTGCTCATTCAGGACCTTAACCTGTGGACCTGATCTACCCTTTTTCATTACTATCTTAAAACTCATACAATTATGGTCACTAGAGCCAAGTTGCTCTTTGACTGCTACTTCAGTTACTTGTCCTGCCTCTTTCCCTAAGAGGAGTCCAGAACTGCAAACTCCCAAATGGGTCTTCTATATATAGAATCAGAAAACTACTTGGACACATTTTACAAATTCCTCCCCAACCAAGGCCATAACATTCCAATAGTCCAGTCACTATCATGAAAATTAAAATCTCCCATTAATACAACCCTATAATTCTTACAACTATAAATAATTTGTTTACACACCAACTCTTCAAGTTACACTGAGTATTAGGGGTGTCTATAATACAGTCCCGCTAGGATGACCCTTCTTTTTTCTAGATTATATCCATATGGCCTTATTGGACAAGTAGCTGGAGAGATTGCAGAGGCATTAACAATGATCTTTCAAGAATCGATAGATAACTGGAACATTGCAAATGTTACTCCGCTATTTAAGAAGGGTGGGAGGCAGCAGAAAGGAACCATAGACCTGTCAGCCGGACATCAGTGGTTGGGAAGTTGTTGGAATCAATTGTTAGGGATGAGATTACAGAATACCTGGAGGCACATGACAAGATAGGCCAAAACCAGCATGGTTTCCTGAAAGGAAAATCCTGCCCGACTAACCTACTGCAGTTTTTTGAGGAAATTACAAGCAGCATTGATAAAGGAGATGCAGTAGATGTGGCGTACTTGTATTTTCAGAAGGCCTTTGACAAGGTGCTGCACATGAGGCTGCTTAGCAAGATAAGAGCCCATGGAATTACAGGGGAGTTACTAGCATGGGTGGAGCATTGGCTGATCGATAGAAAACAGAGAGTGGGAATGAAGGGATACAATTCTGGCTGGCTGCCAGTTACCAGTAGAGTTCCACAGGGCTCAGTGTTGGGACCACTGCTTTTTACAATGTATGTCAATAATTTGGACTATGGGATTAATGGATTTGTTACTTAATGATACAAAGATAGGTGGAGGAGCGAGTAGTGTTGAGGGAACAGAGAGCCTGCTGAGAGACTTAGATAGTTTAGGGGATTGGGCAAAGAAGTGGCAAATTAATACAATGTTGGAAAGTGTACGGTCATGCACTTTGGTAGAAGAAATAAATGGGCAGACTATTATTTAGATGGGCAGAGAATTCAAAATGCAGAGATAGAAAGGGACTTGGGAGTCCTTGTGCAGGATACCCTAAAGGTTAACTCCCAGATTGAGTCGGTGGTGAAGAAGGCGAATGCAACGTTGGTATTTATTTCTAGAGGAATATAAGAGCAGGAATATGATGTTGAGGCTCTATAAGACACTCGTGAGACAACACTTGGAGTATTGTGTGCAGTTTTGGGCTCCTTATTTTAGAGAGGATATATTGACTTTGGAGAGGGTTCAGAGAAGATTCACGAGAATGATTCTGGGAATGAAAGGGTTATCATATGAGGAAAATCTGGCCGCTCTTGGGCTATATTCCCTGGATTTCAGGAGAATGAGGGGGAGATCTCATAGAAACATTCCAAATGTTAAAAGGCCTGAACAGATTAGTTGCCGCATGTCTCTGTAGTTTACAGGGATCTGATGTGCTGTGAGTGTAAATGCAGGATCCATGGGCATACATGAATCTGTACACCAATCCACTCTCCAGTCATCCTTGAACAAGGCCAAGCTCTTCCCAGACCACGTGGGTCCTAGAGAGACCCAGCCACACATTGAAGGATTCAATCACAGGTGACCCCACCCACCCTGAATTGGTGGAAACATCATTTACTCCAGAGTGTGCCCAAGAATAAACATGCACAAAGGAGTTTAAAGGTATGTTACAATCTGCTCTTACAAATATAAACAACTATAGCACTGTTCTCTAAAACCTGAGGGCTTGGGTTGAGGAGAAAAAGTTTAGGTGGAAAGCTGAGGTTGATTTTTTTTCTCCCAGATGGTGTTTGGCGATTGGAACACACTGCCTGAGAGGATGGTGGGTGTGGGCTTCTCAAAACATGTAAACATCTGGACCAGCGCCTGAATCATTGAGGTCCAGAAAGCTACATCTAAGAGCAGGAAGATGGGACTAGTATAGTTCTGCATAGATAAGTGGGCTGAAGGGCCTGTTTCTTTGCTGTACCACTTCCTTTCTATGAAGCTAATCCAACCATTCTGATCTTCTTGTAGAATTTGGTTCTTCATTTGTTGGGTTCTACAAAGAATCTAACTTGGATACAACCTCATAATCAAGTGGATCATATCAAACATAAACTCCGTTTTCCACCATCTTGAGCAGAAGCTGTTTCATCGACATAAGTACATTGGATTTAGTCACCAATTTCAACTAATTATCTCTTGGTTCTATAAAGTCCTCCTGTGGTTCATATGCCCATGTATGAGATCTTACTTTGCAAGGAGGTCTAAGAAAGTTAGCCATATCATTGTTTAAGATTGTTGCAATGTTTTTGATGACTTTTGAAACCAATCTTTGTTGAGCAAGGCTTGAGCACCTTCTCCATCAGTACTGTTTGGTACATACTCTCTGGTGGCATGCAGAGCAGAAAGTGATTGTGTCGTTTCTCACTGAGTTTGGACTATTCCAGTGAAGCTTGCTTCCTGAGAGCTACTTTGGTAATTCAGATGGGCTCAGCCACTCCAGCTGAAGCCAGATGATGTAATGAGATGAGTCTTATATTGTTCAATTTATCAAGTTTGCGAAGAGAGTATGGTGGAAAAGCAGACTATTATCTGGAGCTTTTCAGATAAACCATGATGTACACATAGTGACCTGAGCCATCTTCAGTGCGCTTAGTAGTGGGATGTGATACACTTGAAAACTTCACTTCAGTCCACCCAGAGTGACTATCAACCAGTAGTGGAAACTAATCATTGGAGCATTATGATAATATCACAGGTAGTGTAACTGCCTCACAGTCTTGATGACCCACATACTGTCTGCATGGAAACTGGACATACTTCTGTGATTATGTTGGTTCCCTCCCATATCCCAATAAACTGCTGTAAATTACCTGAGTTCAGGTGTTATGTAAAATGATCAAATAGTTGACGGGTTGATGTATGGAAGAGAATGAAGAGGCAGTGGGTAGAACTGATTCTTTCTGGTTCATGATAAGTTAATGAGTTGTTTCCTCATTTCTCAAAAGTCTGCACACAGTATCTGAAAAGTTTCAGTAGTCCATGTCCAAAACACCAAAGGCATACAGATAAAATACAAGAGAGGGGTCCAGGTAAACACTGCCCCTCAGAGATTGAGGTTGGGGAAATGTTATTGGGGAACAAGAAAATGATAGAGGAGTTAAACAAATATTTGACATCAGTTTATACAACAGAAGATGTACAAACATCCTGTTAATATGAATAATGCTCAGGCTGAATCAACTTTTGCTACCATCATTAAAGAATTGGCTTTAGGCAGAATAATGTGGATACAAGCTGATAAGTCCCCTGGACTGAATAGATTGACCCTAGAATCTGAAAAGAAATGGTTACCAAGATAGTGAATGTATTATCCACAAAGACCCAAAGGATTCTGGAGACATGCCAGAGGATTAGTGGAAGGTGGAAAACAGTGGAGAAAAGCAGACTGATTAGATCAACATTTATTGTTGGAAAACCATTACTTTCAATGTTAGAATCGAATTATTAACTAAGTAATAGCAGGCAGTCTATTGAACTTTGCTTTGGAGCAAATAATAAACTGCAGAATAAAGTGTTAGAGTTAATAAGAAAGTGTAATGCAGGCAGACAATAAGGCGTAAATTCCACGATGAAGTAGATTGTGAGGTCAAGAGTCCATCTTATCATACAGGAGACCGTTCCATAGTTTTATAATGGTGGATGGAAGCTGTCCTTTGATTGTTAATTGACCACACAGTGTAAATATTGGGAGGATGTTTCCTCTGAAAGGAGAGTCCAGAAGCTAAGAGCATAGCCTCAGAATAAGGGCCAGTCTCAATTAAGACAGAGCTGAGGAATTTCCTCCATCAGATATTGTGAGTATTTGAAACAAAGATCTGTGGGGCTCAGTGTTTTGGACTATTTATGACTAAGATCGTTCTCTAATCAGTAAGCAAATGAAGTCGATAGGAAAGTGGATGGGGAATACTGGATCAGCCGTGATCCTTTGAATGATGCAGCAGGTCTGAGGGATCAAATGGTCCCATCTTGTTCCTACTTGTGAAGTTCTGATATCACAGTAAATAAGTAGTATGACAGTCTCCCCGGTCATTACCCAAGTATACTCATGTGCCCATCAGAATGATTTTAATGAGTGATGAGCAATGATCAGTCAAGTTAAGTTAAGTTAGAGTGAGTTTTAGTATCTGATGGAGAAATACTGGATGCCCTTACCTCATGCCTGCAACAACTAACCATACTCTTAAGCACAAGGATGTTATTGGCTGTGACTGCAAGTGGACTTTGTGGCCTGGAGAGTAAATCCTTCTGCCACTAACCTAACTTGGACCCAGTGCAGGTCGCAGTTAGTGCTGACGTGTAGCCAGTCCTAGTAACCTAGAGAAATAATCTACACTTTGTCAATTTCAAAGAAATTTCATGACTAATGTCTGTAGGAGATGAGACAACAAGAATAGATTTTTGGAGCACACAATCGCTTCTGTAACTAAAAGGCCAATCTTTGGGACTGGAACCCACGAAATATAACTAGCGTACAAAAGTTATTTTCATTACGTAGACCTCATTGGCAGACAGCTGCTTTGACCTCATATGGTCACTCACCCAGGATATTGAGTGGTGATACAGAAGCAGAACTCCTTCAGTGAAGGTAATGTGGGTGGTGGGAGTGAATGGGTAACAAACTACAGACTAAGACTCACTAACTGCGCCTATCAGCTGTCCGAGTGGTGTCACAATAACAACCTCACACAATGTTAGCAAGACCAAGGAACTGATTGTGGACTTCCGGAAGTGGAAGTCAGGGGAACATACATCAGCCCTCATGGAAGGGTCAGTGATGGAAATGGTGAGCAACCTCAGGTTCCCGGATATCAACATCTGGAAGATTCCATTTTGAGCAGAACACATTGATGTAGCCATGAAGAAGGCACACCAGTGGCTCTGCTACATTAGGAGTTTGAAGGTATGGTACATCACCAAAGACGCTTGAAAATTTCTGAAGAGGTATGGTGGAGAGCATTCTGACTGGTTACACCACAGCTTGGCATGGACGCTCTAATGCACAGAATCACAAGAGGCTGCAGAAAGTTCTTCTCTCAGCCAGCTCCATTATTTATCTACTTATTTATAGATAAAGACTGTTACAGGTAAGATGAGCTGTGCCTTCCAGCAACCCACCTATCTGACACTAGTCTAAACATAGGACAATTTGCAATGACCAATTAACCTACTAACCAGTACATCTTTTGACTCTGGGAGGAAACTGGAAGAAACCCACATGCATGTGGGAAGAACGTACAAACTTTCTTTCAGAGGATGCTGGAATTGAACTCTGATCTCCAACCATTAACCCATAATTGGCACATCCTTTCCCACCACCAAGGACATCATTAAGAGGCAATGCCGCAGGAAAGTGACAGCCATCGTTAAGGATCCACTGTCAGGCCTGCTCATGCTGGCTCCTCACAGTCTCCAGCCAACTAACAGGAGTCATCTGCCACTGATTTCCAAATCATCACCTGCAGCCTATTTAAACCCAGCTCTCATCCACTAACCTTGTTCTCTCTTACGAACCAGCCAGCCTCTACCACTTGTTCCTACTCTTCAGTTACCTTATCATGCTAAGTTTCTTCTTTCTTGTTCTGTGGCCCCTCATGGCTTGTTATTTTGTAGTTTGTTATTAAAGTTATTTCTCACAGTAAATCATCTACACTACTTTGTACATGGGCCAAGCCTTCTCTACAATTCCTGAGAAGATGAGTGTACCAATGATTGACCCTGCAGAGCATGCTTGACTAAAGGAAGTCATCCGTCAACAAGAGCACACAATCCAGAACTAGTAGGAAACCACTGACCATCTGCTTGCCACTCTCAACCAACTCTCGGTCTCAATACAGAAACCCTGTGACAGTCAAGCTCCCTCTGAGTCCTGGATTCCAGTGCCCGAATGCTTCGATGGGTCCCCAACCTGATGTCATAATTTCCTGTCCCAGTGCATCTTACAATTCGAGCTCCAGACATCTCTGTATGTTATGGACACATGAACACTTTGAGTCCATCCAATTCCTCCTTATCAACTCACCCAAGACTCCTCTTAACTTGGGCTACCCCTGACTCTCCATTCATGACCCTCACTTTGCCTGGTCACACGGTTCACTGCTAAGTTAGGGACCCACCTGTCTGCAACCTCAGCTGACTTCACCCTGTAAATCTGTGGAGAAAGTGAAAATTCTTAACCTCACCAAACTCCCACAGGAATACCAAGACTTAGCCACTGCCTTCAGTAAAAGGGAAGCTAGCATCTAGCTGCCTCACAGATGACATGGCAGCATGATCGATCTCCTCCTGAGCACTACTCCTCCCTAAGGTCATCTGTTCTCCCTCTCCCCTCCTAAGACCCAAGCCATGAATGATTACATGAAGTGTTATAGCACAGCTTCATTCAACCAGGCCCTACAGCATGAGCCTGCTCTGGCCGACTCACCTGACATCCATATGTTCATGCTGGTACCCGCTCTGGGCCAAGCTGTCTCACAATCTGCACCTCCTCTGCTATGGGTATGTCACCTTTTGAAGTGGAACAACCCCTATTGTTCCCCGCAGAGGAGCCACAGCTCCCACCCACCAGGGTCCTGGTTTACCTATGCCGGAATGCTTGGAAGAGGGCAAACAGGGCCATTCTAGCTGCCAACTGTACCTACTGCTGTCAGCATCCAGCCTGGGGCCATGTTTGGCTGTGCACCTGAGATCCACCCCTGCAAGTCAACCTCTGTAAGGTCTCACCCCAGTTCATTTTTCCCTTTAAGATTACCTATTGTATCAACCCAGTCACTTAACACCTCCAGCTGTCACCATCCCTCAGGATCACACCTACCTTCCACATGTCCTGCCTTAAGCCTGTTGTCCCACCTCAACCCACCTGAGCCTGCACCTCTGGAACCCAGGATGGTACAAGGTGCTCCAGTGTACACAGCCTGCTGGTTGATGGATTCACATCATTGTGGATGGGGTGTGCAGTACCTCACTGACTGGAAAGGGTACGACCTGGAGGAGAGGTACAGGTGGCCAGTCCGTTATATCTTGAATCCATTGCTCTTCGAGGAGATCTACCAGACTTATCCAGATCATCCTGGGCCATTGGGAGGGTGTCCTGACAGGCCTTCACATGCAATCTCCACACAACTAACAGGAGTCACCAGCTACTCATTTCCAGCTTATCACCTGCAGCCTATTTAAACCAAGCTCTCATCCACAATCCTTGATCACTGGTATGAACCAGCCAGCCTCAGCCAATTGCTCCTAGCCTTTAGTCACCTGGTTGTCTTGTTGAGTTAAGTCTTATTTGTGGTCCCTCTTGGCTTGTTATTTTGCATTTTATTATTAAAGTTATCGCTCACTGCTGAATCATCTCCTCTCCTCTGTGTTTGGATCAAACTCCTCTGCATTTCCTCAGACTCACTGTCTGGGACACTCCCTCTTTCTTGTTGCTATCATGAGGGAGGATGTACACACTCAATGATTCAAAAACAGCTTCTTCCTCTCTACCATCTGATTTTTAAACGGGCCATGAACATCACTTCAGTATATCTTTACTTTGCACTATTTATTTATTATGTAATTAAAGTAATTATTATGCCTTTGCACTGTATTGCTGCTAGAAACAACAAATTTCACCTCATATAAGACAGTGAAAATAAATCTGATTCTGAAACCAATTTTGAACATGAAGGCATGGACAGTTTTTGGAACATTGGAAGGAGGTGCGAGTTCTCCTTCACTCCAATAAATCTTGGCACTAGTCGCACTGTCAGATTAGGACATGGTGGGAATGTCAGCATGTAATGAGCTCTGTGAGAATTCAATGACATGGTCATGGAATCAGAGTGGCTGATGTACAGGCAGACAAAAGGTCTGTGATGTGGTCAGTGACTCCACCAACTGGGGACACGGATAAATACTGATAATGTTGTCTGACATGTGCCTTGACACTCCAGCCCAGTGTTTCTGTAGTGCTTGAAACACCCAGCAGGTCAGGAGGTATCTGTGCAGGGAGAAATGGTCTGTGGTTTGGTTTGATGAACATAGTCACTTATGAGATCTTTGCTGGACTCCCGTCCTCTTGACTATCCTTGATTTTGAGTGCTTTAGCACTGGTGGCCATTCCCTCAGCTCCCTAAACCCCTCCACCTCTCTCACCTCTGTCAAACTTCCCACTAGCTCAGTGCTTGGTCTCAGTGTTTGATAGTGTTTCCAAGCAACTGTGGGGTGCTCTGTTCTATGAGACTGCTGCTGAATTTGAACTGTCTTCCCTCCCCTCTCCACTAGTGGTATTGTAGGAGCTGGTCATGGCCAGAACTGCCCAGCGTCTCCAGGCAAAGAGGAGACCAGTGCTGGTCAGTGGAACCACAGTCGGTGGGAGAAGGATCAGCCTTTGCAAGTGCAGAGGCAAACTATCAAGAAGACAGTGAGTTCCAGCCAGACTGCGGTGCTGTAGGCTCCCTCATATTGCCTGCCTCTGAGAGATCATTGCCATTTTAAGCAGCTGCTGAGTGCGATGACGAAGTACTGGAGCTGGAACAAGACCTGCAGTTTGTAAATGATGATTGGATAAGCCGACTGCTGACACTTGCCAGGGCCTGGAAATGTATGGAGTGAGAAACTGGCTCCTGTAGACAGGAGGTAGCAGTCAGTACTTTTCACAGTATCTCACTGCAGCTGCAGTCAGGGGTGTAGTTTCCAGATGGCCAGTCTGATGCAAGGCTCACATTCCCTGCACGAGCTCCCCCTAACACGGGACTTGCTCAGTTCAGTTCCTGGAGCAGCCAGTGTGTTGACTCTCCCCTTGTCCTGGTTAAGAAATGAACTCAACATTCACTCACACCAACGCTTACAGGAACGTAGAAATAGAAGCAGAAGTCAGCCATTTGACCCCATCACTCATCCATTGATTTTTACATCAATGCCACTTTCCTTAACAACCATCACACCCTCAACTTCCTCAGTACCCAGAAATCTATCAATTGTTGTTGTGTTGAATTCAGTGACTGAACCCCTATGTTCTTCCAGTGCTGAGAATTCCAAAGATCCACTACCCAATGGATGAAGATATTCCTCCTGGTCTCAGACCTGAATGGTTGAATCTTTATCCTGAATCTGTGACCCTGGTTCTGGACTCAGGAACAGGCCTTCCCATTTCCAAGCTTACAAACTCTGTAAGGATCTTGAAGTTTTAGTGAATCAGTGATATACAGAGACCTTTGGGTCCAAGCCCATAGTTCCCTGGCCAAAAAGGCATATGGCATGATTGACTTCATTGGGAGGGGTAAGAGTAAGGACATAATGAACATTAGTTAGGCTGCACATGAAATACAGTGTGCATTTCTGTTTGCTCCATTACAAGAAGGATGTGGAGGCTGCGGAAGGGGTGCAGAAGAGGTTTACCAGGGAAGCAGGGGGTAATGGCTACAAAGCAAGGACAAACTTGTTTTACTCCCTCTGAGTGCTGGAATGTGGCAGGCTGAGGGGCAACCTGATAGAATTATATAAAATTTTATGAGGTATGGATGTGATAGATAGACAGTATTTTATCCGGTGCAGAAATATCGAATACTTGAGGATATGCATTTAAAATGAGAAGGGGAAAGTTTAAGGTAGGTGCTTTAATGATCTTAATGGAATTAATGTAAAGGGTGAAATGAACTGTTAGGGGAGGTAGTGGAAATAGATACTATAGAGGTGTTTAAGAGGTTGTCAGATAAACATATGAACATGCAGGGAACGGATTTATGTGGATCATATACAGGCTGAAGAGAAATTTGTTTAATTTGGCATTGTGTTTAGCATAGATATGGTGAGGGAAAGGGCCTATTCCTGTGTACAGTTCACTATTGTCAGAGGATTTGAACACAAAGATACAAAGGGCTATCACGATTATGTTTTAATTTTCACTACCTCTTGCTCTCACACTCTATGAGAATGGAAACCTAACCTACTCAATCTCTCCCCATGTTGTAGGTCCAGGAACTAGTCTAGTGAATTTTTGTTGTACTCCTTTGACAGAGCAAAGCCCTCAAACGTTAAGCCATTCATTCCCGGAATCATTCATGTGAATCCCCTCTGGGCTCTCTCCAATGTCAGCATATATTTTCTTTGATAAAGGGCCCAAAGCTGCTCACAATACTCCAAGTATGGTCTGATCAATGCCTAATAAAGCTTCAGCATTACATCCTTGCTTTTATATTTAGTCCTCTTGGAATGAATGCTAACGTTCCACTTGCCTTCCTTACCACCAACTCAACCTGCAAATTAACCTTTAGGGACTCCTGCATCAGGACTCCCAAGTCCCTTTTAGCTCTGATTTTTGAAATTTCCCTGTAGCCCCAGGTTAGATCACTTTTCCTGCTGTGTCTTCGTGTCAATACATGATTAGTAGCAAAAATTGACTTCCCTATCTCCACTGTCAGACTCTTTAATGCCATTTCCCAACCTGCTTCTCACATCGTCACCATTCTCTTGGTCTACATTGAAAATTCTGCCATATAGAGTCATTCCTTCTCTGTGGAATCTTTACAAGATTATTAATTGACCCTTTCTCTTAGCAGATGACTGGATTTATAATAATATGTCCCTTAACACACTGATCTATACATCTTGTAGAATTTACCTTCCACAATTTATGTGTACATTAAGTTCTCATGATTACTGAATTACCCCATTACATGTACTGTAGCTGTAATTTCTTTATTTATATTGTGCGTCACAACTATTATTCAGAGGCCCATTAACAACTCACACCATTGTCTGCCACCGTGCCTTTGATTGCCCTCCTTCCCCAACCTGGTTCTACATCTACACACAATCTGCTGGGCCAGCCACTACACTGATGTAATTAACATCACCATCCCATCAGATAGGCTGGAGCATTTACCTCCCAGCACTGGTACCTCTGTGTGGCAGTTAGTTCCCAGTCACAGACGTTTCTCACCCCTGTGGCCAGAGGGATCTTGGGCAGGGCATCTGGTGTTCTGAAATGTGACTGCACTGCTGAATATTCTGATCAGAAGCCGGAGAGGCAGCACGATCCCATCATTTAGCATAACCAGAGCTTTGTCTCTGACCTGTGGTATGAACTCTGACTGAGTGCCACGAGCCCAGGTACAGTTTCACCGCGTCACTGTGCAGGGATAACAGTGGTCAAAGCCAGAGATTTCTCACCAGAGAGGCTGTGTTGGCACAGTGGCTTCCCACCCACCTGACAGGGAGACGATTATCAGCAGGTGGGGTGTGCAGGTAGAGCCATTGACTCACCCTGCCAGTGTTCAATCCCGACCTCTGGTGCAGGCTGTGTGGAGTTTGTACGTTCTGCCTGTGACCATGTGGGTTTCCCCAAGTGCTCTGGTTTCCTCCCCACCCCCGTCCACGGGTATGTAAGTTGGTGGGTTAATTGACTGCTGCAGGTTGCTCCTGGTGTGTGGGTGATCAGTGGAATACAAGGAGAGATAATCTGAGAATAAACTGAGATTAATGTAGAATTATTGAACTGGGTCAGCAAAAACTCGATGGGCTGAAGAGCCTGTTTCCAGACTCTGTGACATCCAGGCTTATCCCATCAGAGCAGGAAGAGATTTCCCGGTGTGGGTCACTGCCCCTCACCCAAGTGAAGACAAGGGGCTGCTCACACCTCAGGGACCACCTTGAGGTATTCTGGGTCTCAGAGTAAAGAAAAGACCATCTGGGGTGATGCTGCCTGAACGAAGGAAGATCTAATTGTCCACTCCCCAGTCCTTACTATTTCTCCACTCCCCCTTTCTCTGACTCTTCTTCCAATGTCCATTCAGGTGGCATGCTCTGGATCACAGTAACTCACCACATAGAAACTCCTTCCTGCCTCCATCCACTCCTCTCAGTAATTCCACTGGACGTTCCTCTGCCTGCTCTGGAAATCATTCGATTTGCTCAAATAAAAGCTGTTCTTCATTTAGGCAACTCTGACAAATTTCCCCTCAACCTGCTCTGAAATAGCCCAGACTCCCAGCATGTCCCTCACTACTGACTTCTTGAACTCCTGTAGCTAAAGCTGCCATGTTGTGAGTTGCAGGGCAAGGGCAAACCTCAGTTCAATTCATCACAGGCCTTTGGGATGGCACTGGTGTTTGATGCCCGGAACACGCTCTACTTCTTCCTATTGCCTTTTGATTAAATTCAGCTTTCCCCTGCTAAAATGTAATGTTTAAAAGCTACTGAATTCAACTTAAATCAGCCGAATGACCTAACTTAAAAGAAGATATATTAAAAATTAAATTAGCTTCCATTAGTTTTGGAATGTAATTTTAACCTTTTTATGTCGGATTTGTGAACGTCGGTGGGCTGGGGGAGTGGCATAGAGTTGACCCCCCATCTCCAATACTGGACCGAGGGAGCCAGACTATGCACAGCAATACTCACTACCTTCTACAGATACGCAACAGAGAGCATCCTAACATGCTGCATCACCGCACGGTGCGGAAACTGCACGGCGACGGACGGGAAGGCTATGCAAAGGGTTGTCAAAACGGCCCAAAGCATCACCAGCACCAGACCACCCACCATCAAAGACATATAAACAGAAAGGTGCAGGGAAAAGGCCAGCAATATCATGAAGGATCCCACCCGGGCTGCTCATGGACTGTTTGTCCCACTCCCATCAGGGAGGAGGCTACGTAGCATCCACATCAAAACCACCAGGCTTTAAAGCAGATACTTTACCCCAAGCAATAAGGCTGATCAACCCCACCCACTAACCCAACCCACCATACCCCTGACAAGCGCTACTTTATCACCTGATATACGGATGCTACCGCACCCAGCATCACTTTATGTACATACAATCAATCTATGTATATAAACCATCTTGTGTATTAATATTTACTGTACTCTTTGCTATCATTGTATTCTTTAACTTATTGTGTTTTTCATCCTGCATCTGATCTGGAGTAACAATTATTTCATTCTCCTTCACACTTGTGTACTGGAAATGACATGAATCAATCTTGAGTCTGGAATGAGAATGGGCTGTGGATACACAAGTGGAAGTGAGACAATCACCCTCCAGACTCATAGATATTTCACAAACAGAACATACCTTCCAGAGGAGGCACTTTTTATTCCTTAAGGAGCAGCAAGAAGATTTTACAGAGAAAGGGAGAGATGCAGGGGTCAGAAGAGTTCACGGACAGGAGGGGGTGTATGGACTGGAGGTGGTTACAGAGAAGGGGAGTGGTGTAGAACACAGATAGGAGTTAAGGAGATTCAGGTAGGATTGTAGGAGCAGGAAGAAGTTAAAGAACTGGGGCGGGGCTGGTGTTGGGGGCCAGACAATGGTAACAAAAATAGAAAAGGGTGAGGCAGCCAAAGGTGATTACAGAAACAGTGAGGGGAATCGGGGTTGGGGGAATCTTACGGAAACAGAGGGGAAAAGAGTTGGGGGAATGTTAAAGAAACAGAGAGGGGAATGTTACAGAAACAGGAGAGGGGGATCAGGATTGGGGGAGTGTTGCAGAAACATAGGGGGAAAAGGGGTTGGGGGAATGTTACAGTAACAGGACAGGGGGATCGGGGTTGAGGTAATTTTACAGGAACAGAGAAGGGAATCAGAGTTGGGGGAATGTTACAGAAACAGAGGGGGAAACAGGGTTAGGAGAGTGTTACAGAAACACAGAGGGGAATCGGGCTTGGGGGGGTTACAGAAACAGAGGGGAAATGGGGTTGGGGGAATGTTACAGAAAAAGGAGAGGGAAAACGGAGTTGGGGGAATGTTACAGAAACAGAGATGGGAATCAGGGTTGGAGGAGTGTTACAGAAACAGAGAGGGGAAACGGGGTTGGGGGAATGTTACAGAAACAGGAGAGGGGGAACAGGATTGGGAGAGTGTTACAGAAACAGAGGGGGAAAAGGGGTTGGGGGAATGTTACACTAACAGGACAGGGGGATCGGGGTTGAGGTAATTTTACAGGAACAGAGAAGGGAATCAGAGTTGGGGGAATGTTACAGAAACAGAGGGGGAAACAGGGTTAGGAGAGTGTTACAGAAACACAGAGGGGAATCGGGCTTGGAGGGTTACAGAAACAGAGGGGAAATGGGGTTGGGGGGAATGTTACAGAAACAGGAGAGGGAAAACGGAGTTGGGGGAATGTTACAGAAACAGAGATGGGAATCAGGGTTGGAGGAGTGTTACAGAAACAGAGAGGGGAAACGGGGTTGGGGGAATGTTACAGAAACAGGAGAGGGGGAACAGGATTGGGAGAGTGTTACAGAAACAGAGGGGGAAAAGGGGTTGGGGGAATGTTACACTAACAGGACAGGGGGATCGGGGTTGAGGTAATTTTACAGAAACAGAGAGGGGAATCAGAGTTGGGGGAGTGTTACAGAAACAGAGAGGGGAATTGGGGTTGGGGGAATGATACAGAAACAGAGAGAGGAATCGGAGTTGGGGGCATGTTACAGAAACAGAGAGGGGAATCCGGATTGGGGGAATGTTACAGAAACAGAGATGGGAATCGGGGTTTGGGGAATGTTACAGAAACAGAGAGGGGAAGCGGGGTTGGTGGAATCTTACGGAAACAGAGGGGAAAAGGGTTGGGGGAATGTTACAGAAACAGAGATGGGAATCGGGGTTGGAGGAATGTTACAGAAACAGATGGGAAACGGGTTGGGGGAATGTTAAAGAAACAGAGAGGGGAATGTTACAGAAACAGGAGAGGAGGATCAGGATTGGGGGAGTGTTACAGAAACATAGGGGGAAAAGGGGTTGGAGGAATGTTACAGTAACAGGACAGGGGGATCGGGGTTGAGGTAATTTTACAGAAACAGAGAGGGGAATCAGGGTTGGGGGAATGTTATAGAAACAGAGAGGGGGAAACAGGTTGGGGGAGTGTTACAGAAAAAGAGAGGGGAATCGGGCTTAAGGGGTTACAGAAACAGAGGGGAATTGGGCTTTGGGGAATGTTACAGAAACAGAGAGGGGAATTGGAGTTGGGGGAATGTTGCAGAAACACAGAGGGGGAAACAGGGTTGGGGGAGTGTTACAGAAACAAAGAGGGGAATCGGGGTTGGGGGAATGTTACAGAAACAGAGAGGGGAATCGGGGTTGGGGAAATGTTACAGAAACAGAGAGGGGAATCGGGGTTGGGGGAATGTTACAGAAACAGGAGAGGGGGATCAGGATTGGGGGAGTGTTACAGAAACATAGGGGGAAAAGGGGTTGGGGGAACTGGGGTTTGGGGAATGTTACAGAAACAGAGAGAGGGAATCGGGATTGGGGGAGTGTTACAGAAACAGAGAGGGGAAAGGGCGTTGGGGAATGTTACAGAAACAGAGAGGGGAATCAGGGTTGTGGGAGTGTTACAGAAACAGAGAGGGGAATCGGGGTTGGGGGAATGTTACAGAAACAGAGAGGGGAATCGGGGTTGGGGGAATGTTACAGAAACAGAGAGGGGAATCGGGGTTGGGGGAATGTTACAGAAACAGGAGAGGGGGATCAGGGTTGGAGGAATGTTACAGAAACAGAGAGGGGAATCAGGGTTGGGGGAATGTTACAGAAACAGAGAGAGGAATCGGAGTTGGGGGAATGTTACAGAATCAGAGAGGGGAAACGGGGTTCGGGGAATGTCACAGAAATTGAGAGGGGAATTGGGGTTGGGGGAATGTTACAGAAACAGAGAGGGGATTCGGGATTGGGTGAATGTTACAGAAA
The DNA here is from genome assembly GCF_030028105.1 of Mobula birostris. Taxonomy (NCBI): domain Eukaryota; kingdom Metazoa; phylum Chordata; class Chondrichthyes; order Myliobatiformes; family Myliobatidae; genus Mobula; species Mobula birostris. The sequence goes on along the minus strand of NC_092370.1, from coordinate 115,337,720 downwards.
AAGAGATGGGAATCGGGGTTTGGGGAATGTTACAGAAAGCGAGAGAGGAATCGGGATTGGGGGAATGTTACAGAAACAGAGATGGGAAACGGGGTCGGAGGAATGTTAGGGAAACACAGGGGTAACAGTTTGGGGGAATGTTACAGAAACAGAGGGGAAACGGGTTGGGGGAATGTTAAAGAAACAGAGGGGAATCGGGGTTGGGGGAATGTTACAGAAACAGGAGAGGGGTATCAGGATTGGGGGTGTGTTACAGAAACAGAGGGGGAAAAGGGGTTGGGGGAATGTTACAGTAACAGGACAGGGGATCGGTTTGAGGTAATTTTACAGAAACAGAGAGGGGAATCAGAGTTGGGGGAATGTTACAGAAACAGAGAGGGGGAAACAGGGTTGGGGGGTGTTACAGAAACAGAGAGGGCAATCGGGCTTGGGGGGTTACAGAAACAGAGGGGAATTGGGGTTTGGGGAATGTTACAGAAACAGAGAGGGAAAACAGGTTTGGAGGAATGTTACAGAAACAGAGAGTGAAATCGGTATTGGGGAAGTGTTACAGAAACAGAGAGGGGAAATGGGGTTTGGGAATGTTACAGAAACAGAGAGGGGATTCAGGGTTGGAGGAGTGTTACAGATACAGAGAGGGGAATCGGGGTTGAGGTAATTTTACAGAAACACAGAGGGGAATCGGGGTTGGGGGAATGTTACAGGAACAGACAGGGGAATTGGGGTTGGGGAATGTTACAGAAACAGAGAGGGGAATCAGGGTTGGGGGAATGTTTCAGAAACAGAGAGGGGAATCGGGGTTGGGGAATGTTACAGAAACAGAGAAGGGAATCGGGGTTGGGGGAATGTTACAGAAACAGGAGAGGGGGATCAGGGTTGGAGGAATATTACAGAAACAGAGAGGGGAATTGGGGATGCGGGAATGTTACAGAAACAGAGAGGGGAATCGTGGTTGGGGAATGTTACAGAAACAGAGAGGGGAATCGGGGTTGGGGCAATGTTACAGAAACAGAGGGGGAAACGGGATTGGTGGAGTGTTATAGAAACAGAGAGGGAAAACGGGGTTGGGGAATGTTACAGAAACAGAGGGGGAAACGGGATTGGGGGAGTGTTACAGAAACAGAGAGGGGAAACGGGGTTGGGGAATGTTAGAGAAACAGAGATGGGAATCAGGGTTGGGGGAGTGTTACAGAAACAGAGAGGGGAAACGGGGTTGGGGGAATGTTACAGAAACAGGAGAGGGGGAACAGGATTGGGGGAATGTTACAGAAACAGAGGGGGAAAAGGGGTTGGGGGAATGTTACATTAATAGGACAGGGGTATCGGGGTTGAGGTAATTTTACAGAAACAGAGAGGGGAACCAGAGTTGGGGGAGCTTTACAGAAACAGAGAGGGGAATCGGGCTTGGGGGTTACAGAAACAGAGGGGAAACAGGGTTGGGGGAATGTTACAGTAACAGGAGAGGGAAAACGGAGTTGGGGGAATGTTAGAGAAACAGAGAGGGTAATCGAGATTGGAGGAGTGTTACAGAAACAGAGAGGGGAATTGGGCTTGGGGGGTTACAGAAACAGAGGGGAATCGGGGCTGAGGTAATGTTACAGAAACAGAGAGGGGAATCGGGGTTGGGGGCATCTTACAGAAACAGAGAGGGGAATCGGGGTTAGGAGACTGTTACAGAAACAGAGAGGGCTATCGGGGTTGGGGGAGTGTTACAGAAAGAAAGAGGGGAATCGGGGTTGGGGAATGTCACAGAAACAGAGAAGGGAATCGGGTTTGGGGGAATGTTACAGAAACAGGAGAGGCGGATCAGGGTTGGAGGAATGTTAGAGAAACAGAGAGGGGAATCGGGGAAGGGGGAATGTTACAGAAAGAGAGAGAGGAATCGGAGTTGGGGGAATGTTACGGAAACAGAGAGGGGAAACGGGGTTCGGGGAATATCACAGAAATTGAGAGAGGAATCGGTGTTGGGGGAATGTTACAGAAACAGTGAGGGGAATCGGGGTTGGGTGAATGTTACAGAAACAGAGAGGGGAAACGGGGTTGTGGAATGTTAAAGAAACAGGAGAGGGGAATCGGGGTCGGGGGAAAGTTACAGAAACAGAGAGGGGAATCGGGATTGGGGGAATGTTACAGAAACAGAGGGGGGAATCGGGGTTTGGGGAATGTTACAGAAACAGAGAGGGGAATCGGGGTTGGGGGAATGTTACAGAGACAGAGAGGGGAATTGGGGTTGGAGGAATGTTACAGAAACAGAGGGGAAATGGACTGGGGGAATGTTACAGAAAAAGAGGGGAAACGGGTTGAGGGAATATTAAAGAAACAGAGAGGGGAATCGGGGTTGGGGGAATGTTACAGAAACAGAGGGGAAACGGGTTGGGGGAATATTAAAGAAACAGAGAGGGGAATCGGGGTTTGGGGAATGTTACAGAAACAGAGAGGGAAAATGGGTTTGGAGGAATGTTACAGAAACTGGAGAGGGGGATCAGGGTTGGAGGAATGTTACAGAAACAGAGAGGGGAATCGGGATTGGGGGAATGTTACAGAAACAGAGATGGGAATCGGGGTTTGGGGAATGTTACAGAAACAGAGAGGGGAATCGGGGTTGGGGGAATGTTACAGAAACAGAGGGAAAAGTGTTGGGGGAATGTTACAGAAACAGAGATGGGAATCGGAGTTGGAGGAATGTTACAGAAACAGAGGCGAAGCGGTTTGGGGGAATGTTACAGAAACAGAGGGGAAACAGGTTGGAGGAATGTTAAAGACACAGGAGAGGGGGATCAGGATTGGGGGAGTGTTACAGAAACATAGGGGGAAAAGGGGTTGGGGGAATGTTACAGTAACAGGACAGGAGGATCGGGGTTGAGGTAAGTTTACAGAAACAGAGAGGGGAATCAGAGTTGGGGGAATGTTATAGAAATAGAGAGGGGGAAACAGGTTGGGGGAGTGTTACAGAAACAGAGAGGGGAATCAGGCTTGGGGGATTACAGAAACAGAGGGGAATTGGGGTTTGGGGAATGTTACAGAAACAGAGAGGGGAATTAGGGTTGGGGGACTGTTGCAGAAACACAGAGGGGGAAACAGGGTTGGGGGAATGTTACAGAAACAGAGAGGGGAATCGGGGTTGAGGTATTTTTAAAGAAACAGAGAGGGGAATTGGGGTTGGAGGAATGTTACAAAAACGGAGAGGGGAATCGGGGTTGGGGGAATGTTACAGAAACAGAGGGAAAAGGGTTGGGGGAATGTTACAGAAACAGGGATGGGAATTGGAGTTGGAGGAATGTTACAGAAACAGAGGCGAAGCGGTTTGGGGGAATGTTACAGAAACAGAGGGGAAACAGGTTGGGGGAATGTTAAAGAAACAGAGAGGGGAATCGTGGTTTGGGGAATGTTACAGAAACAGGAGAGGGGGATCAGGATTGGGGGAGTGTTACAGAAACATAGGGGGAAAAGGGGTTGGGGGAATGTTACAGTAACCAGACAGGAGGATCGGGTTTGAGGTAAGTTTATACAAACAGAGAGGGGAATTAGAGTTGGGGGAATGTTATAGAAACAGAGAGGGGGAAACAGGTTGGGGGAGTGTTACAGAAACAGAGAGGGGAATCGGGGTTGGGGGAATGTTACAGAAACAGAGGGAAAAGTGTTGGGGGAATGTTACAGAAACAGAGATGGGAATCGGAGTTGGAGGAATGTTACAGAAACAGAGGCGAAGCGGTTTGGGGGAATGTTACAGAAACAGAGGGGAAACAGGTTGGAGGAATGTTAAAGACACAGGAGAGGGGGATCAGGATTGGGGGAGTGTTACAGAAACATAGGAGGAAAAGGGGTTGGGGGAATGTTACAGTAACAGGACAGGAGGATCGGGGTTGAGGTAAGTTTACAGAAACAGAGAGAGGAATCAGAGTTGGGGGAATGTTATAGAAACAGAGAGGGGGAAACAGGTTGGGGGAGTGTTACAGAAACAGAGAGGGGAATCAGGCTTGGGGGATTACAGAAACAGAGGGGAATTGGGGTTTGGGGAATGTTACAGAAACAGAGAGGGGAATTAGGGTTGGGGGACTGTTGCAGAAACACAGAGGGGGAAACAGGGTTGGGGGAATGTTACAGAAACAGAGAGGGGAATCGGGGTTGAGGTATTTTTAAAGAAACAGAGAGGGGAATTGGGGTTGGGCGAATGTTACAGAAACGTAGAGGGGAATCGGGGTTGGGGGAATGTTACAGAAACAGAGAGGGGAATCGGGGTTGGGGGAATGTTACAGAGACAGTGAGGGGAATTGGGGTTGGAGGAATGTTACAGAAACAGAGGGGAAATGGACTGGGGGAATGTTACAGAAACAGAGGGGAAACGGGTTGGGGGAATATTAAAGAAACAGAGAGGGGAATCGGGGTTGGGGGAATGTTACAGAAACAGAGAGGGGAATCGGAGTTTGGGGAATGTTACAGAAACAGAGAGGGGAATCGGGGTTGGGGGAATGTTACAGAAACAGAGGGGAAACGGGTTGGGGGAATGTTACGGAAACAGAGAGGGGAATCGGGGTTGGAGGAATGTTACAGAAACAGAGGGGAAATGGGTTGGGGGAATGTTACAGAAACAGAGGGGAAACGGGTTGGGGGAATGTTAAAGAAACAGAAAGGGGAATCGGGGTTGGGGGAATGTTACAGAAACAGGAGAGTGGGATCAGGATTGGGAGAGTGTTACAGAAACAGAGGGGGAAAAGAGGTTGTGGAATGTTACAGTAACAGGACAGGGGGATCGGGGATGAGGTAATTTTACAGAAACAGAGAGGGGAATCAGAGTTGGGAGAATGTTACAGAAACAGAGGGGGAAACAGGGTTTGGGGGAGTGTTACAGAAACAGAGAGGGGAAACGGGGTTGTGGAATGTTGGACAAACAGAGATGGGAATCAGGGCTGCGGGAGTGTTACAGAAACGGAGAGGGGAATCCGGGTTGGGGTAAAGTTACAGAAACAGAGAGGGGAATCGGGGTTGGGGGAATGTTACAGAAACAGGAGAGGGAAAACGGAGTTGGGGAATGTTACAGAAACAGAGAGGGGAATCCAGGTTGGGGGAAAGTTACAGAAACAGAGAGGGGAATCGGGGTTGGGGGAATGTTACAGAAACAGAGAGGGGAATCGGGGTTGGGGGAATGTTACGGAAACAGAGAGGGGAAACGGGGTTCGGGGAATATCACAGAAATTGAGAGAGGAATCGGTGTTGGGGGAATGTTACAGAAACAGTGAGGGGAATCGGGGTTGGGTGAATGTTACAGAAACAGAGGGGGAAGCGGGATTGGGGGAGTGTTACAGAAACAGAGAGGGGAAACGGGGTTGTGGAATGTTAAAGAAACAGGAGAGGGGAATCGGGGTCGGGGGATAGTTACAGAAACAGAGAGGGGAATCGGGATTGGGGGAATGTTACAGAAACAGAGAGGGGAATCGGGGTTTGGGGAATGTTACAGAAACAGAGAGGGGAATCGGGGTTGGGGGAATGTTACAGAGACAGAGAGGGGAATTGGGGTTGGAGGAATGTTACAGAAACAGAGGGGAAATGGACTGGGGGAATGTTACAGAAAAAGAGGGGAAACGGGTTGGGGGAATATTAAAGAAACAGAGAGGGGAATCGGGGTTGGGGGAATGTTACAGAAACAGAGGGGAAACGGGTTGGGGGAATATTAAAGAAACAGAGAGGGGAATCGGGGTTTGGGGAATGTTACAGAAACAGAGAGGGAAAATGGGTTTGGAGGAATGTTACAGAAACAGAGAGGGAAATCAGGATTGGGGAAGTGTTACAGAAACAGAGAGGGGAAATGGGGTTTGGGAATGTTACAGAAACAGAGAGGGGATTCAGGGTTGGAGGAGTGTTACAGATACAGAGAGGGGAATCGGGGTTGAGGTAATTTTACAGAAACACAGAGGGGAATCGGGGTTGGGGGAATGTTACAGAAACAGACAGGGGAATCGGGGTTGGGGAATGTTACAGAAACAGAGAGGGGAATCGGGGTTGGGGGAATGTTTCAGAAACAGAGAGGGGAATCGGGGTTGGGGAATGTTACAGAAACAGAGAAGGGAATCGGGGTTGGGGAATGTTACAGAAACAGAGAGGGGAATCGGGGTTGGAGGAATGTTACAGAAACAGAGGGGGAAACGGGATTGGTGGAGTGTTATAGAAACAGAGAGGGAAAACGGGGTTGGGGAATGTTACAGAAACAGAGAGGGGAAACGGGGTTGGGGAATGTTAGAGAAACAGAGATGGGAATCAGGGTTGAGTGAGTGTTACAGAAACAGAGAGGGGAAACGGGGTTGGGGGAATGTTACAGAAACAGGAGTGGGGGAACAGGATTGGGGGAATGTTACAGAAACAGAGGGGGAAAAGGGGTTGGGGGAATGTTACATTAATAGGACAGGGGTATCGGGTTTGAGGTAATTTTACAGAAACAGAGAGGGGAACCAGAGTTGGGGGAGCTTTACAGAAACAGAGAGGGGAATCGGGCTTGGGGGTTACAGAAACAGAGGGGAAACAGGGTTGGGGGAATGTTACAGTAACAGGAGAGGGAAAACGGAGTTGGGGGAATATTAGAGAAACAGAGAGGGTAATCGAGATTGGGGGAGTGTTACAGAAACAGAGAGGGGAATTGGGCTTGGGGGGTTACAGAAACAGAGGGGAATCGGGGCTGAGGTAATGTTACAGAAACAGAGAGGGGAATCGGGGTTGGGGGAATCTTACAGAAACAGAGAGGGGAATCGGGGTTAGGGGACTGTTACAGAAACAGAGAGGGCTATCGGGGTTGGGGGAGTGTTACAGAAAGAAAGAGGGGAATCGGGGTTGGGGAATGTCACAGAAACAGAGAAGGGAATCGGGTTTGGGGGAATGTTACAGAAACAGGAGAGGCGGATCAGGGTTGGAGGAATGTTAGAGAAACAGAGAGGGGAATCGGGGAAGGGGGAATGTTACAGAAAGAGAGAGAGGAATCGGAGTTGGGGGAATGTTACGGAAACAGAGAGGGGAAACGGGGTTCGGGGAATATCACAGAAATTGAGAGAGGAATCGGTGTTGGGGGAATGTTACAGAAACAGTGAGGGGAATCGGGGTTGGGTGAATGTTACAGAAACAGAGGGGGAAGCGGGATTGGGGGAGTGTTACAGAAACAGAGAGGGGAAACGGGGTTGTGGAATGTTAAAGAAACAGGAGAGGGGAATCGGGATCGGGGGAAAGTTACGGAAACAGAGAGGGGAATCGGGATTGGGGGAATGTTACAGAAACAGAGAGGGGAATCGGGGTTTGGGGAATGTTACAGAAACAGAGAGGGGAATCGGGGTTGGGGGAATGTTACAGAGACAGTGAGGGGAATTGGGGTTGGAGGAATGTTACAGAAACAGAGGGGAAATGGACTGGGGGAATGTTACAGAAACAGAGGGGAAACGGGTTGGGGGAATATTAAAGAAACAGAGAGGGGAATCGGGGTTGGGGGAATGTTACAGAAACAGAGAGGGGAATCGGGGTTGGGGGAATGTTACAGAAACAGAGGGGAAACGGGTTGGGGGAATGTTACGGAAACAGACAGGGGAATCGGGGTTGGAGGAATGTTACAGAAACAGAGGGGAAATGGGTTGGGGGAATGTTACAGAAACAGAGGGGAAAGGGGTTGGGGGAATGTTAAAGAAACAGAAAGGGGAATCGGGGTTGGGGGAATGTTACAGAATCAGGAGAGGGGGATCAGGATTGGGAGAGTGTTACAGAAACAGAGGGGGAAAAGAGGTTGTGGAATGTTACAGTAACAGGACAGGGGGATCGGGGATGAGGTAATTTTACAGAAACAGAGAGGGGAATCAGAGTTGGGAGAATGTTACAGAAACAGAGGGGGAAACAGGGTTTGGGGGAGTGTTACAGAAACAGAGAGGGGATTCGGGCTTGGGGGGTTAGAGAAACAGATGGGAAACGGGGTTGGGGGAATGTTACAGAAACAGTAGAGGGAAAACGGAGTTGGGGGAATGTTACAGAAACAGAGAGGGGAATCAGGATTGGGGGAGTGTTACAGAAACAGAGAGGAATCGGGGTTCGGGGAATGTTACAGAAACAGGAGAGGGAAAATGTAGTTGGGGGAATGTTACAGAAACACAGAGGGGAATCGGGGTTGGGGAATGTTACAGAAACAGAGAGGGGAATCGTGGTTGGGGGAATGTTACAGAAACTGGAGAGGGGGATCAGGGTTGGAGGAATGTTACAGAAACAGAGAGCGGAATCGGGATTGGGGGAATGTTACAGAAACAGGAGAGGGGGATCAGGATTGGGGGAGTGTTACAGAAACATAGGGGGAAAAGGGGTTGGGGGAATGTTACAGTAACCAGACAGGAGGATCGGGTTTGAGGTAAGTTTATACAAACAGAGAGGGGAATTAGAGTTGGGGGAATGTTATAGAAACAGAGAGGGGGAAACAGGTTGGGGGAGTGTTACAGAAACAGAGAGGGGAATCGGGGTTGGGGGAATGTTACAGAAACAGAGGGAAAAGTGTTGGGGGAATGTTACAGAAACAGAGATGGGAATCGGAGTTGGAGGAATGTTACAGAAACAGAGGCGAAGCGGTTTGGGGGAATGTTACAGAAACAGAGGGGAAACAGGTTGGAGGAATGTTAAAGACACAGGAGAGGGGGATCAGGATTGGGGGAGTGTTACAGAAACATAGGAGGAAAAGGGGTTGGGGGAATGTTACAGTAACAGGACAGGAGGATCGGGGTTGAGGTAAGTTTACAGAAACAGAGAGAGGAATCAGAGTTGGGGGAATGTTATAGAAACAGAGAGGGGGAAACAGGTTGGGGGAGTGTTACAGAAACAGAGAGGGGAATCAGGCTTGGGGGATTACAGAAACAGAGGGGAATTGGGGTTTGGGGAATGTTACAGAAACAGAGAGGGGAATTAGGGTTGGGGGACTGTTGCAGAAACACAGAGGGGGAAACAGGGTTGGGGGAATGTTACAGAAACAGAGAGGGGAATCGGGGTTGAGGTATTTTTAAAGAAACAGAGAGGGGAATTGGGGTTGGGCGAATGTTACAGAAACGTAGAGGGGAATCGGGGTTGGGGGAATGTTACAGAAACAGAGAGGGGAATCGAGGTTGGGGGAATGTTACAGAGACAGTGAGGGGAATTGGGGTTGGAGGAATGTTACAGAAACAGAGGGGAAATGGACTGGGGGAATGTTACAGAAACAGAGGGGAAACGGGTTGGGGGAATATTAAAGAAACAGAGAGGGGAATCGGGGTTGGGGGAATGTTACAGAAACAGAGAGGGGAATCGGAGTTTGGGGAATGTTACAGAAACAGAGAGGGGAATCGGGGTTGGGGGAATGTTACAGAAACAGAGGGGAAACGGGTTGGGGGAATGTTACGGAAACAGAGAGGGGAATCGGGGTTGGAGGAATGTTACAGAAACAGAGGGGAAATGGGTTGGGGGAATGTTACAGAAACAGAGGGGAAACGGGTTGGGGGAATGTTAAAGAAACAGAAAGGGGAATCGGGGTTGGGGGAATGTTACAGAAACAGGAGAGTGGGATCAGGATTGGGAGAGTGTTACAGAAACAGAGGGGGAAAAGAGGTTGTGGAATGTTACAGTAACAGGACAGGGGGATCGGGGATGAGGTAATTTTACAGAAACAGAGAGGGGAATCAGAGTTGGGAGAATGTTACAGAAACAGAGGGGGAAACAGGGTTTGGGGGAGTGTTACAGAAACAGAGAGGGGATTCGGGCTTCGGGGGTTACAGAAACAGATGGGAAACGGGGTTGGGGGAATGTTACAGAAACAGTAGAGGGAATACGGAGTTGGGGGAATGTTACAGAAACAGAGGGGAATCAGGATTGGGGGAGTGTTACAGAAACAGAGAGGAATCGGGGTTCGGGGAATGTTACAGAAACAGAGAGGGGAATTGGGGTTGGGGGAATGTTGCAGAAACACAGAGGGAGAAATAGGGTTGGGGGAATGTTACAGAAACAGAGAAGGGAATCGGGGTTGAGGTAATGTTAAAGAAACAGAGAGGGGAATTGGGGTTGGGGGAATGTTACAGAAACAGAGAAGGGAATTGGGGTTGGGGAAATGTTACAGAAACAGAGAGGGGAATCGAGGTTGGGTGAATGTTACAGAAACACAGAGGGGAATCGGGGTTGGGGAATGTTACAGAAACAGATAGGGGAATCGGGGTCGGGGGAATGTTACAGAAACAGAGAGGGGAATCGGGATTGGGGGAATGTTACAGAAACAGAGAGGGGAATCGGGGTTTGGGGAATGTTACAGAAACAGAGAGGGGAATCGGGGTTGGGGGAATGTTACAGAAACAGAGGGGAAAAGGGTTGGGGGAATGTTACAGAAACAGAGATGGGAATCGGGGTTGGAGGAATGTTACAGAAACAGAGTGGAAACGGTTTGGGGGAATGTTACACAAACAGAGGGCAAACGGGTTGGGGGAATGCTAAAGAAACAGAAAGGGGAATTGGGGTTGGGGGAATGTTACAGAAACAGGAGAGGGGGATCAGGATTGGGGGAGTGTTACAGAAACATAGGGGGAAAAGAAGTTTGGGGAATGTTACAGTAACAGGACAGGGGGATCGGGGTTGAGTTAATTTTACAGAAACAGAGAGGAGAATCAGAGTTGGGGGAATGTTACAGAAACAGAGAGGGGAATCGGGCTTGGGGGGTTACAGAAACAGAGAGAAATTGGGGTTTGGGGGAATGTTACAGGATCAGAGAGGGGAAATGGGGTTGGGGAATGTTCGAGAAACAGAGATGGGAATCAGGGTTGGGGGAGTGTTACAGAAACAGGAGAGGGAAAACGGAGTTGGGGGAATGTTACAGAAACAGAGAGGGGAATCGGGATTGGGGGAGTGTTACAGAAACAGAGAGGGGAAATGGGGTAGGGGAATGTTCGAGAAACAGAGATGGGAATCAGGGTTGGGGGAGTGTTACAGAAACAGAGAGGGGAAACGGGGTTGGGGGAATGTTACAGAAACAGGAGAGGGGTATCGGGGATGAGGTAATTTTACAGAAACAGAGAGGGGATTCGGGCTTGGGGGGTTACAGAAACAGAAGGGAAATGGGGTTGGGGGAATGTTACAGAAACAGGAGAGGAAAAACGAAGTTGGGGGTATGTTACAGAAACAGAGAGGGGAATCGGGATTGGGGGAATGTTACAGAAACAGAGAGAGGAAACGGGGTTGGGGAATTTTGGAGAAACAGAGATGGGAATCAGGGTTGGGGGAGTGTTACAGAAACAGAGGGGGAAAGGGGGTTGGGCGAATGTTACACTAACATGATAGTGGGATCGGGGTTGAGGTAATTTTACAGAAACAGAGAGGGGAATCAGAGTTGCGGGAGTGTTACAGAAACAGAGAGGGGAATCGGGGTTGGGGGAATCTTACAGAAATAGAGAGGGGAATCGGGGTTAGGGGACTGTTACAGAAACAGAGAGGGCTATCGGCGTTGGGGGAGTGTTACAGAAAGAAAGAGGGGAATCGGGGTTGGGGAATGTCACAGAAACAGAGAAGGGAATCGGGTTTGGGGGAATGTTACAGAAACAGGAGAGGCGGATCAGGGTTGGAGGAATGTTAGAGAAACAGAGAGGGGAATCGGGGTAGGGGAATGTTACAGAAACAGAGAGGGGAAGCAGGGTTGGGGAATGTTACGAAACAGAGAGGGGAAATGGGGTTGGGGAATGTTGCAGAAACAGCGAGGGAATCAGGGTTGGGGGAATGTTACAGAAACAGAGGGGAAACGGGGTTCGGGGAATATCACAGAAATTGAGAGAGGAATCGGTGTTGGGGGAATGTTACAGAAACAGTGAGGGGAATCGGGGTTGGGTGAATGTTACAGAAACAGAGGGGGAAGCGGGAATCGGGATCGGGGGAAAGTTACGGAAACAGAGAGGGGAATCGGGATTGGGGGAATGTTACAGAAACAGAGAGGGGAATCGGGGTTTGGGGAATGTTACAGAAACAGAGAGGGGAATCGGGGTTGGGGGAATGTTACAGAGACAGTGAGGGGAATTGGGGTTGGAGGAATGTTACAGAAACAGAGGGGAAATGGACTGGGGGAATGTTACAGAAACAGAGGGGAAACGGGTTGGGGGAATATTAAAGAAACAGAGAGGGGAATCGGGGTTGGGGGAATGTTACAGAAACAGAGAGGGGAAACAGTGTTGGGGGAATGTTACAGAAACAGAGGGGAAACGGGTTGGGGGAATGTTACGGAAACAGACAGGGGAATCGGGGTTGGAGGAATGTTACAGAAACAGAGGGGAAATGGGTTGGGGGAATGTTACAGAAACAGAGGGGAAAGGGGTTGGGGGAATGTTAAAGAAACAGAAAGGGGAATCGGGGTTGGGGGAATGTTACAGAATCAGGAGAGGGGGATCAGGATTGGGAGAGTGTTACAGAAACAGAGGGGGAAAAGAGGTTGTGGAATGTTACAGTAACAGGACAGGGGGATCGGGGATGAGGTAATTTTACAGAAACAGAGAGGGGAATCAGAGTTGGGAGAATGTTACAGAAACAGAGGGGGAAACAGGGTTTGGGGGAGTGTTACAGAAACAGAGAGGGGATTCGGGCTTGGGGGGTTAGAGAAACAGATGGGAAACGGGGTTGGGGGAATGTTACAGAAACAGTAGAGGGAAAACGGAGTTGGGGGAATGTTACAGAAACAGAGAGGGGAATCAGGATTGGGGGAGTGTTACAGAAACAGAGAGGAATCGGGGTTCGGGGAATGTTACAGAAACAGGAGAGGGAAAATGTAGTTGGGGGAATGTTACAGAAACACAGAGGGGAATCGGGGTTGGGGAATGTTACAGAAACAGAGAGGGGAATCGTGGTTGGGGGAATGTTACAGAAACTGGAGAGGGGGATCAGGGTTGGAGGAATGTTACAGAAACAGAGAGCGGAATCGGGATTGGGGGGAATGTTACAGAAACAGAGATGGGAATCGGGGTTTGGGGAATGTTACAGAAACAGAGGGAAAAGTGTTGGGGGAATGTTACAGAAACAGAGATGGGAATCGGAGTTGGAGGAATGTTACAGAAACAGAGGCGAAGCGGTTTGGGGGAATGTTACAGAAACAGAGGGGAAACAGGTTGGAGGAATGTTAAAGACACAGGAGAGGGGGATCAGGATTGGGGAGTGTTACAGAAACATAGGGGGAAAAGGGGTTGGGGGAATGTTACAGTAACAGGACAGGAGGATCGGGGTTGAGGTAAGTTTACAGAAACAGAGAGGGGAATCAGAGTTGGGGGAATGTTATAGAAACAGAGAGGGGGAAACAGGTTGGGGGAGTGTTACAGAAACAGAGAGGGGAATCAGGCTTGGGGGATTACAGAAACAGAGGGGAATTGGGGTTTGGGGAATGTTACAGAAACAGAGAGGGGAATTAGGGTTGGGGGACTGTTGCAGAAACACAGAGGGGGAAACAGGGTTGGGGGAATGTTTCAGAAACAGAGAGGGGAATCGGGGTTGAGGTATTTTTAAAGAAACAGAGAGGGGAATTGGGGTTGGGGGAATGTTACAGAAACGGAGAGGGGAATCGGGGTTGGGGGAATGTTACAGAAACAGAGAGGGGAATCGGGGTTGGGGGAAAGTTACAGAGACAGTGAGGGGAATTGGGGTTGGGGGAATGTTACAGAAACAGGAGAGTGGGATCAGGATTGGGAGAGTGTTACAGAAACAGAGGGGGGAAAAGAGGTTGTGGAATGTTACAGTAACAGGACAGGGGGATCGGGGATGAGGTAATTTTACAGAAACAGAGAGGGGAATCAGAGTTGGGAGAATGTTACAGAAACAGAGGGGGAAACAGGGTTTGGGGGAGTGTTACAGAAACAGAGAGGGGATTCGGGCTTGGGGGGTTACAGAAACAGATGGGAAACGGGGTTGGGGGAATGTTAGAGAAACAGTAGAGGGAAAACGGAGTTGGGGGAATGTTACAGAAACAGAGAGGGGAATCAGGATTGGGGGAGTGTTACAGAAACAGAGAGGAATCGGGGTTCGGGGAATGTTACAGAAACAGGAGAGGGAAAACGTAGTTGGGGGAATGTTACAGAAACACAGAGGGGAATCGGGGTTGGGGAATGTTACAGAAACAGAGAGGGGAATCGTGGTTGGGGGAATGTTACAGAAACTGGAGAGGGGGATCAGGGTTGGAGGAATGTTACAGAAACAGAGAGGGGAATCGGGATTGGGGGAATGTTACAGAAACAGAGATGGGAATCGGGGTTTGGGGAATGTTACAGAAACAGAGAGGGGAATCGGGGTTGGGGGAATGTTACAGAAACAGAGGGAAAAGTGTTGGGGGAATGTTACAGAAACAGAGATGGGAATCGGAGTTGGAGGAATGTTACAGAAACAGAGGCGAAGCGGTTTGGGGGAATGTTACAGAAACAGAGGGGAAACAGGTTGGAGGAATGTTAAAGACACAGGAGAGGGGGATCAGGATTGGGGGAGTGTTACAGAAACATAGTGGGAAAAGGGGTTGGGGGAATGTTACAGTAACAGGACAGGAGGATCGGGGTTGAGGTAAGTTTACAGAAACAGAGAGGGGAATCAGAGTTGGGGGAATGTTATAGAAATAGAGAGGGGGAAACAGGTTGGGGGAGTGTTACAGAAACAGAGAGGGGAATCAGGCTTGGGGGATTACAGAAACAGAGGGGAATTGGGGTTTGGGGAATGTTACAGAAACAGAGAGGGGAATTAGGGTTGGGGGACTGTTGCAGAAACACAGAGGGGGAAACAGGGTTGGGGAAATGTTACAGAAACAGAGAGGGGAATCGGGGTTGAGGTATTTTTAAAGAAACAGAGAGGGGAATTGGGGTTGGAGGAATGTTACAAAAACGGAGAGGGGAATCGGGGTTGGGGGAATGTTACAGAAACAGAGGGAAAAGGGTTGGGGGAATGTTACAGAAACAGGGATGGGAATTGGAGTTGGAGGAATGTTACAGAAACAGAGGCGAAGCGGTTTGGGGGAATGTTACAGAAACAGAGGGGAAACAGGTTGGGGGAATGTTAAAGAAACAGAGAGGGGAATCGTGGTTTGGGGAATGTTACAGAAACAGGAGAGGGGGATCAGGATTGGGGGAGTGTTACAGAAACATAGGGGGAAAAGGGGTTGGGGGAATGTTACAGTAACCAGACAGGAGGATCGGGTTTGAGGTAAGTTTATACAAACAGAGAGGGGAATTAGAGTTGGGGGAATGTTATAGAAACAGAGAGGGGGAAACAGGTTGGGGGAGTGTTACAGAAACAGAGAGGGGAATCGGGGTTGGGGGAATGTTACAGAAACAGAGGGAAAAGTGTTGGGGGAATGTTACAGAAACAGAGAGGGGAATCGGGGTTGAGGTATTTTTAAAGAAACAGAGAAGGGAATTGGGGTTGGGCGAATGTTACAGAAACGTAGAGGGGAATCGGGGTTGGGGGAATGTTACAGAAACAGAGAGGGGAATCGGGGTTGGGGGAATGTTACAGAGACAGTGAGGGGAATTGGGGTTGGAGGAATGTTACAGAAACAGAGGGGAAATGGACTGGGGGAATGTTACAGAAACAGAGGGGAAACGGGTTGGGGGAATATTAAAGAAACAGAGAGGGGAATCGGGGTTGGGGGAATGTTACAGAAACAGAGAGGGGAATCGGAGTTTGGGGAATGTTACAGAAACAGAGAGGGGAATCGGGGTTGGGGGAATGTTACAGAAACAGAGGGGAAACGGGTTGGGGGAATGTTACGGAAACAGAGAGGGGAATCGGGGTTGGAGGAATGTTACAGAAACAGAGGGGAAATGTTACAGAAACAGAGGGGAAACGGGTTGGGGGAATGTTAAAGAAACAGAAAGGGGAATCGGGGTTGGGGGAATGTTACAGAGACAGTGAGGGGAATTGGGGTTGGAGGAATGTTACAGAAACAGAGGGGAAATGGACTGGGGGAATGTTACAGAAACAGAGGGGAAACGGGTTGGGGGAATATTAAAGAAACAGAGAGGGGAATCGGGGTTGGGGGAATGTTACAGAAACAGAGAGGGGAATCGGAGTTTGGGGAATGTTACAGAAACAGAGAGGGGAATCGGGGTTGGGGGAATGTTACAGAAACAGAGGGGAAACGGGTTGGGGGAATGTTACGGAAACAGAGAGGGGAATCGGGGTTGGAGGAATGTTACAGAAACAGAGGGGAAATGGGTTGGGGGAATGTTACAGAAACAGAGGGGAAACGGGTTGGGGGAATGTTAAAGAAACAGAAAGGGGAATCGGGGTTGGGGGAATGTTACAGAAACAGGAGAGTGGGATCAGGATTGGGAGAGTGTTACAGAAACAGAGGGGGAAAAGAGGTTGTGGAATGTTACAGTAACAGGACAGGGGGATCGGGGATGAGGTAATTTTACAGAAACAGAGAGGGGAATCAGAGTTGGGAGAATGTTACAGAAACAGAGGGGGAAACAGGGTTTGGGGGAGTGTTACAGAAACAGAGAGGGGATTCGGGCTTCGGGGGTTACAGAAACAGATGGGAAACGGGGTTGGGGGAATGTTACAGAAACAGTAGAGGGAATACGGAGTTGGGGGAATGTTACAGAAACAGAGAGGGGAATCAGGATTGGGGGAGTGTTACAGAAACAGAGAGGAATCGGGGTTCGGGGAATGTTACAGAAACAGGGGAGGGAAAACGTAGTTGGGGGAATGTTACAGAAACACAGAGGGGAATCGGGGTTGGGGAATGTTACAGAAACAGAGAGGGGAATCGTGGTTGGGGGAATGTTACAGAAACTGGAGAGGGGTATCAGGGTTGGAGGAATGTTACAGAAACAGAGAGGGGAATCGGGATTGGGGGAATGTTACAGAAACAGAGATGGGAATCGGGGTTTGGGGAATGTTACAGAAACAGAGAGGAGAATCGGGGTTGGTGGAATGTTACAGAAACAGAGGGAAAAGTGTTGGGGGAATGTTACAGAAACAGAGATGGGAATCGGAGTTGGAGGAATGTTACAGAAACAGAGGCGAAGCGGTTTGGGGGAATGTTACAGAAACAGAGGGGAAACAGGTTGGAGGAATGTTAAAGACACAGGAGAGGGGGATCAGGATTGGGGGAGTGTTACAGAAACATATGGGGAAAAGGGGTTGGGGGAATGTTACAGTAACAGGACAGGAGGATCGGGGTTGAGGTAAGTTTACAGAAACAGAGAGGGGAATCAGAGTTGGGGGAATGTTATAGAAATAGAGAGGGGGAAACAGGTTGGGGGAGTGTTACAGAAACAGAGAGGGGAATCAGGCTTGGGGGATTACAGAAACAGAGGGGAATTGGGGTTTGGGGAATGTTACAGAAACATAGAGGGGAATTAGGGTTGGGGGACTGTTGCAGAAACACAGAGGGGGAAACAGGGTTGGGGGAATGTTACAGAAACAGAGAGGGGAATCGGGGTTGAGGTATTTTTAAAGAAACAGAGAGGGGAATTGGGGTTGGAGGAATGTTACAAAAACGGAGAGGGGAATCGGGGTTGGGGGAATGTTACAGAAACAGAGGGAAAAGGGTTGGGGGAATGTTACAGAAACAGGGATGGGAATTGGAGTTGGAGGAATGTTACAGAAACAGAGGCGAAGCGGTTTGGGGGAATGTTACAGAAACAGAGGGGAAACAGGTTGGGGGAATGTTAAAGAAACAGAGAGGGGAATCGTGGTTTGGGGAATGTTACAGAAACAGGAGAGGGGGATCAGGATTGGGGGAGTGTTACAGAAACATAGGGGGAAAAGGGGTTGGGGGAATGTTACAGTAACAGGACAGGAGGATCGGGTTTGAAGTAAGTTTATACAAACAGAGAGGGGAATTAGAGTTGGGGGAATGTTATAGAAACAGAGAGGGGGAAACAGGTTGGGGGAGTGTTACAGAAACAGAGAGGGGAATTGGGCTTGGGGGGTTACAGAAACAGAGGGGAATATGGGTTTCGGGAATGTTACAGAAACAGAGAGGGGAATTGGGGTTGGGGGAATGTTGCAGAAACACAGAGGGAGAAACAGGGTAGGGGGGAATGTTACAGAAACAGAGAAGGGAATCGGGGTTGAGGTAATTTTACAGAAACACAGAGGGGAATCGGGGTTGGGGGAATGTTACAGAAACAGAGAGGGGATTCGGGATTGGGTGAATGTTACAGAAAAAGAGATGGGAATCGGGGTTTGGGGAATGTTACAGAAAGCGAGAGAGGAATCGGGATTGGGGGAATGTTACAGAAACAGAGATGGGAAACGGGGTCGGAGGAATGTTAGGGAAACACAGGGGTAACAGTTTGGGGGAATGTTACAGAAACAGAGGGGAAACGGGTTGGGGGAATGTTAAAGAAACAGAGAGGGGAATCGGGGTTGGGGGAATGTTACAGAAACAGGAGAGGGGTATCAGGATTGGGGGTGTGTTACAGAAACAGAGGGGGAAAAGGGGTTGGGGGAATGTTACAGTAACAGGACAGGGGATCGGTTTGAGGTAATTTTACAGAAACAGAGAGGGGAATCAGAGTTGGGGGAATGTTACAGAAACAGAGAGGGGGAAACAGGGTTGGGGGGGTGTTACAGAAACAGAGATGGGAATCGGAGTTGGAGGAATGTTACAGAAACAGAGGCGAAGCGGTTTGGGGGAATGTTACATAAACAGAGGGGAAACAGGTTGGAGGAATGTTAAAGACACAGGAGAGGGGGATCAGGATTGGGGGAGTGTTACAGAAACATAGGGGGAAAAGGGGTTGGGGGAATGTTACAGTAACAGGACAGGAGGATCGGGGTTGAGGTAAGTTTACAGAAACAGAGAGGGGAATCAGAGTTGGGGGAATGTTATAGAAACAGAGAGGGGGAAACAGGTTGGGGGAGTGTTACAGAAACAGAGAGGGGAATCAGGCTTGGGGGATTACAGAAACAGAGGGGAATTGGGGTTTGGGGAATGTTACAGAAACAGAGAGGGGAATTAGGGTTGGGGAATGTTGCAGAAACACAGAGGGGGAAACAGGGTTGGGGGAATGTTACAGAAACAGAGAGGGGAATCGGGGTTGAGGTATTTTTAAAGAAACAGAGAGGGGAATTGGGGTTGGGCGAATGTTACAGAAACTGAGAGGGGAATCGGGGCTGGGGGAATGTTACAGAAACAGAGAGGGGAATCGGGGTTAGGGGAATGTTACAGAGACAGTGAGGGGAATTGGGGTTGGAGGAATGTTACAGAAACAGAGGGGAAATGGACTGGGGGAATGTTACAGAAACAGAGGGGAAACGGGTTGGGGGAATATTAAAGAAACAGAGTGGGGAATCGGGGTTGGGGGAATGTTACAGAAACAGAGAGGGGAATCGGAGTTTGGGGAATGTTACAGAAACAGAGAGGGGAATCGAGGTTGGGGGAATGTTACAGAAACAGAGGGGAAACGGGTTGGGGGAATGTTACGGAAACAGAGAGGGGAATCGGGGTTGGAGGAATGTTACAGAAACAGAGGGGAAATGGGTTGGGGGAATGTTACAGAAACAGAGGGGAAACGGGTTGGGGGAATGTTAAAGAAACAGAAAGGGGAATCGGGGTTGGGGGAATGTTACAGAAACAGGAGAGTGGGATCAGGATTGGGAGAGTGTTACAGAAACAGGAGAGGGGTATCAGGATTGGGGGTGTGTTACAGAAACAGAGGGGGAAAAGGGGTTGGGGGAATGTTACAGTAACAGGACAGGGGATCGGTTTGAGGTAATTTTACAGAAACAGAGAGGGGAATCAGAGTTGGGGGAATGTTACAGAAACAGAGAGGGGGAAACAGGGTTGGGGGGGTGTTACAGAAACAGAGATGGGAATCGGAGTTGGAGGAATGTTACAGAAACAGAGGCGAAGCGGTTTGGGGGAATGTTACATAAACAGAGGGGAAACAGGTTGGAAGAATGTTAAAGACACAGGAGAGGGGGATCAGGATTGGGGGAGTGTTACAGAAACATAGGGGGAAAAGGGGTTGGGGGAATGTTACAGTAACAGGACAGGAGGATCAGGGTTGAGGTAAGTTTACAGAAACAGAGAGGGGAATCAGAGTTGGGGGAATGTTATAGAAACAGAGAGGGGGAAACAGGTTGGGGGAGTGTTACAGAAACAGAGAGGGGAATCAGGCTTGGGGGATTACAGAAACAGAGGGGAATTGGGGTTTGGGGAATGTTACAGAAACAGAGAGGGGAATTAGGGTTGGGGAATGTTGCAGAAACACAGAGGGGGAAACAGGGTTGGGGGAATGTTACAGAAACAGAGAGGGGAATCGGGGTTGAGGTATTTTTAAAGAAACAGAGAGGGGAATTGGGGTTGGGCGAATGTTACAGAAACTGAGAGGGGAATCGGGGTTGGGGGAATGTTACAGAAACAGAGAGGGGAATCGGGGTTAGGGGAATGTTACAGAGACAGTGAGGGGAATTGGGGTTGGAGGAATGTTACAGAAACAGAGGGGAAATGGACTGGGGGAATGTTACAGAAACAGAGGGGAAACGGGTTGGGGGAATATTAAAGAAACAGAGTGGGGAATCGGGGTTGGGGGAATGTTACAGAAACAGAGAGGGGAATCGGAGTTTGGGGAATGTTACAGAAACAGAGAGGGGAATCGAGGTTGGGGGAATGTTACAGAAACAGAGGGGAAACGGGTTGGGGGAATGTTACGGAAACAGAGAGGGGAATCGGGGTTGGAGGAATGTTACAGAAACAGAGGGGAAATGGGTTGGGGGAATGTTACAGAAACAGAGGGGAAACGGGTTGGGGGAATGTTAAAGAAACAGAAAGGGGAATCGGGGTTGGGGGAATGTTACAGAAACAGGAGAGTGGGATCAGGATTGGGAGAGTGTTACAGAAACAGAGGGGGAAAAGAGGTTGTGGAATGTTACAGTAACAGGACAGGGGGATCGGGGATGAGGTAATTTTACAGAAACAGAGAGGGGAATCAGAGTTGGGAGAATGTTACAGAAACAGAGGGGGAAACAGGGTTTGGGGGAGTGTTACAGAAACAGAGAGGGGATTCGGGCTTGGGGGGTTACAGAAACAGATGGGAAACGGGGTTGGGGGAATGTTAGAGAAACAGTAGAGGGAAAACGGAGTTGGGGGAATGTTACAGAAACAGAGAGGGGAATCAGGATTGGGGGAGTGTTACAGAAACAGAGAGGAATCGGGGTTCGGGGAATGTTACAGAAACAGGAGAGGGAAAACGTAGTTGGGGGAATGTTACAGAAACACAGAGGGGAATCGGGGTTGGGGAATGTTACAGAAACAGAGAGGGGAATCGGGATTGGGGGAATGTTACAGAAACAGAGATGGGAATCGGGGTTTGGGGAATGTTACAGAAACAGAGAGGGGAATCGGGGTTGGGGGAATGTTACAGAAACAGAGGGAAAAGTGTTGGGGGAATGTTACAGAAACAGAGATGGGAATCGGAGTTGGAGGAATGTTACAGAAACAGAGGCGAAGCGGTTTGGGGGAATGTTACAGAAACAGAGGGGAAACAGGTTGGAGGAATGTTAAAGACACAGGAGAGGGGGATCAGGATTGGGGGAGTGTTACAGAAACATAGGGGGAAAAGGGGTTGGGGGAATGTTACAGTAACAGGACAGGAGGATCGGGGTTGAGGTAAGTTTACAGAAACAGAGAGGGGAATCAGAGTTGGGGGAATGTTATAGAAATAGAGAGGGGGAAACAGGTTGGGGGAGTGTTACAGAAACAGAGAGGGGAATCAGGCTTGGGGGATTACAGAAACAGAGGGGAATTGGGGTTTGGGGAATGTTACAGAAACATAGAGGGGAATTAGGGTTGGGGGACTGTTGCAGAAACACAGAGGGGGAAACAGGGTTGGGGGAATGTTACAGAAACAGAGAGGGGAATCGGGGTTGAGGTATTTTTAAAGAAACAGAGAGGGGAATTGGGGTTGGAGGAATGTTACAAAAACGGAGAGGGGAATCGGGGTTGGGGGAATGTTACAGAAACAGAGGGAAAAGGGTTGGGGGAATGTTACAGAAACAGGGATGGGAATTGGAGTTGGAGGAATGTTACAGAAACAGAGGCGAAGCGGTTTGGGGGAATGTTACAGAAACAGAGGGGAAACAGGTTGGGGGAATGTTAAAGAAACAGAGAGGGGAATCGTGGTTTGGGGAATGTTACAGAAACAGGAGAGGGGGATCAGGATTGGGGGAGTGTTACAGAAACATAGGGGGAAAAGGGGTTGGGGGAATGTTACAGTAACAGGACAGGAGGATCGGGTTTGAAGTAAGTTTATACAAACAGAGAGGGGAATTAGAGTTGGGGGAATGTTATAGAAACAGAGAGGGGGAAACAGGTTGGGGGAGTGTTACAGAAACAGAGAGGGGAATTGGGCTTGGGGGGTTACAGAAACAGAGGGGAATATGGGTTTCGGGAATGTTACAGAAACAGAGAGGGGAATTGGGGTTGGGGGAATGTTGCAGAAACACAGAGGGAGAAACAGGGTAGGGGGGAATGTTACAGAAACAGAGAAGGGAATCGGGGTTGAGGTAATTTTACAGAAACACAGAGGGGAATCGGGGTTGGGGGAATGTTACAGAAACAGAGAGGGGATTCGGGATTGGGTGAATGTTACAGAAAAAGAGATGGGAATCGGGGTTTGGGGAATGTTACAGAAAGCGAGAGAGGAATCGGGATTGGGGGAATGTTACAGAAACAGAGATGGGAAACGGGGTCGGAGGAATGTTAGGGAAACACAGGGGTAACAGTTTGGGGGAATGTTACAGAAACAGAGGGGAAACGGGTTGGGGGAATGTTAAAGAAACAGAGAGGGGAATCGGGGTTGGGGGAATGTTACAGAAACAGGAGAGGGGTATCAGGATTGGGGGTGTGTTACAGAAACAGAGGGGGAAAAGGGGTTGGGGGAATGTTACAGTAACAGGACAGGGGATCGGTTTGAGGTAATTTTACAGAAACAGAGAGGGGAATCAGAGTTGGGGGAATGTTACAGAAACAGAGAGGGGGAAACAGGGTTGGGGGGGTGTTACAGAAACAGAGATGGGAATCGGAGTTGGAGGAATGTTACAAAAACAGAGGCGAAGCGGTTTGGGGGAATGTTACAGAAACAGAGGGGAAACAGTTTGGAGGAATGTTAAAGACACAGGAGAGGGGGATCAGGATTGGGGGAGTGTTACAGAAACATAGGGGGAAAAGGGGTTGGGGGAATGTTACAGTAACAGGACAGGAGGATCGGGGTTGAGGTAAGTTTACAGAAACAGAGAGGGGAATCAGAGTTGGGGGAATGTTATAGAAATAGAGAGGGGGAAACAGGTTGGGGGAGTGTTACAGAAACAGAGAGGGGAATCAGGCTTGGGGGATTACAGAAACAGAGGGGAATTGGGGTTTGGGGAATGTTACAGAAACATAGAGGGGAATTAGGGTTGGGGGACTGTTGCAGAAACACAGAGGGGGAAACAGGGTTGGGGGAATGTTACAGAAACAGAGAGGGGAATCGGGGTTGAGGTATTTTTAAAGAAACAGAGAGGGGAATTGGGGTTGGAGGAATGTTACAAAAACGGAGAGGGGAATCGGGGTTGGGGGAATGTTACAGAAACAGAGGGAAAAGGGTTGGGGGAATGTTACAGAAACAGGGATGGGAGTTGGAGGAATGTTACAGAAACAGAGGCGAAGCGGTTTGGGGGAATGTTACAGAAACAGAGGGGAAACAGGTTGGGGGAATGTTAAAGAAACAGAGAGGGGAATTGTGGTTTGGGGAATGTTACAGAAACAGGAGAGGGGGATCAGGATTGGGGGAGTGTTACAGAAACATAGGGGGAAAAGGGGTTGGGGGAATGTTACAGTAACAGGACAGGAGGATCGGGTTTGAAGTAAGTTTATACAAACAGAGAGGGGAATTAGAGTTGGGGGAATGTTATAGAAACAGAGAGGGGGAAACAGGTTGGGGGAGTGTTACAGAAACAGAGAGGGGAATTGGGCTTGGGGGGTTACAGAAACAGAGGGGAATATGGGTTTCGGGAATGTTACAGAAACAGAGAGGATAATTGGGGTTGGGGGAATGTTGCAGAAACACAGAGGGAGAAACAGGGTAGGGGGGAATGTTACAGAAACAGAGAAGGGAATCGGGGTTGAGGTAATTTTACAGAAACACAGAGGGGAATCGGGGTTGGGGGAATGTTACAGAAACAGAGAGGGGATTCGGGATTGGGTGAATGTTACAGAAAAAGAGATGGGAATCGGGGTTTGGGGAATGTTACAGAAAGCGAGAGAGGAATCGGGATTGGGGGAATGTTACAGAAACAGAGATGGGAAACGGGGTCGGAGGAATGTTAGGGAAACACAGGGGTAACAGTTTGGGGGAATGTTACAGAAACAGAGGGGAAACGGGTTGGGGGAATGTTAAAGAAACAGAGAGGGGAATCGGGGTTGGGGGAATGTTACAGAAACAGGAGAGGGGTATCAGGATTGGGGGTGTGTTACAGAAACAGAGGGGGAAAAGGGGTTGGGGGAATGTTACAGTAACAGGACAGGGGATCGGTTTGAGGTAATTTTACAGAAACAGAGAGGGGAATCAGAGTTGGGGGAATGTTACAGAAACAGAGAGGGGGAAACAGGGTTGGGGGGGTGTTACAGAAACAGAGATGGGAATCGGAGTTGGAGGAATGTTACAGAAACAGAGGCGAAGCGGTTTGGGGGAATGTTACATAAACAGAGGGGAAACAGGTTGGAGGAATGTTAAAGACACAGGAGAGGGGGATCAGGATTGGGGGAGTGTTACAGAAACATAGGGGGAAAAGGGGTTGGGGGAATGTTACAGTAACAGGACAGGAGGATCGGGGTTGAGGTAAGTTTACAGAAACAGAGAGGGGAATCAGAGTTGGGGGAATGTTATAGAAACAGAGAGGGGGAAACAGGTTGGGGGAGTGTTACAGAAACAGAGAGGGGAATCAGGCTTGGGGGATTACAGAAACAGAGGGGAATTGGGGTTTGGGGAATGTTACAGAAACAGAGAGGGGAATTAGGGTTGGGGAATGTTGCAGAAACACAGAGGGGGAAACAGGGTTGGGGGAATGTTACAGAAACAGAGAGGGGAATCGGGGTTGAGGTATTTTTAAAGAAACAGAGAGGGGAATTGGGGTTGGGCGAATGTTACAGAAACTGAGAGGGGAATCGGGGCTGGGGGAATGTTACAGAAACAGAGAGGGGAATCGGGGTTAGGGGAATGTTACAGAGACAGTGAGGGGAATTGGGGTTGGAGGAATGTTACAGAAACAGAGGGGAAATGGACTGGGGGAATGTTACAGAAACAGAGGGGAAACGGGTTGGGGGAATATTAAAGAAACAGAGTGGGGAATCGGGGTTGGGGGAATGTTACAGAAACAGAGAGGGGAATCGGAGTTTGGGGAATGTTACAGAAACAGAGAGGGGAATCGAGGTTGGGGGAATGTTACAGAAACAGAGGGGAAACGGGTTGGGGGAATGTTACGGAAACAGAGAGGGGAATCGGGGTTGGAGGAATGTTACAGAAACAGAGGGGAAATGGGTTGGGGGAATGTTACAGAAACAGAGGGGAAACGGGTTGGGGGAATGTTAAAGAAACAGAAAGGGGAATCGGGGTTGGGGGAATGTTACAGAAACAGGAGAGTGGGATCAGGATTGGGAGAGTGTTACAGAAACAGAGGGGGAAAAGAGGTTGTGTAATGTTACAGTAACAGGACAGGGGGATCGGGGATGAGGTAATTTTACAGAAACAGAGAGGGGAATCAGAGTTGGGAGAATGTTACAGAAACAGAGGGGGAAACAGGGTTTGGGGGAGTGTTACAGAAACAGAGAGGGGATTCGGGCTTGGGGGGTTACAGAAACAGATGGGAAACGGGGTTGGGGGAATGTTAGAGAAACAGTAGAGGGAAAACGGAGTTGGGGGAATGTTACAGAAACAGAGAGGGGAATCAGGATTGGGGGAGTGTTACAGAAACAGAGAGGAATCGGGGTTCGGGGAATGTTACAGAAACAGGAGAGGGAAAACGTAGTTGGGGGAATGTTACAGAAACACAGAGGGGAATCGGGGTTGGGGAATGTTACAGAAACAGAGAGGGGAATCGTGGTTGGGGAATGTTACAGAAACTGGAGAGGGGGATCAGGGTTGGAGGAATGTTACAGAAACAGAGAGGGGAATCGGGATTGGGGGAATGTTACAGAAACAGAGATGGGAATCGGGGTTTGGGGAATGTTACAGAAACAGAGAGGGGAATCGGGGTTGGGGGAATGTTACAGAAACAGAGGGAAAAGTGTTGGGGGAATGTTACAGAAACAGAGATGGGAATCGGAGTTGGAGGAATGTTACAGAAACAGAGGCGAAGCGGTTTGGGGGAATGTTACAGAAACAGAGGGGAAACAGGTTGGAGGAATGTTAAAGACACAGGAGAGGGGGATCAGGATTGGGGGAGTGTTACAGAAACATAGGGGGAAAAGGGGTTGGGGGAATGTTACAGTAACAGGACAGGAGGATCGGGTTTGAAGTAAGTTTATACAAACAGAGAGGGGAATTAGAGTTGGGGGAATGTTATAGAAACAGAGAGGGGGAAACAGGTTGGGGGAGTGTTACAGAAACAGAGAGGGGAATTGGGCTTGGGGGGTTACAGAAACAGAGGGGAATATGGGTTTCGGGAATGTTACAGAAACAGAGAGGGGAATTGGGGTTGGGGGAATGTTGCAGAAACACAGAGGGAGAAACAGGGTAGAGGGGAATGTTACAGAAACAGAGAAGGGAATCGGGGTTGAGGTAATTTTACAGAAACACAGAGGGGAATCGGGGTTGGGGGAATGTTACAGAAACAGAGAGGGGATTCGGGATTGGGTGAATGTTACAGAAAAAGAGATGGGAATCGGGGTTTGGGGAATGTTACAGAAAGCGAGAGAGGAATCGGGATTGGGGGAATGTTACAGAAACAGAGATGGGAAACGGGGTCGGAGGAATGTTAGGGAAACACAGGGGTAACAGTTTGGGGGAATGTTACAGAAACAGAGGGGAAACGGGTTGGGGGAATGTTAAAGAAACAGAGAGGGGAATCGGGGTTGGGGGAATGTTACAGAAACAGGAGAGGGGTATCAGGATTGGGGGTGTGTTACAGAAACAGAGGGGGAAAAGGGGTTGGGGGAATGTTACAGTAACAGGACAGGGGATCGGTTTGAGGTAATTTTACAGAAACAGAGAGGGGAATCAGAGTTGGGGGAATGTTACAGAAACAGAGAGGGGGAAACAGGGTTGGGGGGGTGTTACAGAAACAGAGATGGGAATCGGAGTTGGAGGAATGTTACAGAAACAGAGGCGAAGCGGTTTGGGGGAATGTTACATAAACAGAGGGGAAACAGGTTGGAGGAATGTTAAAGACACAGGAGAGGGGGATCAGGATTGGGGGAGTGTTACAGAAACATAGGGGGAAAAGGGGTTGGGGGAATGTTACAGAAACAGAGGGAAAAGTGTTGGGGGAATGTTACAGAAACAGAGATGGGAATCGGAGTTGGAGGAATGTTACAGAAACAGAGGCGAAGCGGTTTGGGGGAATGTTACATAAACAGAGGGGAAACAGGTTGGAGGAATGTTAAAGACACAGGAGAGGGGGATCAGGATTGGGGGAGTGTTACAGAAACATAGGGGGAAAAGGGGTTGGGGGAATGTTACAGTAACAGGACAGGAGGATCGGGGTTGAGGTAAGTTTACAGAAACAGAGAGGGGAATCAGAGTTGGGGGAATGTTATAGAAACAGAGAGGGGGAAACAGGTTGGGGGAGTGTTACAGAAACAGAGAGGGGAATCAGGCTTGGGGGATTACAGAAACAGAGGGGAATTGGGGTTTGGGGAATGTTACAGAAACAGAGAGGGGAATTAGGGTTGGGGAATGTTGCAGAAACACAGAGGGGGAAACAGGGTTGGGGGAATGTTACAGAAACAGAGAGGGGAATCGGGGTTGAGGTATTTTTAAAGAAACAGAGAGGGGAATTGGGGTTGGGCGAATGTTACAGAAACTGAGAGGGGAATCGGGGCTGGGGGAATGTTACAGAAACAGAGAGGGGAATCGGGGTTAGGGGAATGTTACAGAGACAGTGAGGGGAATTGGGGTTGGAGGAATGTTACAGAAACAGAGGGGAAATGGACTGGGGGAATGTTACAGAAACAGAGGGGAAACGGGTTGGGGGAATATTAAAGAAACAGAGTGGGGAATCGGGGTTGGGGGAATGTTACAGAAACAGAGAGGGGAATCGGAGTTTGGGGAATGTTACAGAAACAGAGAGGGGAATCGAGGTTGGGGGAATGTTACAGAAACAGAGGGGAAACGGGTTGGGGGAATGTTACGGAAACAGAGAGGGGAATCGGGGTTGGAGGAATGTTACAGAAACAGAGGGGAAATGGGTTGGGGGAATGTTACAGAAACAGAGGGGAAACGGGTTGGGGGAATGTTAAAGAAACAGAAAGGGGAATCGGGGTTGGGGGAATGTTACAGAAACAGGAGAGTGGGATCAGGATTGGGAGAGTGTTACAGAAACAGAGGGGGAAAAGAGGTTGTGTAATGTTACAGTAACAGGACAGGGGGATCGGGGATGAGGTAATTTTACAGAAACAGAGAGGGGAATCAGAGTTGGGAGAATGTTACAGAAACAGAGGGGGAAACAGGGTTTGGGGGAGTGTTACAGAAACAGAGAGGGGATTCGGGCTTGGGGGGTTACAGAAACAGATGGGAAACGGGGTTGGGGGAATGTTAGAGAAACAGTAGAGGGAAAACGGAGTTGGGGGAATGTTACAGAAACAGAGAGGGGAATCAGGATTGGGGGAGTGTTACAGAAACAGAGAGGAATCGGGGTTCGGGGAATGTTACAGAAACAGGAGAGGGAAAATGTAGTTGGGGGAATGTTACAGAAACACAGAGGGGAATCGGGGTTGGGGAATGTTACAGAAACAGAGAGGGGAATCGTGGTTGGGGAATGTTACAGAAACTGGAGAGGGGGATCAGGGTTGGAGGAATGTTACAGAAACAGAGAGGGGAATCGGGATTGGGGGAATGTTACAGAAACAGAGATGGGAATCGGGGTTTGGGGAATGTTACAGAAACAGAGAGGGGAATCGGGGTTGGGGGAATGTTACAGAAACAGAGGGAAAGGTGTTGGGGGAATGTTACAGAAACAGAGATGGGAATCGGAGTTGGAGGAATGTTACAGAAACAGAGGCGAAGCGGTTTGGGGGAATGTTACAGAAACAGAGGGGAAACAGGTTGGAGGAATGTTAAAGACACAGGAGAGGGGGATCAGGATTGGGGGAGTGTTACAGAAACATAGGGGGAAAAGGGGTTGGGGGAATGTTACAGTAACAGGACAGGAGGATCGGGGTTGAGGTAAGTTTACAGAAACAGAGAGGGGAATCAGAGTTGGGGGAATGTTATAGAAATAGAGAGGGGGAAACAGGTTGGGGGAGTGTTACAGAAACAGAGAGGGGAATCAGGCTTGGGGGATTACAGAAACAGAGGGGAATTGGGGTTTGGGGAATGTTACAGAAACAGAGAGGGGAATTAGGGTTGGGGGACTGTTGCAGAAACACAGAGGGGGAAACAGGGTTGGGGGAATGTTACAGAAACAGAGAGGGGAATCGGGGTTGAGGTATTTTTAAAGAAACAGAGAGGGGAATTGGGGTTGGAGGAATGTTACAAAAACGGAGAGGGGAATCGGGGTTGGGGGAATGTTACAGAAACAGAGGGAAAAGGGTTGGGGGAATGTTACAGAAACAGGGATGGGAATTGGAGTTGGAGGAATGTTACAGAAACAGAGGCGAAGCGGTTTGGGGGAATGTTACAGAAACAGAGGGGAAACAGGTTGGGGGAATGTTAAAGAAACAGAGAGGGGAATCGTGGTTTGGGGAATGTTACAGAAACAGGAGAGGGGGATCAGGATTGGGGGAGTGTTACAGAAACATAGGGGGAAAAGGGGTTGGGGGAATGTTACAGTAACAGGACAGGAGGATCGGGTTTGAAGTAAGTTTATACAAACAGAGAGGGGAATTAGAGTTGGGGGAATGTTATAGAAACAGAGAGGGGGAAACAGGTTGGGGGAGTGTTACAGAAACAGAGAGGGGAATTGGGCTTGGGGGGTTACAGAAACAGAGGGGAATATGGGTTTCGGGAATGTTACAGAAACAGAGAGGGGAATTGGGGTTGGGGGAATGTTGCAGAAACACAGAGGGAGAAACAGGGTTGGGGGAATGTTACAGAAACAGAGAAGGGAATCGGGGTTGAGGTAATTTTACAGAAACACAGAGGGGAATCGGGGTTGGGGGAATGTTACAGAAACAGAGAGGGGATTCGGGATTGGGTGAATGTTACAGAAAAAGAGATGGGAATCGGGGTTTGGGGAATGTTACAGAAAGCGAGAGAGGAATCGGGATTGGGGGAATGTTACAGAAACAGAGATGGGAAACGGGGTCGGAGGAATGTTAGGGAAACACAGGGGTAACAGTTTGGGGGAATGTTACAGAAACAGAGGGGAAACGGGTTGGGGGAATGTTAAAGAAACAGAGAGGGGAATCGGGGTTGGGGGAATGTTACAGAAACAGGAGAGGGGTATCAGGATTGGGGGTGTGTTACAGAAACAGAGGGGGAAAAGGGGTTGGGGGAATGTTACAGTAACAGGAGAGGGGATCGGTTTGAGGTAATTTTACAGAAACAGAGAGGGGAATCAGAGTTGGGGGAATGTTACAGAAACAGAGAGGGGGAAACAGGGTTGGGGGGGTGTTACAGAAACAGAGAGGGCAATCGGGCTTGGGGGGTTACAGAAACAGAGGGGAATTGGGGTTTGGGGAATGTTACAGAAACAGAGAGGGAAAACGGGTTTGGAGGAATGTTACAGAATCAGAGAGGGAAATCGGTATTGGGGAAGTGTTACAGAAACAGAGAGGGGAAATGGGGTTTGGGAATGTTACAGAAACAGAGAGGGGATTCAGGGCTGGAGGAGTGTTACAGATACAGAGAGGGGAATCGGGGTTGAGGTAATTTTACAGAAACACAGAGGGGAATCGGGGTTGGGGGAATGTTACAGAAACAGAGATGGGAATCGGGGTTTGGGGAATGTTACAGAAACAGAGAGGGGAATCGGGGTTGGGGGAATGTTACAGAAACAGAGGGAAAAGTGTTGGGGGAATGTTACAGAAACAGAGATGGGAATCGGAGTTGGAGGAATGTTACAGAAACAGAGGCGAAGCGGTTTGGGGGAATGTTACAGAAACAGAGGGGAAACAGGTTGGAGGAATGTTAAAGACACAGGAGAGGGGGATCAGGATTGGGGGAGTGTTACAGAAACATAGGGGGAAAAGGGGTTGGGGGAATGTTACAGTAACAGGACAGGAGGATCGGGTTTGAAGTAAGTTTATACAAACAGAGAGGGGAATTAGAGTTGGGGGAATGTTATAGAAACAGAGAGGGGGAAACAGGTTGGGGGAGTGTTACAGAAACAGAGAGGGGAATTGGGCTTGGGGGGTTACAGAAACAGAGGGGAATATGGGTTTCGGGAATGTTACAGAAACACAGAGGGAGAAACAGGGTAGGGGGGAATGTTACAGAAACAGAGAAGGGAATCGGGGTTGAGGTAATTTTACAGAAACACAGAGGGGAATCGGGGTTGGGGGAATGTTACAGAAACAGAGAGGGGATTCGGGATTGGGTGAATGTTACAGAAAAAGAGATGGGAATCGGGGTTTGGGGAATGTTACAGAAAGCGAGAGAGGAATCGGGATTGGGGGAATGTTACAGAAACAGAGATGGGAAACGGGGTCGGAGGAATGTTAGGGAAACACAGGGGTAACAGTTTGGGGGAATGTTACAGAAACAGAGGGGAAACGGGTTGGGGGAATGTTAAAGAAACAGAGAGGGGAATCGGGGTTGGGGGAATGTTACAGAAACAGGAGAGGGGTATCAGGATTGGGGGTGTGTTACAGAAACAGAGGGGGAAAAGGGGTTGGGGGAATGTTACAGTAACAGGACAGGGGATCGGTTTGAGGTAATTTTACAGAAACAGAGAGGGGAATCAGAGTTGGGGGAATGTTACAGAAACAGAGAGGGGGAAACAGGGTTGGGGGGGTGTTACAGAAACAGAGATGGGAATCGGAGTTGGAGGAATGTTACAGAAACAGAGGCGAAGCGGTTTGGGGGAATGTTACATAAACAGAGGGGAAACAGGTTGGAGGAATGTTAAAGACACAGGAGAGGGGGATCAGGATTGGGGGAGTGTTACAGAAACATAGGGGGAAAAGGGGTTGGGGGAATGTTACAGTAACAGGACAGGAGGATCGGGGTTGAGGTAAGTTTACAGAAACAGAGAGGGGAATCAGAGTTGGGGGAATGTTATAGAAACAGAGAGGGGGAAACAGGTTGGGGGAGTGTTACAGAAACAGAGAGGGGAATCAGGCTTGGGGGATTACAGAAACAGAGGGGAATTGGGGTTTGGGGAATGTTACAGAAACAGAGAGGGGAATTAGGGTTGGGGAATGTTGCAGAAACACAGAGGGGGAAACAGGGTTGGGGGAATGTTACAGAAACAGAGAGGGGAATCGGGGTTGAGGTATTTTTAAAGAAACAGAGAGGGGAATTGGGGTTGGGCGAATGTTACAGAAACTGAGAGGGGAATCGGGGCTGGGGGAATGTTACAGAAACAGAGAGGGGAATCGGGGTTAGGGGAATGTTACAGAGACAGTGAGGGGAATTGGGGTTGGAGGAATGTTACAGAAACAGAGGGGAAATGGACTGGGGGAATGTTACAGAAACAGAGGGGAAACGGGTTGGGGGAATATTAAAGAAACAGAGTGGGGAATCGGGGTTGGGGGAATGTTACAGAAACAGAGAGGGGAATCGGAGTTTGGGGAATGTTACAGAAACAGAGAGGGGAATCGAGGTTGGGGGAATGTTACAGAAACAGAGGGGAAACGGGTTGGGGGAATGTTACGGAAACAGAGAGGGGAATCGGGGTTGGAGGAATGTTACAGAAACAGAGGGGAAATGGGTTGGGGGAATGTTACAGAAACAGAGGGGAAACGGGTTGGGGGAATGTTAAAGAAACAGAAAGGGGAATCGGGGTTGGGGGAATGTTACAGAAACAGGAGAGTGGGATCAGGATTGGGAGAGTGTTACAGAAACAGAGGGGGAAAAGAGGTTGTGTAATGTTACAGTAACAGGACAGGGGGATTGGGGATGAGGTAATTTTACAGAAACAGAGAGGGGAATCAGAGTTGGGAGAATGTTACAGAAACAGAGGGGGAAACAGGGTTTGGGGGAGTGTTACAGAAACAGAGAGGGGATTCGGGCTTGGGGGGTTACAGAAACAGATGGGAAACGGGGTTGGGGAATGTTAGAGAAACAGTAGAGGGAAAACGGAGTTGGGGGAATGTTACAGAAACAGAGAGGGGAATCAGGATTGGGGGAGTGTTACAGAAACAGAGAGGAATCGGGGTTCGGGGAATGTTACAGAAACAGGAGAGGGAAAACGTAGTTGGGGGAATGTTACAGAAACACAGAGGGGAATCGGGGTTGGGGAATGTTACAGAAACAGAGAGGGGAATCGTGGTTGGGGAATGTTACAGAAACTGGAGAGGGGGATCAGGGTTGGAGGAATGTTACAGAAACAGAGAGGGGAATCGGGATTGGGGGAATGTTACAGAAACAGAGATGGGAATCGGGGTTTGGGGAATGTTACAGAAACAGAGAGGGGAATCGGGGTTGGGGGAATGTTACAGAAACAGAGGGAAAAGTGTTGGGGGAATGTTACAGAAACAGAGATGGGAATCGGAGTTGGAGGAATGTTACAGAAACAGAGGCGAAGCGGTTTGGGGGAATGTTACAGAAACAGAGGGGAAACAGGTTGGAGGAATGTTAAAGACACAGGAGAGGGGGATCAGGATTGGGGGAGTGTTACAGAAACATAGGGGGAAAAGGGGTTGGGGGAATGTTACAGTAACAGGACAGGAGGATCGGGGTTGAGGTAAGTTTACAGAAACAGAGAGGGGAATCAGAGTTGGGGGAATGTTATAGAAATAGAGAGGGGGAAACAGGTTGGGGGAGTGTTACAGAAACAGAGAGGGGAATCAGGCTTGGGGGATTACAGAAACAGAGGGGAATTGGGGTTTGGGGAATGTTACAGAAACAGAGAGGGGAATTAGGGTTGGGGGACTGTTGCAGAAACACAGAGGGGGAAACAGGGTTGGGGGAATGTTACAGAAACAGAGAGGGGAATCGGGGTTGAGGTATTTTTAAAGAAACAGAGAGGGGAATTGGGGTTGGAGGAATGTTACAAAAACGGAGAGGGGAATCGGGGTTGGGGGAATGTTACAGAAACAGAGGGAAAAGGGTTGGGGGAATGTTACAGAAACAGGGATGGGAATTGGAGTTGGAGGAATGTTACAGAAACAGAGGCGAAGCGGTTTGGGGGAATGTTACAGAAACAGAGGGGAAACAGGTTGGGGGAATGTTAAAGAAACAGAGAGGGGAATCGTGGTTTGGGGAATGTTACAGAAACAGGAGAGGGGGATCAGGATTGGGGGAGTGTTACAGAAACATAGGGGGAAAAGGGGTTGGGGGAATGTTACAGTAACAGGACAGGAGGATCGGGTTTGAAGTAAGTTTATACAAACAGAGAGGGGAATTAGAGTTGGGGGAATGTTATAGAAACAGAGAGGGGGAAACAGGTTGGGGGAGTGTTACAGAAACAGAGAGGGGAATTGGGCTTGGGGGGTTACAGAAACAGAGGGGAATATGGGTTTCGGGAATGTTACAGAAACAGAGAGGGGAATTGGGGTTGGGGGAATGTTGCAGAAACACAGAGGGAGAAACAGGGTTGGGGGAATGTTACAGAAACAGAGAAGGGAATCGGGGTTGAGGTAATTTTACAGAAACAGAGAGGGGATTCGGGATTGGGTGAATGTTACAGAAAAAGAGATGGGAATCGGGGTTTGGGGAATGTTACAGAAAGCGAGAGAGGAATCGGGATTGGGGGAATGTTACAGAAACAGAGATGGGAAACGGGGTCGGAGGAATGTTAGGGAAACACAGGGGTAACAGTTTGGGGGAATGTTACAGAAACAGAGGGGAAACGGGTTGGGGGAATGTTAAAGAAACAGAGAGGGGAATCGGGGTTGGGGGAATGTTACAGAAACAGGAGAGGGGTATCAGGATTGGGGGTGTGTTACAGAAACAGAGGGGGAAAAGGGGTTGGGGGAATGTTACAGTAACAGGAGAGGGGATCGGTTTGAGGTAATTTTACAGAAACAGAGAGGGGAATCAGAGTTGGGGGAATGTTACAGAAACAGAGAGGGGGAAACAGGGTTGGGGGGGTGTTACAGAAACAGAGAGGGCAATCGGGCTTGGGGGGTTACAGAAACAGAGGGGAATTGGGGTTTGGGGAATGTTACAGAAACAGAGAGGGAAAACGGGTTTGGAGGAATGTTACAGAATCAGAGAGGGAAATCGGTATTGGGGAAGTGTTACAGAAACAGAGAAGGGAAATGGGGTTTGGGAATGTTACAGAAACAGAGAGGGGATTCAGGGCTGGAGGAGTGTTACAGATACAGAGAGGGGAATCGGGGTTGAGGTAATTTTACAGAAACACAGAGGGGAATCGGGGTTGGGGGAATGTTACAGGAACAGAGAAGGGAATCGGGGTTGGGGGAATGTTACAGAAACAGGAGAGGGGAAACGGGGTTGGGGGAATGTTACAGAAACAGGAGAGGGGGAACAGGATTGGGGGAATGTTACAGAAACAGAGGGGGAAAAGGGGTTGGGGGAATGTTACATTAATAGGACAAGGGTATCGGGGTTGAGGTAATTTTACAGAAACTGAGAGGGGAACCAGAGTTGGGGGAGCTTTACAGAAACAGAGAGGGGAATCGGGCTTGGGGGTTACAGAAACAGAGGGGAAACAGGGTTGGGGGAATGTTACAGTAACAGGAGAGGGAAAACGGAGTTGGGGGAATGTTAGAGAAACAGAGAGGGTAATCGAGATTGGAGGAGTGTTACAGAAACAGAGAGGGGAATTGGGCTTGGGGGGTTACAGAAACAGAGGGGAATCGGGGCTGAGGTAATGTTACAGAAACAGAGAGGGGAATCGGGGTTGGGGGAATCTTACAGAAACAGAGAGGGGAATCGGGGTTAGGAGACTGTTACAGAAACAGAGAGGGCTATCGGGGTTGGGGGAGTGTTACAGAAAGAAAGAGGGGAATCGGGGTTGGGGAATGTCACAGAAACAGAGAAGGGAATCGGGTTTGGGGGAATGTTACAGGAACAGGAGAGGCGGATCAGGGTTGGAGGAATGTTAGAGAAACAGAGAGGGGAATCGGGGAAGGGGGAATGTTACAGAAAGAGAGAGAGGAATCGGAGTTGGGGGAATGTTACGGAAACAGAGAGGGGAAACGGGGTTCGGGGAATATCACAGAAATTGAGAGAGGAATCGGTTTTGGGGGAATGTTACAGAAACAGTGAGGGGAATCGGGGTTGGGGGAATGTTACAGAAACAGAGGGGGAAGCGGGATTAGGGGAGTGTTACAGAAACAGAGAGGGGAAACGGGGTTGTGGAATGTTAAAGAAACAGGAGAGGGGAATCGGGGTTGGGGGAAAGTTACGGAAACAGAGAGGGGAATCGGGATTGGGGGAATGTTACAGAAACAGAGAGGGGAATCGGGGTTTGGGGAATGTTACAGAAACAGAGAGGGGAATCGGGGTTGGGGGAATGTTACAGAGACAGAGAGGGGAATTGGGGTTGGAGGAATGTTACAGAAACAGAGGGGAAATGGACTGGGGGAATGTTACAGAAACAGAGGGGAAACGGGTTGGGGGAATATTAAAGAAACAGAGAGGGGAATCGGCGTTTGGGGAATGTTACAGAAACAGAGAGGGAAAATGGGTTTGGAGGAATGTTACAGAAACAGAGAGGGAAATCGGGATTGGGGAAGTGTTACAGAAACAGAGAGGGGAAATGGGGTTTGGGAATGTTACAGAAACAGAGAAGGGATTCAGGGTTGGAGGAGTATTACAGATACAGAGAGGGGAATCGAGGTTGAGGTAATTTTACAGAAACACAGAGGGGAATCGGGGTTGGGGGAATGTTACAGAAACAGAGAGGGGAATCGGGGTTGGGGAATGTTACAGAAACAGAGAAGGGAATCGGGGTTGGGGAATGTTACAGAAACAGAGAGGGGAATCGGGGTTGGGGGAATGTTACAGAAACAGAGGGGGAAACGGGATTGGTGGAGTGTTATAGAAACAGAGAGGGAAAACGGGGTTGGGGAATGTTACAGAAACAGAGGGGGAAACGGGATTGGGGGAGTGTTAC
Organism: Mobula birostris; assembly: GCF_030028105.1. Classification (NCBI taxonomy): domain Eukaryota; kingdom Metazoa; phylum Chordata; class Chondrichthyes; order Myliobatiformes; family Myliobatidae; genus Mobula; species Mobula birostris. Next base: position 115,300,412 of record NC_092370.1, on the reverse strand, counting down.
AGAAACAGAGAGGGGAAACGGGGTTGGGGAATGTTAGAGAAACAGAGATGGGAATCAGGGTTGAGGGAGTGTTACAGAAACAGAGAGGGGAAACGGGGTTGGGGGAATGTTACAGAAACAGGAGAGGGGGAACAGGATTGGGGGAATGTTACAGAAACAGAGGGGGAAAAGGGGTTGGGGGAATGTTACATTAATAGGACAGGGGTATCGGGGTTGAGGTAATTTTACAGAAACAGAGAGGGGAACCAGAGTTGGGGGAGCTTTACAGAAACAGAGAGGGGAATCGGACTTGGGGGTTACAGAAACAGAGGGGAAACAGGGTTGGGGGAATGTAACAGTAACAGGAGACGGAAAACGGAGTTGGGGGAATGTTAGAGAAACAGAGAGGGTAATCGAGATTGGGGGAGTGTTACAGAAACAGAGAGGGGAATTGGGCTTGGGGGGTTACAGAAACAGAGGGGAATCGGGGCTGAGTTAATGTTACAGAAACAGAGATGGGAATCGGGGTTTGGGGAATGTTACAGAAACAGAGAGGGGAATCGGGGTTGGGGGAATGTTACAGAAACAGAGGGAAAAGTGTTGGGGGAATGTTACAGAAACAGAGGCGAAGCGGTTTGGGGGAATGTTACAGAAACAGAGAGGGAAACAGGTTGGAGGAATGTTAAAGACACAGGAGAGGGGGATCAGGATTGGGGGAGTGTTACAGAAACATAGGGGGAAAAGGGGTTGGGGGAATGTTACAGTAACAGGACAGGAGGATCGGGGTTGAGGTAAGTTTACAGAAACAGAGAGGGGAATCAGAGTTGGGGGAATGTTATAGAAATAGAGAGGGGGAAACAGGTTGGGGGAGTGTTACAGAAACAGAGAGGGGAATCAGGCTTGGGGGATTACAGAAACAGAGGGGAATTGGGGTTTGGGGAATGTTACAGAAACAGAGAGGGGAATTAGGGTTGGGGGACTGTTGCAGAAACACAGAGGGGGAAACAGGGTTGGGGGAATGTTACAGAAACAGAGAGGGGAATCGGGGTTGAGGTATTTTTAAAGAAACAGAGAGGGGAATTGGGGTTGGAGGAATGTTACAAAAACGGAGAGGGGAATCGGGGTTGGGGGAATGTTACAGAAACAGAGGGAAAAGGGTTGGGGGAATGTTACAGAAACAGGGATGGGAATTGGAGTTGGAGGAATGTTACAGAAACAGAGGCGAAGCGGTTTGGGGGAATGTTACAGAAACAGAGGGGAAACAGGTTTGGGAATGTTAAAGAAACAGAGAGGGGAATCGTGGTTTGGGGAATGTTACAGAAACAGGAGAGGGGGATCAGGATTGGGGGAGTGTTACAGAAACATAGGGGGAAAAGGGGTTGGGGGAATGTTACAGTAACAGAGATGGGAATCGGGGTTTGGGGAATGTTACAGAAACAGAGAGGGGAATCGGGGTTGGGGGAATGTTACAGAAACAGAGAGGGGAACCAGAGTTGGGGGAGCTTTACAGAAACAGAGAGGGGAATCGGGCTTGGGGGTTACAGAAACAGAGGGGAAACAGGGTTGGGGGAATGTAACAGTAACAGGAGAGGGAAAACGGAGTTGGGGGAATGTTAGAGAAACAGAGAGGGTAATCGAGATTGGGGGAGTGTTACAGAAACAGAGAGGGGAATTGGGCTTGGGGGGTTACATAAACAGAGGGGAATCGGGGCTGAGTTAATGTTACAGAAACAGAGATGGGAATCGGGGTTTGGGGAATGTTACAGAAACAGAGAGGGGAATCGGGGTTGGGGGAATGTTACAGAAACAGAGGGAAAAGTGTTGGGGGAATGTTACAGAAACAGAGATGGGAATCGGAGTTGGAGGAATGTTACAGAAACAGAGGTGAAGCGGTTTGGGGGAATGTTACAGAAACAGAGGGGAAACAGGTTGGAGGAATGTTAAAGACACAGGAGAGGGGGATCAGGATTGGGGGAGTGTTACAGAAACATAGGGGGAAAAGGGGTTGGGGAATGTCACAGAAACAGAGAAGGGAATCGGGTTTGGGAGAATGTTACAGAAACAGGAGAGGCGGATCAGGGTTGGAGGAATGTTAGAGAAACAGAGAGGGGAATCGGGGAAGGGGGAATGTTACAGAAAGAGAGAGAGGAATCGGAGTTGGGGGAATGTTACGAAAACAGAGAGGGGAAACGGGGTTCGGGGAATATCACAGAAATTGAGAGAGGAATCGGTGTTGGGGGAATGTTACAGAAACAGTGAGGGGAATCGGGGTTAGGGGAATGTTACAGAAACAGAGGGGGAAGCGGGATTGGGGGAGTGTTACAGAAACAGAGAGGGGAAACGGGGTTGTGGAATGTTAAAGAAACAGGAGAGGGGAATCGGGGTCGGGGGAAAGTTACGGAAACAGAGAGGGGAATCGGGATTGGGGGAGTGTTACAGAAACAGAGAGGGGAAACGGGGTTGGGGGAATGTTACAGAAACAGGAGAGGGGGAACAGGATTGGGGGAATGTTACAGAAACAGTGGGGGAAAAGGGGTTGGGGGAATGTTACATTAATAGGACAGGGGTATCGGGGTTGAGGTAATTTTACAGAAACAGAGAGGGGAACCAGAGTTGGGGGAGCTTTACAGAAACAGAGAGGGGAATCGGGCTTGGAGGTTACAGAAACAGAGGGGAAACAGGGTTGGGGGAATGTTACTGTAACAGGAGAGGGAAAACGGAGTTGGGGGAATGTTAAAGAAACAGAGAGGGTAATCGAGATTGGGGGAGTGTTACAGAAACAGAGAGGGGAATCAGAGTTGGGGGAATGTTATAGAAACAGAGAGGGGGAAACAGGTTGGGGGAGTGTTACAGAAACAGAGAGGGGAATTGGGCTTGGGGGGTTACAGAAACAGAGGGGAATATGGGTTTGGGGAATGTTACAGAAACAGAGAGGGGAATTGGGGTTGGGGGAATGTTGCAGAAACACAGAGGGAGAAACAGGGTTGGGGGAATGTTACAGAAACAGAGAAGGGAATCGGGGTTGAGGTAATGTTAAAGAAACAGAGAGGGGAATTGGGGTTGGGGGTATGTTACAGAAACAGAGAAGGGAATTGGGGTTGGGGAAATGTTACAGAAACAGAGAGGGGAATCGAGGTTGGGTGAATGTTACAGAAACACAGAGGGGAATCGGGGTTGGGGAATGTTACAGAAACAGATAGGGGAATCGGGGTCGGGGGAATGTTACAGAAACAGAGAGGGGAATCGGGATTGGGGGAATGTTACAGAAACAGAGAGGGGAATCGGGGTTTGGGGAATGTTACAGAAACAGAGAGGGGAATCGGGGTTGGGGGAATGTTACAGAAACAGAGGGGAAAAGGGTTGGGGGAATGTTACAGAAACAGAGATGGGAATCGGGGTTGGAGGAATGTTACAGAAACAGAGTGGAAACGGTTTGGGGGAATGTTACACAAACAGAGGGCAAACGGGTTGGGGGAATGCTAAAGAAACAGAAAGGGGAATTGGGGTTGGGGGAATGTTACAGAAACAGGAGAGGGGGATCAGGATTGGGGGAGTGTTACAGAAACATAGGGGGAAAAGAAGTTGGGGGAATGTTACAGTAACAGGACAGGGGGATCGGGGTTGAGTTAATTTTACAGAAACAGAGAGGGGAATCAGAGTTGGGGGAATGTTACAGAAACAGAGAGGGGAATCGGGCTTGGGGGGTTACAGAAACAGAGAGAAATTGGGGTTTGGGGGAATGTTACAGGATCAGAGAGGGGAAATGGGGTTGGGGAATGTTCGAGAAACAGAGATGGGAATCAGGGTTGGGGGAGTGTTACAGAAACAGGAGAGGGAAAACGGAGTTGGGGGAATGTTACAGAAACAGAGAGGGGAATCGGGATTGGGGGAGTGTTACAGAAACAGAGAGGGGAAATGGGGTTGGGGAATGTTCGAGAAACAGAGATGGGAATCAGGGTTGGGGGAGTGTTACAGAAACAGAGAGGGGAAACGGGGTTGGGGGAATGTTACAGAAACAGGAGAGGGGTATCGGGGATGAGGTAATTTTACAGAAACAGAGAGGGGATTCGGGCTTGGGGGGTTACAGAAACAGAAGGGAAATGGGGTTGGGGGAATGTTACAGAAACAGGAGAGGGAAAACGAAGTTGGGGGTATGTTACA